>NC_088365.1:11533837-11536337 GCF_034508935.2 Berghia stephanieae | reverse complement strand
GTATTCATGATAGAGAATGAGCTAGAAATAAAACATGTTAGTTTGTCTTTCTGCTGCATAATGTGTTATTATTTGTATTTTTATCAGTGTGGAACTTCTTCGTATGCGTATATAAAGTGTGATATTATGTATATAACGTGTGATATTATGTATATAAATTGTGATATTATGTCAAACCGTTTGTCAAGTGTTGACACTCATAACCAGACAATAGTATTTATTATCAGTGAGAGGTCGGTGTGAGAGGTGTGCATGGGTGTGCAAATGTTACAACGATTTATATATCACCGATAATAATCCTATAGATAAGGGTTGATGGTTTGCTTCCATCCCCCCCCCCCCCCCCATTCCCCATCGTTGCGCTCTTATTTTCCCACCTCTCTCTCTCTCTCTCTCTCTCTCTCTCTCTCTCTCTCTCTCTCTCTCTCTCTCTCTCTCTCTCTCTCTCTCTCTCTCTGGGTGGGATTCCTGACCTCCAATAATAGTGGGCAGGAAGGAATTTACTGTTTTTGCCAAGATGAGAGTAATTTATATCGATCGATATTTGAAGGACGAGTTTTCTGGCCAAATTTTCAACAACAACAAAAAAAGTGTTTTTAAAGAGTACGTATGGCAGAAGGAGGGACTCCGAAAGCAAATTATGTGACCTATCGCCTCAAACCGGTATTATGTGGGGATGTATCAGATGATTAAAAATGATTACGAGTAATTAAAAACGTGAGCTTTTATATAGCGCAATATCCACTAAACTTGCTCAAAGCGCTTGACAAAGGGTCCCACGCCAACAGCAACACGTAACATGTAGAATGAGACATGTCATGGCGGCTGTGAGACGCTAGCGGTATTACAATTATTATTTTTTCCGACAGAGACAACGCTGTTAACGGCCAGGTACTCATTTTACACCCGAGAATGGTAAGAGAATGTGAGTAAAGAGCCTTTTCCAAGGACTCAACTATGCGCCGAGAGAGGCTGGAACCCAGAACCTTCCGATCTGAAAGCGAGTGTTATACCAAAAGACCACATAGCCGCATAAGATCAGTTATGTAAGAAAAAAAAAGTTTTTGTATTATAGACGACCTTGATGTATCGTCCTCAACAGTACATAATATAAACATAGCTAATGTTTCATACAACAAGAGATGAAGTGGAGCAGGCACTTATGTTGGTAACAACAAGAGAAATTTTTTCGCGGCGGTGATGGGGTTTGAACCTGCGACCTTATTGGTACGACAACCCCATCACCGCCGCGAAAAATCTTTTATTCTCTATTGTCTTCTGGCACGTTTCTATTCACTTCATCTCTTGTTGTTACCAACGTAAGTGCCTGCTCCACTCACTTTTCTAATGTTTCATGCTTAGGACTATAATCGCAATTTTAAGCATTTAATTTAAATCGCCATTGTAACAAGTTACGAAGCAATGAGCGTGGTCAGTGAATGAAAGAATGACAATAACTGTAAAACTCGGGGCTTGGCGTTGTGCCCTCGGCTAAGACACTTCACAAGAGGAACGTTTCGCCGACCGCACTTCACTCAAGTATGAACCAGTTTCTGTCAGGGTTTTTTTTTCTCTTTTGTTTTTGTTTTTATTTTTGCTGACATTAAAAAAAAATTCACAGTAAGAGTTGTCCATTAGATATGCAATGTTTCTTTTCTTTTCCTTTTTGCAAACATGTTTTTTTTTGTTTCTTGTCTTTGTGTGTGTGTGTGTGTGTGTGTGTGTGTGTGTGTGTAGGAAGGGGGGGGGGGGGGGAGGTGTGTTTTTTTTGTTTGTTTTTTTTTTGTCTTTTTGTTGTTGGGTTTTTTATTTGTTTTGTTGTTTTTCTTTCTTTTCGTTTTTATTTCTTCTTGTTCTTTTCTACCCCAGATTTTTTTTAGCTTTTTTTTTTTTGTTTTACAACGTTCATGACTCTGACCATCTGGATGGACAAGCAGTCTGAATAAAAGAAGAAAAAAAAACCCCACACTATATAAATCATCATCAGTACCGAACAGTCGAACGAACAGCCTTCGGGCATTTCCCCGAGACCGCCTATCGTTTATAACTCACACCTACCATACCAGGCAGACATTTCACATAAAAAAGGTGCATTCATCTTATGGTCTTATTTGTCAATACTAACGAAAGAGTGAAAATGGAGAGAGGCTTCGTATGGGAACAAAACAGACAATGGACGTTTCGGGTACAAACCCTTCGTCAGCACAACATTACACACATTAACGTGGAAAACAAATAAAATTAAACTGCAGTATTCATACTGCAATCACCATTGAGTACAGACGATACAAGTTATTTTGCATTTTACTTTATTTTATTTCCCTTCCACGTTAATTTGTGTATTGTTGTGCTCACGAAGGGTTTGTACCCGAAACGTCTATTGTCTGTTTTGTTCCCATACGAAGCCTCTCCATTTTCACTCTTTCGTTAGTATTTTCACGATCACCGGCTTCAGGCAGCCCCTACCGTTTTCTACATTCATCTTATGGGTGTTATTTGT
>NC_088365.1:11496337-11523837 GCF_034508935.2 Berghia stephanieae | reverse complement strand
AAAGGCATGCACCGAGACAATTCTGCCGTTTTATTGAAGAACACAGTATGTGCTATTTGGTTACCTTTGCATATACTGTGTTTTTTTAAACAACGGCAGAATTGAGGTCACGACTCGAGACAAAAGGAAGTGCGAGAGTGACAGGATGTGGCCATACGGCCCTTAATTAAATTCTCGGAAGTACGTGTGTCAGTCTTGTTTATAGGTACGTTAGGTCATGCACTCATTTTACTTTTTCTGATTTCAGCTATGATTCGGACAACAAATTGTTTTAAAAAACTGTCCATTTTCAATCTTTAAGTGGTTGAGCTTTAAAATCGTAATTTTCTCACATTTAAATTTAAAGGATTTACATGAGAGGAAAAAAAAATTGTTCCAACGCCCAGCTCTATCGTGGATAGCTCATACGGTAGAGTCACGCTCTCACCGGCCAGGCGGAGTTGTCGTACCAGTAAGGTCGTGGGTTCAAACCACCATCACCGCCGAGAAAATTTTTAATCTCTATTGTTTTCTGGCACTTTCCTACTCACTTCATATATTATAATATGTTCTTGAAATTGGTATCATCTCTATTTTTCTCACAGGTTTCATGTTTATGGGGTCACCTGTTATTGACGCTTTGCACTAAGCAAAAAAAAACAAAACAAAAAACAACAACATCCGCCAGCCGGATATAACGAACAGACACACACACAAAACTATGTGTAACCTTGAACGTATATAATCTGATTAATACAGTTAAGTGAGAACTACTCATCAAAATACCTGGCTAAAAACAATAACAAAGATTTGAGTGACGTCAACTTCGTTCCTTCTATAGATAGAATGAAGTTGACGTCACTCGGGTCTTTGTTATTGTTTTTTGTTGTTGTTGTTTTTGCCATCCGCGTTTATGGGTAATTCTCACTAAACTGTATTAACCAGATTATATATAAAGGTTTAAGGTTATACAAATTTTGAGTGTTGGTCCGTTATACTTCCGGGTGGCAATGTTGTGAGCTTCTTAGCCAAGCGCATACTTAGACCTACTAATTTAAACAGGCGACCATTAATAACAAAATTCCTCTAAGAGCCAATGTGACACCAACCTGATTACTACATACAATGACTGGATCCACGGATGATGATCACACAAAGACCTTGCCCGAGGAATGCGTGGCAAATACTAAAGGCCAGTGTGACATTTGATGAACATTTAAATGTTCCAGGGCTAATAGTTTTACGATCATATTTCTGTCATCAACGTTTTATGTGTATAACATTTGTAGCGACATTTGTTCTGACAACATTACAGTACTTTCATCGGCGCACACAATTTTTATAACACCATTCTCATATTAGTCAGAAACTTTAAGAAATGTTAACGACTCTTTGAAATATAAATATTTATATAGAGCACTTCCACGGTTTTCTTGGGTAATGCGCTTGCCAGTTGTTTCCTATCAGTCCCAATTTTTCCATTCCAATGGCATTGGCTATGAATGTGCAAAAAAAAAAAGAAAGAAAGAAAAGAAGAATAAAAAAATAAAGAATTTAAACCGAAATTGTATTTAATTGGTTAGAGGAAATCTAAGGAGACGTGGAGCGGAGGCGTACACTTGAGAGAGACCTAAACCAGAGAGGTCTGTCCCTCGAGATGGCCCCAAGAATAGCTGCTGACAGGACCAGGTGGAGATCCCTTGCATCGCCTCAAGTCCCAGCAGGCCAGGAGAGGATTGAGTGATTGAGTGAGTGAGTGAAATCTAAGCTTGTGGGGCGAGAGGGAAAAAGGGGAGGGGGCCTTCCCAGATTCGATGTACTCCAGAATTGGTGAGAAATTGTTTTACAGCGCCAGCTATATAATTTTAACTTAATAGATGGAGACTTGTACTGAATGGAATGAAAAAATGGGGACTGATAGAAAACAACTGGCAAGCGCATTACCCAAGAACCCGTGGAAATGATCTACATATATGCCTGTTTATATTCCAAAGCAGAGTCGTTAACTATTTTTTTTACATTTCAGACTAATAAAACGTTATAAAAATTGTGTGCGCTAAGACAATAAGAGAAGACTTAATTATTCCTAAAATGGCAAAAACATATTATATGAATGGCAGGTCAGTTTGATTTTGATCTAAAGTAGGTCAAATTTTAATGCTGAATAAAACCTCGGCGATATTCTCTCTCTCTCTCTCTCTCTCTCTCTCTCTCTCTCTCTCTCTCTCTCTCTCTCTATCTATCTATCTATCTATCTATATATCTCTATCCTCTCTCTCTCTCTCTATCTATCTATATATCTCTATCCCCCCTCTCTCTCTCTCTCTCTTTTCTCTCCCTCTCTCTCTCACGCACGCTTGGCGTATTGTGTGTGTATGTGTGTGCGGGTGTGTGTGTGTGTGCGTGCGTGCGTGTGTAAAATCGATTTCTTATTAAACTCCAATAAGAGAATTACCATTGACGAAGCCAATATAACCTAAATGTGTTGCAAGTGCCGTAAAACCCTTTTAAAAAAAACAAAAAACAAAAAACAAAACAAAAACAAAACAAACAAAAAAACAAACCCACAGCCAATCATCATGAAGCATGACGTTTGATTACTTCACAATACTATTTAATACGCACATAGGAAAAGGACTTCGAAGTATAATACTAACGATACTACGACTAGCATCTGTAAGTATACAGAAAGGTAAACATAATATAATGAGCGATGGCCTTTTCTTATTTCCCAACCTGTCACTGTCACGTCCTTGGGGAGGTTATCATCAGGTTATCAGCTGTGAAGATCTATGTAATAGAATCATCATTAACAGGGTATTAGTATATATCAACACTAATACCGATGTTGGTGTCTGAAGATGGTGGGGGGTTAACTACATTGGTGGAGATAATATAAATGGAAGAAGGGTCGGACATAGATAGATAATCTACAACGCTATTTCGTCGTGTGCTTTTTTTGGGCCGAGCAAATAAATAAGTATGTTGTGTGTCTGTGTATGTGTGTGTGTGAGAGAGAGAGAGAGAGAGAGAGAGAGAGAGAGAGAGAGAGAGAAAGAGAAAGTGAGAGATAGATTAAGAAAGAGAGATTGTGTGTGTGTGTGTGTGTGTGTGTGTGTGTGCTGTGTGTGTGTGTGAGAGATAGATAGATAGATAGAGACAGATAGATAAATAGATAGATAGATAGATAGATAGATAGATAGATAGATAGATAGATAGAGACGATAGATAGATAGATAGATAGATAGATAGATAGATAGATAGATAGATAGATAGATAGATAGATAGATAGATAGATAGATAGATAGATAGAAAAGATAGATAGATAGATAGATAGATAGATAGATAGATAGATAGATAGATAGATAGATAGATAGATAGATAGATAGATAGATAGATATAGAAAGAGTAATATAATTCCATATTAAATATTATGTCAGCAGGCATCAATTCAGAAAAAAATCTGAAAACGTGACCATGATGCCGTGCCAGCCAATGCAATAAAGAAAAATACGAGTAAAATATAATTCGCCCAACAACAACAAAAATCAGCATTCTTTGATGGAGGATAAATCATTCGACTTTCTGGTTGCCGGGCAAATGTGCTACCTATACGTTTGTTGATGATTCCAATATAATTAATTGTGTGTGAAAGTAAATAAATGCTACACATCATCTTGAAATAACACAGTGCTTTGCACACAACAAGAGATGAAGTGAGTAGGAAAGTGCCAGAAGACAATAGAGAATAAAACATCTTTCGCGGCGGTGATGGGGGTTTGGCCAACACAAATATCTCCATCAGAACACGAATGAGATGCACCAAATGCTATGTGTGGTCCATTTTCTTTTATGGTTGTGAAACGTGGACACTAACCGCACAGACAGAACAACGTATTGAAGCTTTTGAGATGTGGACGTACAGGAGAATGCTGAAAATACCTTGGACAGCAAGAAAAACAAACATCGAAGTCCTCGACCTAATGGGCCAAAAACAAAAAGAACTTCTTTTGACTGTGAAGCACAAAAAGCTGTCATATTTTGGACATATGCGAGGACATGATAGTCTCGAAAAAAGGATAACGGAGGGAAGAATTGAAGGAAAGAGAGGCAGAGGAAGACAAAGGAAATCCTGGACAGATGGCATCAAGGAAGCTACAGGACGGCGCATGGCAGACTGTAACGAGGCTGCAATGGACCGTGAAGGATGGAAGGCCATAACATCCGACCTCTGGAAAGAGATGGAACCCGGGTAAGGTAAGATGGGGGTTTGAACCACAGACTACTAGGAGAACCCGCGACCTTACTGGTACGACAACTCCGCCTGGACGATGAGAGCGTGATGCCCCGTAACATCTTACTTTTTTTCCTTGGTGGAGTCACTTATTTAACAACATCGCTAATGTAATTCACCCTGTTTCATTTACTTCTAATGTTTAAACCTTTTTGGTGGAACTGAATTAATCCAATCTGGTGCTTATTATAAGTTCTTTGTGGGCTGTTTTATCAAAAGCTTTAGCAAATTCTCCATATAAACCAACTGAATTCAGCAAAATAATCATTGCTTTCTATGTTGCAAATCCAACAGTAAGAAAGAAAAAGAATGTTACTTTCTTGAAAGTCTGTACCTAGTGTATCCTTTCACATCTTAATATTGCATAGACGCTTGATAGCAGGTTTCAAAAACAATATAACAATTAAAAAATATATATTATTATTGTATACCTAGTGACTTTTTGTCTAGACGAGACTGTCCGTGATTTGGGCACCACTTTTTGTCTAGACGAGACTGTCCGTGATTTGGGCACCACCTATGGTTCATACTTAGTGGCATTGTCTAGGAAAGTTTGGCGTGTGTTTTGACACAGACAAGAATATTGAACATCTATATCATCTAGTACCATTTGATTGATTGTTAAACAAATTAGGGCTATTAGACAAAGATGTCTACAAGTTTTAAATAGAAAACGGTAGGTGATCGTGAAAATACTAACGAAAGAGTGAAAATGGGGAGGCTTCGTATGGGAACAAAACAGACAATGCACGTTTCGGGTACAAACCCTTCGTCAGCACAACAATACACAAATGAACGTGGAGAACACATTTTTTAAAAGGCAAAATAACTTGTATCGTCTGTACTCAATGGTGGTTGCAGTATAAAAGAAACGTTAGCGTGGCGTGGGTAACGTTTGATAATACGTACATCATTGAATTATACCACAAAAAATCATTATCTACGATAATCATGTTTATCTTATCATTCAAAAATACATTTGTTAATAATTGAGCAAAATTCCGATTAATAAACGGAATAACTCTTAACCAGTCAATCTTATCAATTTATGTCTGAATTTATTACCATCCCATAATACGCACGTGAATTAGACATATTCAGGGAAATAAATCTAGATATGCCGTGAACTGTTACAAACACATTGTTTCACTTATTGACAAAAAGAAAACAAACTTCCACTTCATAATATAATATTAGAACGATGATTCACTTGACCCGAAACTTGTCAAAAAGTCTTCTTTGAGGTCTCACGTTTAATACTTTTTGACAAGATGTCATAATATAATATTATAACGATGATTCAGATGTCTCGAAACTTGTCAAAAAGTCTTCTTTGAGGTCTCACGTTTAATACTTTTTGATAAGATGTTAATTATAGAATTATAACGATGATTCAGATGACCCGAAACTTGTCAAAAAGTCTTCTTTGAGGTCTCACGTTTAATACTTTTTGATAAGATGTCATATTATAAAATTATAACGATGATTCAGATGTCTCGAAACTTGTCAAAAATCTTCTTTGAGGTCTCACGTTTAATACTTTTTGATAAGATGTCATAATATAAAATTATAACGATGATTCAGAGAAAGAGAAGAAGAAGAAGAAGAAGAAGAAGAAGAAGAAGAAGAAGAAGAAGAAGAAGAAGAAAGAAGAAGAAGAAAGAAGAAGAAGAAAGAAGAAGAAGAAGAAGAAGAAGAAGAAGAAGAAGAAAAGAAGAAGAAGAAAGAAGAAGAAGAAGAAGAAGAAGAAGAAGAAGAAGAAGAAGAAGAAGAAGAAGAAGAAGAGAAGAAGAAGAAGAAGAAGAAGAAGAAGAAGAAGAAGAAGAAGAAGAAGAGAAGAAGAAGAAGAAGAAGAAAAGAAGAGAAGAAGAAGAAGAAAGAAGAAAAAGAAGAAGAAGAAGAAGAAGAAGAAGAAGAAAGAAGAAAGAAGAAGAAGAAGAAGAAGAAGAAGAAGAAAGAAGAAGAAGAAGAAGAAGAGGAAGAAGGAGGAGAGGAGGAGGAGGAGAAAAGCAGAAGAAGAAGCAGAAGCAGAAGAAGAAGAAGAAGAAGAAGAAGAAGAAGAAGAAGAAGAAGAAGAAGAAGAAGAAGAAGAAGAAGAAGAAGAAGAAGAAGAAGAAGAAGAAGAAGAATTGTTCAATTTCATTATGGTCAAGGTATTTGATTAATACCGATCTGGGCGGAATTAGCTCTGTCGACCTGTAAAGCCATAAGTAAAGGCAAATTGGTATGATAGTATATAGAATAATATAAATTGTTGTAATTAACGAAATACTCCATGGCGGGCGACTGTCAAACAACAGAGGTGTTCGTTTCATGGAGATAAACACACAAGCAGGTGGTACTTCATGATGGCACGGGAAGTGTTTGTAGGTCAAGGATGATCATTGGTCATTTTGGGAGACCAGGGTTACGATGATGGCTAATGATATAAGTGCCCTTTTCCAATTCGGACCAAAAAACGTTTGGGTCATCATATCTATAAGAAAACGATGCTGTAATCAAAGCTGCCAAAAAGTCTTAAAGCTGGGGCTTCTTTTTTTCCTTCAAGTTCTTTAAGAGTATTTGGCACGTTGGGGAGGGGGGGGGGCATTTTAATCAATTGTTTTGTTTATTTTATTTTGTGTTAATTTATCTTTGTTTAATCTAAAACACAGACTGATTAAAGCATTTTGGAAATTACTTAATATTGATGTCTTGTTGTGTCGATTTTTACAATAATAACCTTTTGACACAGTGTTATATATTAATGGCAGAATTGTGCGAATATGTCATGTTCATCAGAGAAAAAGTGATGAAATTATCTTACACTATATATGATGAGCTAAACCTTTTTGGTCACTTCAATTCAAGGTTGATTCACACCACAGAACATCTGTCATCGTATGTGTGAATGGCTCTCGACCATAATAAATAGCGTACGAGAAACTGGCCAGTAGCGTGAGCACCGAAGGATTGTTTATTTGATTATAGCAAGTGATAATTGTTGTCATTATTGAACAGTGGACATGACAAGGATAGTGACGTGTCAAAGAAAGGGGGATAATACTTGTAAGAATAAATACAAACCCGCAGCAGGCTCATATTGACAAATGGATGCCGGCTGTGTAAATTACATACAAATATATTATGCTAAATAGGCAAAAAGTGAAAGAGGAAGACTGAGTGAAAACATTATCCAAGACTGTTTGAATTGAAATGTCATTTCTATTCGGTTGTGGACGATGACGAGTGAAAAGCCTGACACTGAAACCCAAAAGAATGGCATTTTGACGTCATTATTTGGGTTGTGCACCGCTTAGTGAATTGTCGTTAGTAGTGCTCATGGAAACAAGTGGTCCCATTGGTTGAACGATTGAATACAACTCACGATTTGTTTTCCTTTGTGGTCAAAGACTGGCATTTTGACGACATTTTTTGGTCAGTGTCAGTTAACGATGGCTACGGTTCTTGTGTCAGGCTATATTATTATATTAACGATGGCTACGGTTCTCGTGTCAGGCTATAAGTTTACGATGGCTACGGATGAACTCACCAGGCTTTTCTTTCGCCTTTGTGCCAAATACAAAAGTGTCGAAATAATGTACGAACTCCCCTCTATTATTTCGGGGTCACCCCGTGGACCGTTGTCTAAAGGAATTAAAAATTGAAAGAGGTGTACGGAGAGGCGAGAAAAAGTAAAGTAAAGAAAAGGAACAAAGTGGTCCTTTAGAGGCATCTATCGTAAACAGGAAAACAAAAAAAGAAAGAGCATATAGTTAGAAGATGACGTCACTCAGGCCTTTGTTATTGTTTTTGCCATCCGCGTTTGTGAGTTGTTCTCACTACACTGTATTAACCAGACTATAAAAGTTCATGGTTACACAGAGTTTGTGTGTTGGTCCGTTATACTTCCGGATGGCAATGTTGTGAACTCATTGGCCAAGCGCATTCTATATATAGAGCAATACCCACTAAATGTTTTCAAAGCGCTTTACAAGGGATCCCTAGCCAACAGGAACACTTAACGTGTAGGACAAGGTATGTTAATGTTAGGCAATTTTACAATTTTTCTTTCCGTCAGAGACAACGCTGCTAACAACCAGGTACTCATTTTACACCTGAGTAAGGTGAGAGAATTTGAGCCTTTTCCAAGAACTCAACTATGCGCCGCTCAGGGCGGGATTCGAACCCCGGACCTTTCAAATCCGAAGACACCGAGTGTCATACCACACGACCACATAGCCGTACAAAAAGAAGGGGGTGGGGGAGGGGAAAAAAAAACGAATTGAAAACTCAACACTATCAAGAACAACAAAAATAGAATGTGACGCCAACCGGAATTCTATGCATATACGTATTTTCAAAATCGATAAATGTATTCTGATAATATCAGTATTATCATCCCAAACGACATACAAATATTATTATTATTAGCGATGCCATCCTTGAAGTCAATTGAAGTGGTAACCATCATCATAATAGACGATGTAATCAGATAACACTTGACATGCACGCACGGTAAGGATGTCAAACAAAGAGGCGATACCCGATACACATGGCAGGAGAGAGAGAGAGAGAGAGAGAGAGAGAGAGAGAGAGACAGAGAGAGAGAGAGAGAGAGAGAGAGAGAGAGAGAGGGGGGGGGGAGGAGGAAAACGATTAAGAGGAGTAAGAAAAATGAATTTGAGTGATCTAGTAAGAGGTGATAGAGAAGTGAGACGAATAATTATACAAAGGAGACAAGGAGTAAAAAAATAAAAACCTACCCACAACAAACTAAAAAAAACCCCAAAAAACGGACATGATACTAATTCGAAGAGTTGGCAATTATCACCACCATCTAATTAATGTTAATAAAATCATTAACTAACTCAATCCTAGGGGATTTTGCTACTTTTCAAAATTGGGGGAAAAAATGTACTAAAAATTTTAAGCGCTTAAAATATTTTAAATTTAAGCGCTTAGAGTCTGGTGTCTCGGAATTATAGCGCTATATAAGTTTTCAGCATTATTATTTTTATTAAATAAAATATACTGCCGTGCTCTGAAAAACAAAAAAGACACGTAGGGCATTTCTCTGACACGTCATGATCCTTGTCATGTCCACTGTTCAATAATGACAATAATTATCACTTGCTATAATCAAATAAACAATCCTTCGGTGCTCACGCTATTGGCCAGTTTCTCGTACGCTACTTATAGTAACAATTCAGAAAAGTGAGTGGAGCAGGCACTTATGTTGGTAACAACAAGAGATGAAGTGAATAGAAGAGTGCCAGAAGACAATAGAGAATAAAACTTTTTCGGCGGTTGACGGGGTTTGAACCCGCGACCTTATTGGTACGACAACTCCGCCTGGCCGGTGAGAGCGTGACTCTACCGTATGAGCTATCCACGAATAGCTCATACGGTAGAGTCATGCTCTCACCGGCCAGGCGGAGTTGTCGTACCAATAAGGTCGCGGGTTCAAACCCCATCAACCGCCGAATTTTTTTTTTTTATTCTCTATTGTCTTCTGGCACTCTTCTATTCACTTCATCTCTTGTTATAGTAACAATAAGACGTGATCACAATTACGATGACGGGATATTCTGTGGTGTGAATCAACCTTGAATTTTTGAAATGACCAAAAAGTTTATCTCATTATGCAGTGTAGGATAATTTCTTCACTTTTTGGATTTCATCTCTGATGAACATGACACATTCGCACAATTCTGACATGTAGATAGATATAATATTGTAACACTGTGTCAAAACGTTACTATTGTAAAAATCGACACAAACAGAGGAAACTCGTCTTTCAAATATAGATAGAACGAAGATGACGTCACTCAGGTCTTTGTTATTGTTTTTGCCATCCGCGTTTATGAGTACTTCTCACTAAATTGTATAAACCAGCCTATGGTTACACATCGCTTGTGTGTTGATCCGCTATACTTCCGGATGGCAATGTTGTGAACTTCTTAGCCAAGCGCATACTATCTATAGATAGATCGATTAAAGTGACCCCCGTCTTGGCAAAAACTCTTCTTCTAACTTGAGTTTTCACGGTAGTCCCAGAATTGAGGGTTTTTTTTAAATTTTAATCGATCGATATTTGAAGGATATTTATTTCTGGCCAACATTTGAAATACGTGGGGTTTTTTAGACGTAGAATACGACAGAATAAGAAATTGAGTTTTATACAGCGCAATATCCATTAAATGTGCTCAAAGCGCTTTACAAGGGGTCCTTGGTCAACAGCAACATTTAAACATGTAGGACGGGGCATGACGCCTGTTAGGTGATATTACAATTTTTCGGACAAAGACAACGCTGTTAACGGCCAGGTACTCATTTTACACCTGAGTACGGTGAGAGAATGTGAGTAAAGAGCCTTTTCCAAGGACTCAACTATGCGCCGAGCACGAGCAATGCTCGAACCCAGGACCTTCCTATCCGAAAGCGAGTGTCATACCACAAGACCACATAGGCGCAGGGATAGAAGGAATGATGGTTTCTTCTTTTGGGATGATGTAATGTTGGCGGAATGTGTGAAACGGTAGAAATGAACGACTCGATAACGTAGTCTTCGCTCAATAACTTCTGAACAAAGAGGAGGGAATTAAGTGAATAATTGTGAGGAAGATAGGGTGGGGAGATGGAGTGAGTGAGTGAGAGAGAGAGAGAGAGAGAGAGAGAGAGAGAGAGAATGAGGGGAACCGTGAGAATAATAGAGATTGGGAAAGTTGGTTAAAGGATGGAAGTGGAAGAGGAAGAGAGAGAGAGAGAGAGAGAGAGAGAGAGAGGGAGAGAGAGAGTGTGTGTATCTTTGTGAGAGAGAGAGAGTAGAGAGATAGTGTGTGTGTGTGTGTGTGTATGTGTGTGTGTGAGAGAGAGAGAGAGAGAGTGAGAGAGAGAGGGGGGGGGGGGGGGAGAAGGAAACATTGTTGAAACGAAATAATAGAGAAAGAGGTGAGGGGGAAAGGGGGGGGGGGGGTATGTTGGGAATATGTGCGGAGAAAAAAACGGGAGGGAGAGAGAGAGAGAGAGAGAGAGAGAGAGAGAGAGAGAGAGAGAGAGAGAGAGAGAGGGCGGAGGGGGTGGGGGAGGAAACCGATTAAGAGGAGTAAGAAACACGAATTTGAGTGATCTAGTAAGAGGTGATAGAGCAGTAAGACGTATAATTAATTATACAAAGGAGACAAGGAGTAAGAAAATATAAACCTACCTACAACAAAATAAAACCCCCAAAAACGGACATGATACTAATTCGAAGAGTTGGCAACGAGCTTGCACCACCATCTAAGTAATGTTAATAGCAACCATTAACTCACTCAATCCTAGGGGATTTTGCTACTTTTCAAAATGGGGGGGGGGGGGGGGGGATGTAATAAAAATGAACATGTACATATATATAGTTTTATTCAACTATCAGTAACATGTAGAAATCTAAAAACATTAGCTTTGATACTACGATAATTTGTCTCATAAAAATGTAATAAATAGGCATGGGGTAAAAGTAACCCAAGGTAAACTACGGATACAGTCGGTGTTAGGGTTGAGTGAGTTAGCCAATACAAAATGAAGACGATAATTAACACGGACGAAGGCGAAAGGTGCAAAAACGTTAAACATCGGCCTAGACAAGATTGGGATTATAGAGAAATATTATTATGTAAACAAACAAATAAATAAATAAACAAACAAACATTATGATCAAGTACACAGTTAGTTGTACAGGTGTAAAATTTCAGGCATCTACACAAATAAACATAAAATGAATAGACAGTAAGTTTGTCAGTGACTTATAACCCTTAGGAAAAGAAGTTGTGACTCATCGCCTCAAAACTGTATAATGTCGAGCGAGTGTTTTTTGTTTGTTTTGTTTGTTTGTTGCTTTAGGTCTCTTCCAACACAATTGAGGTTATATGAGAGACCGCTGAAACAAACAAAAAAACAAGCAATCTAACAAAAATAGTACAAATGTAAATCAAAATCATAACCTAAAGATATCATAAGCTAAATTATAAATAACCAAGAAACAAACAGACAGAAGATTTACAGAAAAAAATATCCCCTGTCAAAAATACAATCACAAACCAAAGAAGCAGGATAGGCTAGTAAAGAGAAGAAGAAACGACATCACTGTCGGATCGTACACCCATGCGAACATCATAGGTATATGATTCAAGGGTGATGCTCCCATCCAACCACCCGCTCGAGCGAGTGTACAAAACTTGTCAGTTTAAGAAGATAAAGAGCTAAAAAAAAAGTATGTAAGAAACAGTGCCAGATATAGCAGAGAGAAAAAATATTTGAGAGAAAAAATATAAGGGAGAAAAAATATTAGAGAGAAAAAATATAAGGGAGAAAAAATATTAGAGAGAAAAAATATAAGGGAGAAAAAATATTAGAGAGAAAGAATATAAGGGAGAAAAAATATTAGAGAGAAAAAATATAAGGGAGAAAAAATATTAGAGAGAAAAAATATAAGGGAGAAAAAATATTAGAGAGAAAAAATATAAGGGAGAAAAAATATTAGAGAGAAAAAATATAAGGAAGAAAAAATATTAGAGAGAAAAAATATAAGGGAGAAAAAATATTAGAGAGAAAAAATATAAGGGAGAAAAAATATTAGAGAGAAAAAATAGAATAGAGAAAAAATATTAGAGAGAAAAAACATAATAAAATTTTTAAAAACATCCCATAGAGTCATTATCCGAAGGAATCGGTCGTTTAAAAAGGGGCCAATGACCAATGGGCATAATCTATATTATATTTCCATGTGCTCGAGGTCATTGGTCATATTGCAAAATGTGCTCAAAGGGACCCACATAGTGAAAAGTGTTCACATATTTTTGAAATATCTAGAATCACAATTGGTCATTTTGTTCAGAATGACACATGAGTATTTGTTCAATTTTTATAAACAAAACAGCGTATTTACATTTCTGAAGAAATATCCAATCGTTGGACAGCAACAAATCATGTGATTGATGACTTGGTTGGACGAAAACATGAATATAGATAGTATGCGCTTGGCTAAAAAGCTCATAACATTGCCATCCGGAAGTATAACGGACCAACGCACAAAACTGTGTGTATCAATTAACGTTTATAGTCGGGTTAATACAGTTCAGTGAGCATTACTCATAAACGTGGATGGCACAAAACAATAACAAAGACCTGAGTGATGTCATCTTCGAACTATCTATAGATAGTATGCAGATGAGTCACTCAGGCCTTTGTTATTGTTTTTGCCATCCGCGTTTGTGAGTTGTTCTCACTAAACTGTATTAACCAGACTATAAACGTTCATGGTTACACAGAGTTTGTGTGTTGATCCGTTATACTTCCGGATGGCAATGTTGTGAACTCCTTGGCCAAGCGCATTCTATCTGATAGAATGCGCTTGGCCAAGGAGTTCACAACATTGCCATCCGGAAGTATAACGGACCAACACACAAACTCTGTGTAACCATGAACGTTTATAGTCAGGTTAATAGAGTTTAGTGAGAACAACTCACAAACGCGGATGGCAAAAACAATAACAAAGGTCCGAGTGATGTCATCTGCATACTATCTATAGATCGCTCCCATTCTTCCCATTATCTTCTTGATAATGACAGAAAGGAAACAGGTAGTAGATAGACGTGTAGTAATATATCAACACATTGTGTGTTGTATGCATTGGCTACCCATCGGCACACACAAACCAACACACTTTAACACTGTGCCATCTGGGAAAAATCCTTCATTGATCTTTTCCCTATACCTACCTACCCCTTTATCTCAAACAAACCAGCACAATAATAATAAAGTATCAAAGCGGTATTATGTCGGGATCCACTCGGTAAGGGAAATTGAATTCATAGCCACAAATATCCAACTTGGGTTTAATTTCTGTACGTTATGGTGGAGTATAAAGACTATTTCTTGCATTGCAAAAACTTCTAAGTTCCAATGTCTCATCATTCTATCTCTAAATTCACTTTTTGGGGTCCGAATCATCCAGACATAATACCGTTTTGAGACAGAGGGTCACAAATGTTACCTGGTTATAAATTTCCAGACCAATGTTCTCCAGCCCCAGCCTGTGTTAAATATCATTAATGTATTTTTTGTATGCTGTTATTGTTAACCTCTTACACATGGGGTTCAATTTTACTCCAACATGGCATGGTGCGGCTATGTGGTCAAGAGGTATGACACTCGCTTTCGGATCGGAAGATCCTGGGTTCGAGCCTCGCGCTTGGCGCATAGTTGAGTCCTTGGAAAAGGCTCTTTACTCACATTCTCTCACCGTACTCAGGTGTAAAATGAGTACCTGGTCGTTCACAGCGCGTTGTCTTTGTCTGAAAAAAATTGTAATATCGCCTAACAGTTGTTATGTCCCGTCCTACATGTTAAATGTTGCTGTTGACCAGGGATCCCGTTTAAAGCGCTTTGAGCACATTTAGTGGATATTGCGCTATATAAAAGCTCAAAGCTCAATTAGAATTAGATGTTACCGTTTTCACAAAGAAAGTATTAGGTCCCTAACAGTGATGTATTCAGATAACCCATGATAACAATAAGCATGATTTGAAAATATAATATAATATTTCTCGCCGTGAGATGAATAAAATACATTAAATTTCCGTTCAAGTTTTTTTTTTTTTTTTTCTTTTTTTTTTTACGACAAAGAGAAGTCATGGCCGTTGATAATTATTGATACGGTGCCAAGTTTATACAAATATTTCTAGTATGACAAGTTCTGTGTACATTTGGTGCTATGATAGAATAGGGTGGAGAGGGGAGCATGCAATCGCAATGCTTTGTTTTCTAAAATTATAAAATAATATTTGTTAGCTAGAGATAAGGTAGGGGACGGGATATAGATAGAATGCGCTTGGTTAAGAAGCTCACAGCATTGCCATCCGGAAGTATAAAGGACCAACACACAAAAAATGAACTTTTATAGTCTGGATAATACAGTTTAGTGAGAATTACTCGTAAACATGGATGGCAAAAAACAATAAAAAAGACCAGAGTGACGTCATCTTCGTTCTATCAATACAAAGAAAAATAAGTTATATTATTATAATTAAGTTTTAAGGTAATATATGCGATTTTAGTATCACATTGCGTCCCTCGGTGGAAATGCGTTATATAAATTTCAAATTTCACCATGACAGATTTTATTTGTAATAATTTTTGTCATTAATATTAATACTGTTATTAAAGAAATCTCTTAATTCAGAAAAAGGAGTGGAACAGGCACTTATGTTGATAACAACGAGAGATGAAGTGAGTAAGAAAGTGCCAGAAGACAATAGAGAATAAAAATGTCGCGGCGGTGATGGGGGTTTGAACCTGCGACCTTACTGGTACGACAACTCCGCCTGGCCGGGGAGAGCGTGACTCTACCGTATGAGCTATCCCCGGCCAGGCGGAGTTGTCGTACCAGTAAGGTCGCGGGTTCAAACCCCAATCACCGCCGCGAAATGTTTATTCTCTATTGTCTTCTGGAACTTTCCTACTCACTTCATCTCTTAAAGAAATCTTTATACCCTATCAGACCCATGGTGCCGGGGTGTATCTGAATGTTAACCTCTGAATAGGAAGATGTAATGAGAGCCACCTTCCTCTTCTCCTTCGCCTTCTCTTTCTCCATCCATCCTCTTTTCAGTAACCCTATCGATCCATAGCTTTATCTCTGACACGCTCTTTTAAAAAAAAAACTCTCTCTCTCTCTCTCTCTCTCTCTCTCTCTCTCTCTCTCTCTCTATCTCTCTCTCTCTTCCTCTTCTCTCTTCTCTACTATCTCTCTATCTATCTATCTATCTATCTATCTATCTATCTATCTATCTATCTATCTATCTATCTATCTGTCTGTCTCTCCCCACATCTCTTTCAATATCACTTTAGATCTCTCTCTCTCACTCTCTCTCTCTCTCTATCTATCTATCTATCTATCTCTCTCTCCCCACCTCTCTTTCTATGTCACTTTAGATCTCTCTCTCTCTCTCTCTCTCTCTCTCTCTCTCTCTCTCTCCCTCTCTCTACTATAATATTTAATGGGACTAACGATCGCATATCCACACCTGATGTTAATTTAACATTGATCTTCAAGCCTCTCAATGCAATACACATAACAAGACGATAGATGATTGATAACAAATTATATTCGGCATTCCAAATCTGCTTACCGAAGCCATATTAAATGTGACCAAACGTCTCAAAACGGTATTATGTCGGGATGTACCAGGTGCTAAAAAGTAAAAATTAAAGTTTAACTGGACAACAGTATGAATGATTGGTATTCAGCAACTTGAAATATGATATTTATTCTCCTCAATAAAGTTTATAAACTGAACGCAAGTCTAATATTTCTGACTACAAATTTACTTTTCAGCATCTTAATCATCCCGACCTAATACCGTTTTGAAGCGAGGGGTCACAAATATTATTAAATATGCTGAATGAGAAGTTCATGGTTTTCTATTTATTTTTGTATTTGTAACGCGCAGGTCAATCAAGAACGCTCACACGTCTTGGAGGGAAAGAAATTCATCAAAATATTCGAGAAACAAACAGTTGAAGGAGGAAAAATGAGCAACAAAAAAAAAAACATCCAAAAAAAAAATCGATTAATTAAAGCGCTTTGAGCACATTTAGTGGATATTGCGCTATATAAAGCTCAGTTGTTTTGGGGTTTTTTGTTTTTTGTTTTTTAAATAATAAACCAAAGTTAAAATCAAATTCTATACAGATAAGCATTTCGTGTGCCTTACAATATTTTTCAAAAAATAATTGATAGAATGGCGTGGTAACTGATCGTCTCTTAAGCTGGCGAATAATCAAAATAAACACATTGAAAAAATAATTAATAAAATACAAATATAAAAAAACGCGGCGAAAGGTCTTCTCTCTACACACCTAGATTGTTGGCATGTTGATTTACCTAAACAATCGTGAGTTTGTACAAAAGCATTGTGAACGAGGAGAAGAAAACAATATAATGTTTATTTAACACTGCTTTCCAAGTTCATAATGTTTGATTCCAAGATTTCTCATCTACGTCTACCTGAAGAAGGCTAAAGTCCGAAACGTCGTTTACTTTGTAACGAGGAGAAGAAAACAATATATGTATGTTTATTTAACACTGCTTTACAAGTTCATAATGTTTGATTCCAAGATTTCTTATCGACATTTAACTGAAGAAGGGTAAAGACCGAAACGTCATTTACTTTGTGTTGTGTCTTTTATACGAGTAATTTTTACGCCCTTTATTTTACTATTTCACCCCCTCCCAGCCCACCCACCTCTCTCTCTCTCTCTCTCTCTCTCTCTCTCTCTCTCTCTCTCTCTCTCTCTCTCTCTCTCTCTCTCTCTCTCTCTCTTTTCTGAATAGAAAATAATAAATTCCATCCCAAAGGGGAAATTTTTCTTTTGGATCTATTCCAAGGGAAAACTGGAATAACCCAGGCGTCAGCCGCAATGCAGCGCCGCAATATGATCTAAGACTAGGTGACTTGCTCAAGGCCACCACAGCGCGGCGAGTAATAGTCGAACTCGATACCTCTCGGTTATGAAGCAAAGACCATACCGCTGAGCCACGCTGCTCTCCTCCTTCTATTTACCTCCTGCTTTCCTTCGACTTAAAAAAATAATATTAAAATAAAATAAAATTCCCTTTATTCATCCAATCGGGAAATTTGTCTCTACCGTCTATTCCAAGGGAACACTGGAATAACCCAGGCGTCAGCCGCATGCAGCGCGCAATATAAGCTAAGGCGAGGTGACTTGCTCAAGGCCACACAGGGCAGCGGCGGGTTATCGAACTCGATACCTTTCGGGTAGGAAGCAAAGACCGTGCCGCTGCCCCCTTCATCTTCTCTTTTCCATTCGTGTCCTTTATCAGTTCTTGCTCTTCCTTCCTTCCTCTACACAACCTCCTCCTCTTCCTCCTCTTCTTACTCCTATTTCTCACCCCCTAACATCATTTTTAAAATTTCTCAAATTTGACTTGACAACCGTCATGGAAAACAACATTTTTTTAAACATAACTCATCAATTTTCAAATCAAATGTTTAAAAAAATACAACAAAAAAACAAAACAAACGAAAAACAACTAATCATTAATTAAAAAAAAATATATTAAAAATGTAACTGACATTTTAACGCCATTTTCACAACTTCCATTTTTTTTCACTTTTCGTCATTCGTTCAAAATGATCCCAGGTGACCCCGACGGCCTCAAATGACCTTATTAACTCACTCAATCCTAGAGATTTTTGCTACTTTTCAAAATTGGAAAAAAAATGTATTTAAAATGAGCATGTAATTCAACTATCATTAACATGTAAAAACGAAAAGCATTAGCTTTGATACTACACCTTTAATTTGTCTCAGAAAAAATGTAATAAATTGGCATGGGGTAAAAGTAACCCGGGTAAACTACGGATAGAGTCGGTGTTAGGGTTGAGTGAGTAAATCGTACTGACAATAGATAGAATGCGCTTGCCAAGATTCACACATTGCATCCGGAAGTAACGACCAACAAACTCTGTGTAACCATGAACTTTATAGTCGTAATACAGTTTATGAGAACAACTCACAAACCGATGCAAAACAATAACAAAGGCCTGAGTGACGTCATCTGCATACTATCTATACACATTGCATCAGTAGTTGTATTCATCTTACCATACAGACAGCTACACCATAACAAATTTTGACGGGTTCAAGCATAGGCTTTTAGCCTTCGGTTCAAGACTTCTTCGACTTCCAGTCACTCCTATCCCACACAAACAATCTACGCACTACCCAGACTAGTATGTAACAACATTACGTTCAGAGCTAACTACGAATAATATAATAATTTCTCATTCCCATAAAAGTTTGTTTGACAACATAATGTACTACACTTTGTTTACAGTCTGAAGCTGAAGCCATCATCACCTGTATCTGCTGTCCATCAAAGCTGTGGGAATGAAAGAAATTACGGAGTCGATAGGTTTCGATTGGTAGTCCCATTACAGAAGTAAAATAATTTGGCTTTTAAGAATCCTCAAGCCGCTTTCACCGAAGCGGCACGAGCAACGCAATGCTACAACCTAACGAATGACGTTCTCATCGTCAATAACTTTTTCGACGAGACGCACAGACCAGGTGACTCTACATCAAGGGACGATTAACTACTATCCGCTAATATCCGACAGCCTAAGGGTTGTATCCGCATAAGAGAGTTAGTCATTCCTATGATCATAACAAGATCGGATGGGTTATCTTTGCTGATGGATGCAAAGACAAAATAAACAACAACACCACCAAACAACGCACCCCCCCCCCCCCACACACACACACACAAATACACGCGCATATACACAAGCACACACACACACATGCACAACAAATAGCCGTCCGACGACCAACATCGTCAGTGACCTGATGAGGGTGAAAAAGTGGCCCCTCAAATTCACGGGCCTAAAGACCCAGGAGTTTCCTCCAGAGAAACAGGCAGTAACAATTGCCTACTACCCTTTGGATACGGTGCTAATCTACCACATTATAATTCATTCAACCTTATTTAACTTAGATTCAGCTAAGAAATCTTTGCAGGCCAGATCTGCCGTCTTAAGAGAAAAGACCCTGTGATGTAGTTACTTTGAATAATTCAGCAACAAATCTCAACTTTTCGATAGTACAGATTTCAAACACGTACGATTGGTGGCCATTTCGAAGACGTCTCATGAGGTATTCCTGTGATGAGAAATATACGGTATGGAGAAGTGCCAGATGAAAACAGAGATTAAAAAGTATCTCTCTCTCTCTCTCTCTCTCTCTCTCTCTCTCTCTCTCTCTCTCTCTCTCTCTCTCTCCCGGCCAGGCGAAGGGTGTCGTGTCAGTTGGACCCTGAGTTTGGCACTGTCAAAAGCCTAGTGTCACCAAGAAGAAATTTGGTTTAGAAATTTGCTTGGAAAAAAAAAAGAAGACAGAAAGGGAAACGAGCACTTGGCCTGTCATTTATAGAAATTTGTCTAATATAGGTCTTCTTAAGTTCCAATAGAATGTATATCAGCCCTATAAATCTTATTTCCAATGGCTTTGACTGACCATAATTTTCCTTTCGTTCTTCTGCAATCAGCAATGTCGTTAGCCTTCCGTGACTATATAAATTCATACCACAAAGAAAAAGTCCTACAAGTCTACACAGTCTAACTACAGTGATTACACATGTTCAGATTTCCGAGAAATCTTATATAAAATAAAATATTAAAATATTATACTAATTATAGGAGGAGAGGAGAGAGAGAGAGAGAGAGAGAGAGATTGAGGTTTATAGAGGACAGTTAATCAGTAGGTAGAGATCTTAAATTAGTAGATTAGATAGATAGATATATAGGTAAATGGATGGATAGAAAGACATATTTTATTTATATAGCGCTATATCCAATAAAAGTGCTCAAAGCGTTTTACATAGGGTCCCTGACGAACAGCAACACGTAAAACATAGAATGAGGCATGGCAGCGATATTACAATTTTTATTTTCCGACAAAGACAACGTTGTTAACGAACAGGTACTCATTTTACATCTGATTATAGTGAAAGAATGAGAGTAAAGAGCCTTTTCCAATGACTCAACTTTCGATCCTAAAGCGAGTGTCATACTACAACTTGTATGTGGAACATTCCTAATTACTTCACGGTCATTCGACTACGATTCATGAATTCTTTCTTTCTTTTTCATTTCTTTCTTTCCTTTTTTTTAATATTTGAATTTGACGAATTGACTGATTTCAGTTAATTGACTGAGAATTTACAGGTCTATTACAAGACCACATAGCCGCACAGATAGATAGATAGATAGATAGATAGATAGATAGATAGATAGATAGATAGATAGATAGATAGATAGATAGATAGATAGATAGATAGATAGATAGATAGATAGATAGATAGATAGATAGATAGATAGGTAGATAGATAGATAGATAGATAGATAGATAGATAGATAGATAGATAGACAGATGGATAGATAGATAGATAGATAGATAGATAGATAGATAGAGAGAGAGAGAGAGAGAGAGAGAGTATCTTAGATTTACTATCATTAATATAATATATATATAATATATATATATATATATATAGAGAGAGAGAGAGAGAGAGAGAGAGAGAGAGAGAGAGAGAGAGAGAGAGAGTATCTTAGATTTACTATCATTATCCCTGGTTTCCGAATTCCTCAAACATAAGCAGTGACCACTCAAGTCAACGTAACCACATTATTTTCCGCCAAATAAACAATCAATGAAAACAGCGCCAACCCGTTCAGCCGGTGTGCACCGAACTGACCTTCAAGGAAGAGCGAAAATAAGAATAACAGTGGATAGAGTAGTGTGCAGTGTTACCTTAGCCTTATATAACACATTGTAATCATGGCAGAAAAAAAATATAGAATCAACTATTAAGTAACAACAAATACCACTAATGAGTGGCAGCTATGCAACCTGGAAAAACACGATGCATCATTTGTTACGTAACTCTAAATTTGCAAGGGCAGGTAGGTAAATATCATTTCGTTTCGCATTTTTTTTTTCACAGCGGTCAGGATAGAGCAATTGATAGCGTTCCTTCCGTTCATTAACATGCACACATGTTCCGGCTGACACAACATAAAAAAAAAAAACAGCACACAAATTATAAGCTTTCTATATAAGACATTTGGAAGTTTGAGATGTGACATCACTTCTCTGGCTGACAAGGAAAAAAAATAGTGAACCATAAACTTCATTTAAAAAAAAAAGAAAAGAAATAAAAGAGCTTTTCTATAGCGCAATATCCACTCAACGTGCTCAAAGCGCTTTACAAGGGGTCCCTAGTCAACAGCAACACTTAACATTTAGGACGGGACATGACGCCTGTTAGGCGATATTACAATTTTTCGGACAGAGACAACGCTGTTAACGGCCAGGTACTCATTTTACACCTGAGTACGGTGAGAGAATGTGAGTAAAGAGCCTTTTCCAAGGACTCAACTATGCGCCGAGCGAGGCTCGAACCCAGGACTTTCCGATAGGAAAGCGAGTGTCATATCACTAGACCCCATAGCCGCACACATATTTTATTATGTAGCTAAACTTGTCATTGGACATTGACAAGGAAACAGTAATTCAATCTTGTCCCTAGTTTCCGATTTCCTAAATATGCGTTTCTTATATATCCAGGAGCCGATCACGTTGAAGTAACTGCACCCCCCCCCCCCCCCCCCCAAAAAAAAAAAAAATATAATCAATGGAAAGTAAAGGAATTCAGAAGGGATTCGGAAGGCCGGACCTTGAAGCAGACAGGTTACTTAAAATGAAAAAAAGGAATCTCTGAGAAAAATAAATAATATGAAATTGAATGTAAGCTTCGATTTTATTACAAGAACAGATCAATTGAACGTTTCGGGTTTCCCCTTTATCAACAAAACAGGATGAATGAAACGCCACAGATGAATGAGATAATGAGAAAAATAGAAAACCGATTTCTCAATCAAATGCCTACAACAGATTATGTTCACTATTATATTGTTTTAAAAGATGGCGATCATTTTCATGAATAAATCCATTCAGAATTGAAGAAGTCTTTTGACTTTACTTAATTGCGATTTTATTTTCAACACCGTGGTTAAGTTGGTCTCGTGTGAAAATCATCTCTTGCGTAATTTTGTCGAAGAAGTTATTTTAAAAAACATGCTAGTACTGGAACTATATATATATATATATATATATATATATATATATATATATATATATATATATATATATATATATATATATATATATATATATCTCATCTCATGTAGTTCCATATCTGAAGCAGACGTCGGAGGTCATCTTCCGCCAAGCTGATCTATCTCTTGCCAATTCTATTAAAGCAGCGCCACCTTTCTCAGCTTCATCTGTCCAAGTTCTTATCCCTTTCAAATAAGTTATTCTTTGTCTTCCTCTTATTCTTTTTCCATTCATCTTTCCAGTCAAGGCGAGTACTTCCAAACCAGGGTGGCGGATAATGTGTCCTAAAAATTCCATTTGGCGTTTGATGATTTTTGTTATCAGTGATCTTTTTCTGTTTGCCATTTCTAAAATTTCTTCATTTCTTTTCCTTTCCATCCATGACATCCTCATCATTCTTCTGTAAAACCACATTTCCACTGCCTCCAGTCTTTTAACCATGGTCTTGTTTATGGTCCAGCTCTCACAACCATATAGCAGCACAGACAGTACATAGCAATCCAGGACTTTGATTTTTTTTCATGCTAATATTCCTGCTTTTCATAATTGTATGCAGCTGGTTGAATGCATTCTTCGCCATACCTATTCTTTTCTTTATTTCACAATCTGATTTTCCATTGGATGTTACATTGAAGCCTAAATATTTGAAACATCAACTTGTTGTATTGTTTGTCCTCTGCTTGTTATTAACACAGGCTGGTGGGTTATTATTTTTTGATACCGTCATACATTCTGTTTTAGATATATTCAGTTCCAGTCCCATATTTTCACTACTCCTGACTACAACATCCAGTAATTCTTGTAGTTCATGTTCAGATTCTGCCAGTAGAACCGTATCATCTGCATACCTCAGATTTGTTACATTCTTTCCTCCAATACACACCCCCTTCTTATGTTCGATATCTCTTAATATCATTTCACTATAAGGTGAAATATATATATATATATATATATATATATATATATATATATATATATAATATATAGAGAGAGAGAGAGAGAGAGAGAGAGAGAGAGAGAGAGAGAGAGAGAGAGCAGAAGTCGAAAGCTGAAAGGGCGCAATGGATCATTAGAACTGTAACCATCACCCTAAGATAACATTTTTACACATTTTCAACAAGCAACAAACACATTCGTTCTAAGGCCTTATTTCAATACTAGCCATCACATCACAACTTACCCACATAACACAACCAGATGGAGAGGTAGAAAATCCATGAGTTCCACATCTTGTTGATCGATAATGTTACAGCCATTTCTATTTTCTACTACTGGCTCCTGTCAAAGCCACTTGTTGATTGGCTTGTATTGGAATTCACTGGTATTCTGACACACAAATTATTATTATTATTGACGTATGGTGAAATCTGCGAAAAATCACAACTTTATCCCGAGGTGAAAGATCGGTTCCCTCAGCTTAAACAATATCACTTTTCCTCGCGTTTATATATAATTACAACAATAAACAAAAACTAAAATTCACAACCATTAATTTGTTGAAATCATAGGTCTGCAAATTGTGCTTCGTTGCGTAATAAATAAATCGTATGATGATGAACTTGTGAGCGATGTAAGCTACCTACGTCTATTTTGTACCTCGTTAGCTACGGATTGATGAAGAAATCAGATTGCAGGTTTGATCATAAAAGAGAAATCAATTTCAATATAGACTGGTTATATTTAATCGTGATCACATGTGTGTCATAATTTTATTACAACAAAGTGTGGATTTAAAAAAAGTAACAGTTGCTTCATTGGAATATTATTATATGCTGAAACCGTGTCACAGGTTTCTGGTATGGAATGCAACTGAAGAGAAACAAATACTCGAATGAATCGTTTACAATACTAAATTGATTAAATAACAGATCCGTTACCTATTTGAAGAAAAATAATATATTTATGATGCACAGCAGAGCCTTCTAAACACCCACACACTCGATGCCAAAAGACAGGAACGTCAACTCTAATAATAAACAACGAATGAAAATCCAATTCGATAAGCTTGAGTGACGAGGATTTGTTGATAATAGTGGGTATCAACGATTAAATGTGAATGAAGATGATTCATTCGATGACAATTTATCAAAAGTGGGTGACGATTTGTGACAACGAATTCGATGAATGAAGACGACGATCCCTCGGCGAACCTCCTCTCCCTAGCAGACGAAAAAATTCACATCACGTTCATTCATTCGTTTCACAGTTCACAGCGTAGGGTGAAGGAGGGTTGATCGAAGTCCAGTAGCTACCAATTCCCTTTGGTTTCTTGTAAAAATTAAGTCTGATATCATCCGATGTCAATGAAATAATAAGCTAAGTTGAATCCTCTTTAAATATACAAAGCAAACCTTTTTATCAGCACAAATTATGTCGACATCTCGTCTGTTGTGACCAGTGTGTAGAAATGTGTGTGCTGCGTGTTTAGTGTTTGGGTTCAAGAGTAGTAAAACGGTGGCTGCTTTCGCGCTGGGCTGGTGAGATTCGCTAGCCGCGCCAATGGTGGGCTTTTCTAGCAGACGACAAACGCAAACCAAGACGAGGTACACACACATTTATTCATTGATAATGTCTTCTGTTTTGGTTAACAATAAATAATTTATTTCGAATGATCCATATTCCACTCCTTTACAAAACTCCCACGGACCTATGACAGGATAATGTGATTTTATGTCTATGTCATCGTGTCTCCTTTTCTACGTTGTTGTTGATTTTTGTTTTATAATTTTTTATCCCGACATGGTTTGTCATCCATTTATCCTGTCAAATTATTCATGAATTCCAGAATTATTCTGTTTTAGTCGCTGTGACGTGGAGAGGGATTTGAATCTGCAAGGAAAAGAAAAGCAAACTTGAATCAAAAACGGAAAACAAAAATGAAAGAAAAAGCAACAAATTGAGGAGTGGATTACTCGTGAGAACTGAGAACTTGATGACTGTCCAGGAGTGTCAATATTGTAAAAAGTGAACGAATATTTAGGTATAAAGGTACCCTTCTATAGAGCATTTTCATAGTTTTACCATTCTCAATACGACTTTCTTAAGGCCCAGATTTGAGCGTTTTTTAATGTGGAAGATCACAGCGTTCCTGCAAAAGAAGAAGAAGAAGAAGAAGAAGAAGAAGAAGAAGAAGAAGAAGAAGAAGAAGAAGAAGAAGAAGAAGAAGAAGAAGAAGAAGAAGAAGAAGAAGAAGAAGAAAAGAAGAAGAAGAAGAAGAAGAAGAAGAAGAAGAAGAAGAAGAAGAAGAAGAAGAAGAAGAAAGAAGAAGAAGAAGAAGAAGAAGAAGAAGAAGAAGAAGAAGAAGAAGAAGAAGAAAGAAGAAGAAGAAGAAGAAAGAAGAAGAAGAAGAAGAAGAAGAAGAAGAAGAAGAAGAAGAAGAAGAAGAAGAAGAAGAAGAAGAAGAAGAAGAAGAAGAAGAAGAAGAAGAAGAAGAAGAAGAAGAAGAAGAAGAAGAAGAAGAAGAAGAAGAAGAAGAGAAGAAGAAGAAGAAGAAGAAGAAGAAGAAGAAGAAGAAGAAGAAGAAGAAGAAGAAGAAGAAGAAGAAGAAGAAGAAGAAGAAGAAGAAGAAGAAGAAGAAGAAGAAGAGAGAAGAAGATAGAAGAATGAAGAAGAAGAAAAGAAGAAGAAGAAGAAGAAGAAGAAGAAAAAGAAGAAGAAAAGAAGAAGAAAAGAAGAAAAGAAGAAGGAAGAAGAAGAAGAATAGATGAGGGTCCAATAAATATTTGAAGGACTAGTTTTCTGGCCAACATTTTCAGAATGTGTTGGCGTTTGTTTTGTTTGTTTTGTTTTTTTTTAATTTTTAATGTATGGCAAAACGCTGGAATAAATGTGACCCCTTGTCTCAAAACGGTATTATGTCGGAATGATTAAGATGCTGAAAATGGAGTTTATGGTCGGAAATATCAATCAGCCTTGCTATGAGTTTGTGTATTTTATTGAAGAGAATGGACGTCGTATCTTAGAATGGTAAATAACAATAGTTTAGATTTAATTCGGCTTTTTAGTATCTGGTTCATCCCGACATAATACCGTTTTGAGACGAGGGGTCACAAATGTGATCAAACTGAAACTCAGTCTGTTAAGTTGAGAAACGAGTGTGTGATGGCTACTGCCACTTCACCATTTACGCGAACATTATATCGTACCGATTTATCTTTTAAAAAGTAATAAACAGAAATGAATATAACAGCTTCAAATAACAAAAACAACAACAGCAACAACAAAAAGAGCAACATACCAAACACGGAACGTTTCGGGCTCAAACCCCTTCTCAAGCCAACAACAACAAACAATGAAAACACAAATACATTACTAAAAAAAACAAAAAAAAAAAAACAAACAGATCGACGGCAGAGAAATATTGGGAGAGTCTTCTCTCTGTAAAAATCTTGGAATGTCTTCGTACCATCATTTACCCTTTCATTGTTGTTGATATAAATACCATAAAATATTATTTCTGTTTCTATTCCAGATTTACATTTTATTATTCATCCTACTCGCC
>NC_088365.1:11488837-11491337 GCF_034508935.2 Berghia stephanieae | reverse complement strand
TTTAACCAGTTAACTACCGTGCTCAGGAAAAAAATTGTATTTCAAAATTAATTATTTGACGTCACGTCCCTCGTAATGACGCGTAGTAACTTAGCAACTGGTTCTAAACAATCGGAACAATGGCGTATGCCCTAACGAAATACTTCTCCGACGAGCATAAAAGTGTATCCAGAGGAGAAAAACATTATAAATCTGATTATGTTTTGACTTTTATACATTTTGATCACATGACATGTTAACAAGATCTAGCCAGCATGAAGAATAAAAAGTACATATTTTCTTTGTTTAGAACCACGATGGCCACCGCCGCCGTTGTTGGGCGACGTGACATCAGACTATTGAATCCAATTGTGAGTGATGTTAATGATATGTAGGGATGGTTACTTCGGATGACAGAAAAGTCTCATGACTATGGTTGGAGCAAGGCATACGATATTTTCAGGTCTGATAAGAGATATGATTAATGGAATACGTTACTCTCGAAGATGACAATGGATGGGGCATGTCTGTCGCAGACCTGATGAAACACTGATAAGAAAGGCTCTGCGATGGACACCCCAAGGAAAGAGGAAGCGAGGCCGCCCCTAGGAGACTTGGAGACGTACAGTAGAGAGGGACCTAAACAGAGAGGTCTGTCTGTTCCCCGAGATGGCCCCAAGAATAGCTGTTGACAGTAGTGCGGGGCGGTCCTTGGCAAGCTTAAGGACCACGGTCCTACGGTCCTTGGGAAATGAAGACCGCAAGGACCGGTCTCTAGACCGGTCCGTTCATTCTTGAACCGTTAAAGACCGCTACACGATGAAAACCGTGGCCTACAGGAGTAAAACACACGGAGTAGTCACACTCATTTCAAATTGTAACCTAATTAGAGAAGAGGGTGATGCCTTCTTTATTTGCTCACCGTACTTCATTGTTACTTCGATAATTTAATAAAATTTGAAATTTATCCCCATTAACGGAGATAATGGCATCGCCCAAGGCGTTGATCGAGTTGTTCGTGGCGTTGATACACACACGCAACTCCTACCCCCCCCCCCCCCCCCCCCCCCCCCACACACACAATTAGAGGGCAGCGAGCATTGAAGAGTAAGAGAGAGACGTGAAGTTATAATAAGAGGGGGTGGATGAGGTGATAAGAGGGGTCGATGGTGACTTTTCGCCAGATCTAACAAACTCAGCTACCCATTCATTGCTGAGTAGACAGGGATTCAGAAAAAAATCGACTGCACCCGGGGTCGATCTCTGGCCCTTTGCGTATAAAGAGAGTGCTCTATCAACTGAGCTATCGGGGTCCCCAAATATTCTATTGGACCTTTTAATAAATACAGACGTTATAACTGTTTTTTTTTGGACGGAAGAAACTAATGAAACTCATATTACTTGATTAGTTAAAACACCAAATGAAATTTTAATATTATTGTATTATTTTAAATGACAACAATGCGATAGAAAGGAGTGGCGACAAGAGATGGACAAAAGAAAACAAAAAATTAGACTTGCAACTTGCTAGGTTCGACACACACACACACACACACACACACACACACACACACACACACACACATCTTTAGTAGTCACATACATTTCAAACAATAACCCATTAGAGAAGAGGGGTCATGCCTTCATCATAGATCATTGTCATTGCGATGATTATGGTGTAGTAAATTTTGAAATTTACCCCGTATAATGGAATCGTCCAAGGCGTGCGCCTCCTGTTCCCCCCATCTCACACACGAAAGGGCGGTTTGCGGAGTGGAGGGAGGTGGTCGTCTGCCTCTATGGTCGTCTGTGTCGTTTAGTGCATGGCAAAGGGGGGTGGGTGCGATTAATTAAGTGGGATGGGTGGTGATTGGTGGAAGATAGGCAAAGGACCGAGGCAACGAATCGCTGGGGAAGTAGTATGGCGCGAGACCGTTGAAAGGTGATAAGAAGTGAGGACCGCCGGCGGTCTTCCTCTTTGGGACTGGACCACGGTTCACAGCTAAAAGACCGTGGGACCGGTCCTCGGTCCGGTCCTCAGCGCGGCACTAGTTGACAGGACCAGGTGGAGATCCCTTGCATCGCATCAAGTGTCAGCAGGCCAGAAGAGGATTGAGTGAGTGAGTGAGCGAGTACTCCCGAACCATTGCAAAATATTGTAACATTTTTAATTCAGAAAAGTGAGTGGAGCAGGCACTTATGTTGGTAACAACAAGAGGTGAAGTGAGTAGAACAGTGCCAGAAGACAATAGAGAATAACAATTTTTCGCGGCGGTGATGGGGGTTTGAACCCGCGACCTTATTGGTACGACAACTCCGCCTGTTAAAATGTTGTAAATTACTCCACTGTTGATTCACGCCGAAAATTACATTTGGATATCAGAGCTGTCATTTTGAACTCAGGAAAGACCGTAACAAATTACATTTCTCCTAGTGTTAATATTTTGTTATCGCACGAAAAATAAACAAAAAATACCCCTAAAAATCATATAATTCATCTTTCAGCGGAAATTCATCTGAA
>NC_088365.1:11483837-11486337 GCF_034508935.2 Berghia stephanieae | reverse complement strand
CCATGGGCTAAACGGCTCCGAAGGAATACATTCTTTTTTTTTTTGTTGTTGTTAATTAAACCGGATCTTAAATTCAACATTGTTTTATATAAGGTAGCTCTTTTTTTTATCACCCCCCCCCCCCCATCCGTCACTCCGCGCGCATGCGCACTCACTCACTCAAGCACACACACACACACACACACAAACACACAAGCAAACAAACAAATAAACAGACATTCAACCTTATATCAATTAATCCTTTTTATTCAAGGCTTAGTGTATATATATTAATACAGCAACGCGAGAAATGTCAGAAGTATGAAATTTCCTTTCTCTCTCTTATATTATTATTATTATTGCCTTATGTTGTTTTAATTCCCTTCCCAGCATGCACGTAGTAGGCTGGGATTTGTTTTATATCTCGTAACCCTTTCAACTTTCCCTTTTTAAATGTTTTGTTTCGTTTTGATTCGAGTAAAATGTAATTGAATACCGTGATATCTCGTGAGAAAGTGTGATAAATATTTATTCGACAGAGGTGACGGCATTGGAGATATCTAGTGCTCTGTTTGTGTGTAGGATAACGGTGTGAGAATAAGACCAAAAAAAACCAAAAGCAAATTAAAAAACAAAACAAAAACAAAAACAAACAAAAAAAACACAAAAAAGGGGGTGGGGGGAAGAGAGGAACAAAATTTTTAAAAATATATATTAAAAAAAAAAACAAAAAAAAAAAAAACAAAGAAAAAACCACAAAGAAATAGACAACACCCCCCCCCCCCAAAAAAAAAAAAAAAATAAAAATAAAAAAATAAAAATAATACCTCAGTCTGTTTCATTGAAGTAGAAAGTAGAGAAGAATAACTAGACGTCTAATAATAAATAATAAACGAGATTGTAACGATGCATGTTATATAGTCTGTCATAGGTTATGCGAGGACATATTATTATCAATTTCGAATTTTACTAATGATATGATGAAGAAAAAGAAAAATAACGTTCCATACCAAACCTTGTGATATTAATGGTTATAACGTTTTTGTTTTTTTTTGTTTCCAAATCTCTCATTAGTCCTCAGCCACTTCAACTTTACTATCACATAAAACCGGCTTTGTCCACCGTGCCATAATATGATATAATTCTTTAATGTAAACATAGGCGAAACCACCTCGGAAAATACACAAATAATATGCAAAACACCGTCTCTTAACGGCATGCTATCGGTGTCATTCTGATCCTGGAAAATAAACTTATACAAATATTATGATTATATTTAACTCAGGTTAAGTTTTTGTAATGTATTGAGGATGATGACTATTGATTCTTAAAATATTTTTAAAAAAAACACTAAGTTTCAACATTTCTAATCGTTTAAACTTTTAATAAAAAAAAAATAATTAGAAAATTGAGCTTTATATAGCGCAATATCCACTAAACGTGCTCAAAGCGCTTTACAAGGGATCCCTGGTCAGCAGCAACATTTAACATGTAGGACGGGACATGACGCCTGGCAGGCGATATTACAATTTTTCGGACAAAGACAACGCTGTTAACGGCCAGCAGGGACGGCTGGTAATAATGGGCAGGGTGGGCAAATACCAGCCTGTTTTTTTCAAGTTATAAGCTGTATTACCAGGTCCGAAATAATCTAATCTAAATTAGATAATTTCAAAAGTTACTACTTAAACTTAATACTTCATACTGAAATCAATTTGTGTGTATCTTTGATAGATTGCGAATCACCATGCACCCCGTAATGCATAAACCAGGATGCGCTCCTGTTCTTTTTATCACCCCCCCCCCCCCCCCCCCCAACCACTCCACTCCAGGGTTGCCAGATTATTTTCAACAAAATGCCAGGGAAGACTCAAAAAATGCCAAAACACTCAAAAAAATTGCCAAAGTCTGTTGACTCCCACCCCACTAGAAAAACTACTCACTTTTGATAGACATTTACTATCATATCCTGGTGCTTGCGTGTTTTCTTTTCTTTTTTTTCTTTTTTTTTTTTTTTTTGAATTATACTAAATTTCCTGTTGGGGTAATTTTTTTTATTAAGAAAAGGTGGCATTTGAAGTATAATATACAAGAAAAGAAAATGCCAAATGAAAATGCCAAATGCCAAATGATTTTTCTAATGCCAAACGGTTTTCAAAAATGCCAGATTTTTGGAATCTGGCATTTAAAATGCCAAACTGGCAACCCTGCTCCACTCCACTCCGCCGACATCGTCATCTCATCGTCACGTCGCCTGACGGTGATTTTGCTGTCTGGCCTCTCTAGTACTAGGTCGGGCTAATTCAAATGAGCCCACCTTATTAACCAGTGTACACTAAATAGAGATTTTGGCAAACGAACTTTTTCTTATTTATTGCCTTACTTGTGCTGGGAAGGTTCCAGTATTGAATTAAATTTATTAATTTACTAATATTATATCAATTTAGTATTAGTTTGTGTTGTTTTAATATATTTGTTTATCCATTTAAATTATTTCTTTTTTTTTTTCCCTCGTTTTCTT
>NC_088365.1:11473837-11481337 GCF_034508935.2 Berghia stephanieae | reverse complement strand
TACATATCACATCATTATATCTATAAAATATAACACACACACTCACACACACACACAACACACACACACACACACACACACACGGGGTTGGCATTGACAACAAGAGATGAAGTGAGTAGGAAAGTGCCAGAAGACAATAAGAGATTAAAATTTCGCAGCGGTGATGGGGGTTTGAACCGGCGACCTTACTGGTACGACAACTCCGCCTCGCCGGCAAGAGCGTGACTCTACCGTATGAACTATCCACGATCCCAAAAAAGATTGTCTCTAATCCTAGTCATTATTAGAGCTCTCTCTCTCTCTCTCTCTCTCTCTCTCTCTCTCTCTCTCTCTCTCTCTCTCTCTCTCTCTTTCTCTTCCCGACTACTTGAGATCGCGGTTCCAACACACACAACTCCGCAGTGATAATAGAAACTGTAAATGAACAACGGGTAGAATACATAAATAATGACGCGCACCACAGTCCTCAATGGTAGAGAATAAAATACAGAATTAACCAAGGAAATGAATAAACGTGTGCATAATTGTAACGTTACGTCTAAATATTAAGAGAATTGAATAATAAAAGTAAAAATAAAGAAGAAAGAAAGAACCCCTCCCCCCACCCCCCCCCCCCCCCAAAAAAAAAAACAAAAAAAAACAAACAAAAAAACAAAACAAACAAACAACCCCCCCCCCCCCCTTCCAAAAAAAAAACAAAAAAAAAACAATCTAAGGAAAAAACGAAAAACGAAAAAAAAAAAAAAACCAACAAAAAACGACCATCGTACTAGTGGTAGTAGTTAGTCATTCGGGTTGGTTGTATATATACGATGCTGGCGGTATAGCAGGTAGAAGGGAGGGCACGATATAACAGAGGTTTCACTGTGGGTTCATTCACCTATTACTAAATGCATTGCTACCTCTCACGGGGAAATGCCATTAAAAGAACATGCATTACAGACATCATTACATCTCGTAGCATGCAGTTGGCACAGTTTTGGCAAACGCGATGGGAACAAGCGCCATTTTTTGGTTGGAAGCCAATAAGTGACGGCATCCCTTGTAACATAATGCAAATCGTCTATACATTGTTGTTTTTTTTTTAACTGGAAGCTGGAAAAAATATAGACCAACATTATTTTTGGAACAGAAGGAAAGAAAATGAAGTTACAATAAAACCAGGCTATTTATGCAGATAGGAAGAGACATCGGGGAAGACCCAAAGAAACCTGGCGAAGGACCATGGAGAAAGAATTAAAGGAAGCAGGCCTGTCCTGGAATACAGCCACCGCAAAAGCAGCCGATCGCAAAAAATGGAGATGTCTGGTGGATGCCCTATGTGCCTCAAGGCCCGAAGAGAATTAAGAGAGAGATTTATATTGTGGATATTTTCAGTAGTGTCTCTTAGAGTACTAAAAGCAAATGGAGATAAAGTTTATTATCGTGCCGCTATGTGGTCTTGTGTTATAACATTCGCTTTTGGAACGGAAGGTCCTGGGTTCGAGCCTCGTTCGGTGCATAGTTGAGTCTTTGGAGAAGGCTCTTTACTCACATTCTCTCACCGTACTTAGGTATAAAATGAGTACCCGGCCGTTAACAGCGTTGTCGCTGTCCGAAAAACATTGTAATATCGCCTGAGAGCAGGCGTCATGTTCCGTCTTTCATGTTAAATGTTGCTGTTGGCCAGGGACCCCTTGTAAAGAGCTTTGAGCAAGTTTAGTGGATATTGCGTTATATAAAAGCTAATTTATTGGGGTTTTTTTTTTTTTTTTGCGTTAAACGGACATTAACAATTGTATGCAAAGTACTTTTCATCAGATCTACATATCTATCTATCTACCCACAGCAGAGTAGATAGAGGGATCAGAAATATTATCCTCTACTGCACCCGGAACCCTTCGATTGTTAGTCTAGTGCTCTACCAACTGTCTTTTCGCCTCCCCCAACAAACAAAAACACTCTGACATACACACACACACACACACACACACACACATATGTACATGCAGAGAGAGAGAGAGAGAGAGAGAGAGAAAAAGAGAGAGAGAGAGAGAGAGAGAGAGAGAGAGAGAGAGAAGAGGAGGGGGGGGGGGGGGGGGTGAAGGGAGACACCCACACACGCACCTACGGTGGGTCAGGCCATGTTAATGTGAAACCCCCGAAGAAAATAGACACCAACAGAATATTACACTTAATGTTCGATTCAAAATGAATTTGAAGTTAAGCAAGTTACCATATTGCCTAAAAGCTAAATAAATGTATAAAATTCAACTGTATGCCATTCTTAGCGATGAAAAAGACGGAAATAGACACACAGACTCTTAGAACCATAATCTTGTTTTGATGACTGTATTAACCTTGATGTTGGATGACTATACGAAACTTAATTCTCTTTCAAATATTAAAATAGAATAAATAAATAAAAATAAAATAAAATTCCCATTATTCATTTCGTAGGGGAAATTTGTCTCTAGGGTCTAGTCCAAGGGGAGACTGGAAGAACCCAGGCGTCGGCCGCAGTGCAGCGCCACAAATTGAACCAGGGCGAGGTGACTTGCTCAAGGCCACAGAGCGCAGCAGCGGGTGATCGAACTCGGTACCTTTCGGGTAGGAAGCGAAGACCTGAGCCACGCTGCCCCCTATTGTCTCAAGTAACATTCTTTTAAATCGAAACTACTTATATCGACAATAATTCTAAAATGAAAAAAAAAGAGCTTTATATAGCGCAATATCCACTAAATGTGCTCAAAGCGCTTTACAAGAGGTCCCTGGTCAACAGCAACATTTAACATGTAAGACGGGACTTGACGCCTGTTCGGCGATATTACAATTTTTCGGACAAAGGCAACGCTGTTAACGGCCAGGTACTCATTTTACACCGGAGTATGGTGAAAGAATGTAAGTAAAGAGCCTTTTCCAAGGACTCAACTATGCACTGAGCGCGAGGCTCGAACCTAGGACCTCCCGATTCGAAAGCGAGTGTTATACCACAAGACCACATAGCCGCACATTCCTAAACAAGAATAATCTCAAAATGAAAAAAAAAACCCGGTGATTCTTTTCTGATTTATATTTAAACTTATATATTAATCATTTTTATTATTAGCAAGCTACACATTGTTACTCACTCAACCCTAACACTGACTATATCCGTAGTATACCCGGGGTTACTTTTACCCCATGCCTATTTATTACAATTTTCTGAGACAAATTATAGGTGTAGTATCAAAGTTAATGTTTTTAGTGTTTGCATGTTAATGGTAGTTGAATAAAACTATCTATGTACATGCTCATTTTAATACTTTTTATTTCTTCCAATTTTGAAAAGTAGCAAAAATCTCTAGGATTGAGTGAGTTATAAGGCCACTTTCCAAAATGTGCCTTAGAACGCGTGGCGTTATAATCCAGCACTCTGTATTGTAATTATTATGATGACTCCTATAACATTCCAGGGTTACTGACATTTATTAAACAAACTCAGCATTGGCAGTCACTCAAAGTCCTACATAAACTCTAACTAAGGTCGATCTGTTTATAAAAACACAGCACAAAATTGGAACCGTTGATTTGTTTTCTTTTGTGGCAAAAGACTGGAATTTTGACGTCATTTTTTGGTCAGTGTCAGTCAGGGGCGTGGCTACATTGGTTGATTTGGTGCCTGGCACCGCATCCAAAAATGGATTACAGCATTAATAAAAAAACAAAAAAACTTAAGAAATGGTATATACCGCCTCTTACTTCTTTGACTAAGTCTTTTCTTTAGATTCCCCCCCCCCCCTTTCTATTGTATTTACAATTACAGCATGGTTTATGTCATTTTCTTCTGGTTCTGGCACCACATCAAACTGTAATCATGCCACGCCACTAGTGTCAGGCTATAAGTTTACAATGACTACGGTAGGACCCAGCGACGTCTCTAGACCTATCTGCTGTTCCAGCTTAGATCCCATGAGCCTCATGATTGCTGTGAAGACATGAGGATGTGACTGTCGGACTCAGAGCTACATGAAAACAGTTTTGTCTTTTGCATTTGCGATCTACCGTCTGAAAAACGTTTTAAGACCCGATGAATCGGGACCCCGAAAAGTAAATTTAGAATGAAAATGATAAGAAATATAATTCTTTAGTTGTTCACAATGTGATTGAATATTAATGCACTGGGATCTAGCCAAAGATCACAAAAGTACAAACGGTTGCTTTAACAAGCAAAAAACAAAAATTTAAACAGCGGAACAAGGGCATTAATTATTCTTATGACTATTTTTAAGGGTCAAACATATAATAATGAACGCAGACCTGCCAACTTGAAATGTTAAAAATTCGTAGTTTTCAGAGAGAAGAAATAGAAGTCACTATGATTAACTTTACAAATTAATATTTCACCCTTCGCAGTATTTAATATGCCTTCAAACCCCTGAATATGTGCTTTCTGGCATCAAAGTTTTCTTTTTAACACATTGTATTGAATCAAAAATGTCTATTTATTTCTATTGTTGAAGCCAAAAATTCGTATTTTTACGAATATTTCGTGATAGTAGGAAGGTCTGTAAATGTGACCCACCGTCTCAAAGGCGTATCATGTCGGGATGAACCTGGTCCCGAAATATTGCATTCCTAGCCACTGATCTGAATCTTGGGGGTTCAATTCCTTTTCATTATTTGTGGGGTATAAATGGAATGTCTTACATTGAAAATAGATTCAAAGTTCGTATTTCCTATCGTTTAATAATCTTCAACAGACGAAACGTCACTTCCTTCGTAATGACGCATGGTAACTTAGTAACTGGCTCTAAACTATCGGAACAATGGCGGGCGCCTTTATGAAATATTTCTCCGATGAGCATAAAAGCGTATCCAGAGGAAAAAAACCCCAACCCATTATAAATCTGATCATGTTTTGATTTTTACACATTCTGATCACAAGACATATGAAAACTTCTAGCAAGCATGAAGATTAAAAAGTACCGATTTTCTTTGTTTAGAACCACGATGGCCACCGTTGCTGGGCGACGTGACATCAGATTATTGAATCCTATTACAAATTAAGTTTTTAGGACTGATTCATCCTGAAATAATACCGCTTTGAGACGATGGATCACGCATATGAAGACCACACACATGAATGTTAAGATTAAGAGACTAGTCGATAATCTCAACTCAATCTCAATGTCATTTTTCAATTCGTCATCCTGAGCAAACAATCAAATAGAAAAATAGAATAATGGGTTTATAATAGGTTTTTTTTTTTTCCTCTGGATACGCTTTTATGCTCATCGGAGAAATATTTCATAAGGGCGCCCGCCATTGTTCCGATAGTTTAGAGCCAGTTACTAAGCTACCATGCGTCATTACGAAACAAACACCACTACGACAATATTGAATCATGTAGCCCTTCAAATCGATATATAGTTAAATTAATTTTAACCAATGGGGTAAAGAAATAATTTGATCGATTTCTTTTTATATGTAATCCCTCTAGAATTGGGTCAATCAATATCATTTTTTATAAGTTGTTGTTGTTGTTGTTAGTATTATTATTATTATTATTATTATTATTATTATTATTATTATTATTATTATTATTATTATTGCCATCCGCGTTTATGAGTAATGCTCACTGAACTGTATTAACCCGACTATAAAAGTTCATGGATACACACAGTTTTGTGTGTTGGTCAGTTATACTTCCGGAGGGCAATGTTGTGAGCTTCTTAGCCAAGCGCATGCTATCTATCTTTAGAGCAGAGACATCGTAGAGTGAGGGAAGAAATGGAGGTTGTAATAATATTGATCGGCGGACCGCATTGTGAGTAAACTAAAATTCTGCACAACTCACTCTGACTCAAGGATTCTAGTCCGTTTCCTTGGGAAAGCCAATCCTTCAACCTATTCGAACAACAAAACAAACGTCCTTTTCCATCAAGAAATAAATCGATTTTGAATCATAACATTACTCATTTCATTTCATAAAAAAATTAAAAGCCATAACATGGAATGAAACACTGTGTGTGACACTTGACTCATCCTCTGCTTTGCAAGTCGCAAGTCGCAAGACAGAAAGAATGAATGGGAGGTCAGAGGTGAAATTTGTATCCAGCTAAAAATAGCTACCAATCAAATTAAGCGAATCCACTGGGACCGCTCCGCATAGTTTATTCATAAATTCATAAATATCTGCTTTGATCTACAGCTTTCTAATCTATTAATATCATCACTCCCACCCTCAACTAGCTCTATCATCAATGAAAATCATTAATCATTAAATTCTCTTTATCAATGCAGTTCTATCACTCTTCCTCCATCTCATAAACTCGCTTTCTCTCTCATTTAAGTCAGAAGGAACGCGGTGCGTGATATCATTCCAATTAATTGTGTGAGTAGTGAGTACTGAGAGACTGTGTGATCGTGAGTGAGTGAGTGAGTGAGTGGCTGGTTGAGAGAGCGTAAAAACGCCACTCCGCTCCACTATTTATTCTCTTCGCCGCCACCTACTTACAGTTACTGTCTTCAATTCTAAACTAGCTATAGCCGTGTCTTGCATACATGCTTATTGTTTCTATTTTTAGATGGATTAGTGGTAGGCACGTGCGTGAGGTTTTATTCGTTTTGTTCGTAGTGATCGCTCTTTGGTGCATTCATCATGTCACTCTCAAGCAAAATCACACTCACGCTCACACTCACACAATCACACACACACGTACGCACACTCACATAAACACACACACGCACGCAAGAAAATGAAGAAACGTTTTCTGGCTAATATTATCGATCTGACTGCATCGGATACGCTTTTTTTGGCCGGTGTTAAGGACACGAAACTATCGTGTATTATATAGATAGAACTAGGATGACGTCACTATGGTCTTTGTATTTGTTTTTTGCCATCCGCGTTTATGAGTAATTCTCACTAAACTGTATTAACCAGACTATATAAACGTTTAAGGTTACACATAGTTTCTGTGTTGGTCAGTTATATTTCCGGGTGGCAATGTTGTGGGCTTCTTAGCCAAGCGCATACTATCTATAGATAGAATGCGCTTGGCACTGTGGCACTGTGACTCGGAGGTCCCGGGTTCGAGCCTCGCTTTAGGCACTTTCGTTTGTTTTTTTCCCTTGGACAAGATTATTAACCCCCAATTTGCTCACTTGGACAACATGGGTGATTGCTGTTGATATCAGACATCTTGTTTGATGAGTTACCTATATTCCTTCGTGGAATGCCTTGGCGACGATATCTCATCGTGGCAGAAAGGCATACTTTTTAATTATATTTTTTTGTCTGGTTAACACTGAGATAGGTCACATATTAGTATAGGAGTGTTGACCTGTTATAACCCTTTAAGAATGTAAATTAGAGATTTAGTATCTGCTGGTTTTCTCCGTTCTAAGTTTAGTCCGTATCTTAACTAGAATCTAAATACCACCACACCTTAGCGTTATGCTGTTCATTCACTCCCAAAAACCGCACACAATTAATTGAGGAAAATACAACGCCTTAACAACGATCTAATTGACACA
>NC_088365.1:11451337-11461337 GCF_034508935.2 Berghia stephanieae | reverse complement strand
TTGCACAATATAAAAGCTCAGTTTTAATTTTTTTTTAAATAGATAAACATACTGAAAATATATGGCGTGAGATGAATGAAAGGATGGATGAATTGATGGATAGATTAATAAATGGATGGATAGATGAATGGATGCTTGGATGGATGGATAATAATACTGCACACTTATATAGCGCCAACATCTTATGCAATATGAGCTCTAGACGCTCTCTCTCTCTCTCTCTCTCTCTCTATATATATATATATATATATATATATATATATATATATATATATATATATATATATATATATATATATATATGTACACACACACATCTATTTTTTGTCATGAGTTATCTCTATCTCTCTCACTCTGTCTTCCACCCTATGTATCTTCTTTTCTCTCCGTCGTCATTCTCTCTCTTCCATCTTCCTAAATAGTCTGACACTCGTATCACATTACGTCACAATACAAGGCGACGTTCTCCAAAAGGAAGCGAAAAGCGAAAAGTGAGATGTCATTAGTAACTAGCGCTCGAGGCTACAAATTATAGTCCCATTGGTTGCATTATTGATTACAAATTATTATTCAGTTTCTTTTAGTAATAGTGGCCGTGGTTTTCGAAATAATATTTTGGATAGAGCCAGGCTATGAGTTTGCAAAGGTAGAGTTTGAACCTGAGAAGCTCTCACTCACTCAATAGTGAATGAGATTAGCGGAAGAGTAGCGTCCCTTCATTGGACGTCACCTTACAAAGAGAACGTCAATTTGGTTTCGCGCATGCGTCTCTCACGTCCTCCCTTTCGGTGAAGTGTCTCAAGCCGCTTTCACCGGAAGCGAGGACGAGAGACGCATGCGCACAACCAACATGACGTTCTCTCTCTAATAACTTTTCCGCCGGTGACGTCCAATCAAGGGACGCTACTCTCCCGCTAATCTCATTCCCTATCCTCTTCTGGCCTGCTGGCACTTGAGGCGATGCAAGGGATCTCCATCTGGTCCTGTCAGCAGCTATTCTTGGGGCCACCTCGAGGGACAGACAGACCTCTCTGTTTTAGGTTCCTCTCCACGATATGTCTCCAAGTCTCATTAGGGCGGCCTTGCTTCCTCTTTCCTCGGGGTTTCCATCGCAGAGCCTTTCTTGTCAGTGTTTCATCAGGCGACAGACACGGCCCAACCAGAGAATGTGAATTAACAGCCTTATCCAAGGACTTAACTATGCGCTTCTCAGAGGGGTGCTCGAACTCAGGACCTTCCGAGCGTTATACTACAAAACCACACAACAATGTTGTAATGAAGACTATTTATAATTTTGCGTTGGTTTACGAGTATCATGGGGCATGAGAAGCTCGGAGGGATAGGACATTTAAAGGACACGATTGCAATATGGAGAGAAAGAATCGATTGATGAATGAAAACTTTGTGGAAATGGGTTTTGAAGTCAGGTAAATAGAGATTCAATTCAATTCAATTGAATATAATTTTAGGCTTTTGAGAATAATTTACAAAATTTGATAACAACACAGAAAAAAAGAGAAGGAAGGAGAAAAATGGTGCTGAGAAAATGAAACAATGGTAGAAATGAATAGGTATGTTACCCTAATTTCTATCCGGTATTTTGTCGGGATGACGATAGGCTGAAATTAAAACACTGCGTGAGTTTAAGAATTTATTGTTGAGAGTAATATGTAGATAGTTATTTAAATTAAAAAGAAAAACAAAAAAAAAGAAAAAAAAAAGAAACTAAAAATAAATATTGACAACGGAATAACATTGAAAAATATTAGCAGCGTCAAGACAAAGATGGATAGATAGATTGAGGTAGATAGAAAGATAGAAAGACAGGTTTTGAAGAGCAAGGAGAGAAAGCAATGAATCATTAGAGATGGGATAGCAATAGAAATAAATTTAGAATATATTCTTTAATAAATGATCAAACTGAAATTTAAAGAAAAATAAAGTGTCTAAAGAAAATGGTTGGATGAGTGATGCTATGAATGAAACACGGTCAGAGCGTGAGTAATAGTCACAATACCATGTTATTTATGTCGGTGATGATGGCACTTGGTAAGGTGAGTAATTATTGGGAAGTAATGTATGATCTTTATCTCGCTCATTCTCTCTTCCACCTTTCTTTTTGTCTCCTTTTCCTTTCTCTCCCTCTCGCTCTCTTTATCTCATCTCTCTCTCTCTCTCTCTCTCTCTCTCTCTCTCTCTCTCTCGCGGTTTCTCTCTGTTTCCCTTCCATTCATCTTTCGCTCCCTTTATTTCTCTCACCGTCTCCCATTCAATTTATCTCCGTCCTTTTAATCTCTCTCTCTCTCTCTCTCTCTCTCTCTCTCTCTCCCTCGCTCTCTCTCTCTCCCTCAGTATTTCTTCTCTGCCTCTGACTCATCGCTCACTCAGTTACTCACTCACTTACTATATGCATCTTTCTGTCTTTATCTTTATATCTTTCTCTCCAAAGATTTAATTAATTTGTTTACAAATTGTTTTTGTTTGTAAATCAATATTGACAACATTCAGGGCCTAATCCACAAACATTAAAAGAATCTCTCTCTCTCTCTCTTTCTCTCTCTCTCTCTCTCTCTCTCTCTCTCTCTCTCTGTTTCTTTCTGTTTCCCTTCCATTGATCTCTCGCTCTCTTTATTTCTCTCTCATCTCAGCTTATCCCATTCTATTTCTCTCCATCCTTTTAATTCTTCTCTCTCTCTGCCTCCCTCCCTCTCTCTCTCTCTCTCTCTCTCTCTCTCTCTCTCTCTCTCTCTTTCTCTCACACTCACTCACTCTCGCTCTCTCTCTCTCTCTCACGCGTCTATTCTACGATTACAAACATTTCCATATGTTTTATATTATTTTCTCTACATACTTTCGCCGATAAAATGCCTAACTCTACTACTTATCCTATCGAGATATTGAAATAAGGCACTCAAGTTCAAGTCACATAAAGATACGAATTGGCATGGGAACATTCGTAATAATCTTCAATCTCTCTATTCCCCCCCCCCTCTCTCTCTCACTCTCTCTCTCTCTCTCTCTCTCTCTCTCTCTCTTTCTCTATTTTGAAAACTTTTGAATCTATTTCTCTCATTCTCTCCCCTTGTCTCACTGCCTCTTTCCCGCCTCTTTCTCCCCTTCTTTCTCTCTTCACCTCTCTCTCTCTCTACCTCCTCTTTCTCTCTCTCTCTCTCTATCTTCATCTCCCCCCTCTCTCTCTTTCTCTCTTTCTCTCTATCTCACGCACGCACACACACACACACACACACACACAAACAAACATCCCTTTCACAATCTTTTCCTCACCAATTCAAATTTCTTTTCCTTTTAACATGAAATTCACTTTCACCATAATCTGGTCCATGCCGACGTAATACCGAGTTGTGGCTGTGGGTCACATATTCCTTATGAGGGATTCAAACTCACGACCTCTATCTACAATCAAAGGCAAATCAAACAACTCAACCATAACGCTTTTGTCCGACATACCTGCACATTATATTTGCAAGTCTGGTAATCGAGCGTATTTTTGGGCAGGATTTAAAAAAAAAACAAAAAACAATTTAGAAAAACACAAAAAAAACAACTCGAGCATTATAAAGGGGAATATCCACTAAACGTGCTCAAAGCGCTGTCTGTTAGGCGATATTGCAACAATTTTTGCAACAGAGACTACGCTGTTAACGGTACTCATTCTATACCTGAGTACAATGAGAAGAGAATGTGAATTAACAGTCTTATCCAAGGACTTAACTATGCGCTTCTCAGAGGGGTACTCGAACTCAGGACCTTCCGATCCGACGACGGGTGTCATACCACAAAACCACATTATAGCCACACAACAATGTTGTAATGAAGACTATTTATAATTTTGCGTCGGTTTAAGAGTATAGATAGAATCAAGATGACGTCACTCAGGTCTCTGTTCTTGTTTTTGCCATTCACGTTTATGAGTACTCCTCACTAAACTGTATTAGCCAGGTAAGTGGGTGAGAGAGGGATCTAGAAATGACTTGGGTTTGAAACGAATATTTTGTGTGTTCGTGGATAGCTCACACGGTAGAGCCACGCTCTCACCTGCCAGGCGGAGTTGTCGTACGAATAAGGTCGCAGGTTCAAACCCCACCACCGCCGCGAAAATTCTTTTTATTCTCTATTGTCTTCTGGCACTTTTCTATTCACTTCATATCTTGTTGTTACCAACATAAGTGCCTGCTCCACTCACTTTTCTGAATTTAAAATTAGCCAGGTTATGAACGTTCATGGTTACACAGAGATGTGTGTGTTGGTCCGGTATACTTCCGGATGGCAATGTTGTGAGCTTCTTAGCCAAGCGCATACTATCTATAATATCCAATACAACAATGAAATGAGTCATCAGACTTTTACAATTTGGGTTATCAGACCTGCAAATAATTACACGGTGGTCTGGCCCTCATAGTCTCATGTTTCATTAATTGACTAACCGGAAACGATCGTCTACCACAGGCACATGTCCTTGTCCAACGTTTGAATGTCTGTCACGGCCAGGCGGCCTCATTACAATGGCACGGTCCTGTAATGGTCAGTGACTTTACAACCCACTGTGATTCATACGAGGCGGTTGGGGTGGGGGGGGGGGGATTTACGATAACTCAGTTGGTAGAGCACTCGCTCCACACGCAAAGGGACCAAAATCGATCCCGGATGCAGTCAACGTTGTTTTTTTTTTCTTCTGACAACCCCCCCCCCCCCCACCCCAGCCATGTTTACCCAGCAGTTAATGGGTAGCTGGGTCAGTTATATCTGGCGGAAAGTACTTTGCAATAGACTAGCGTCTTATCCAAAGAATAGCAATCAATTGCTATTGCCCGTTTAACGATATAGAACTTTTATTCAATGGGCCTAATGGCTCTGAAGGACTACTGTTTTTTGTTTGTTTGTTATGATAAATACAAGATTCTCGAGTCTGGATACAGGGAATGAGATTAGCGGAAGAGTAGCGCCCCTTGATTGGACGTCACCTTACAGAGAGAATGTCAATTTGGTTATACGCATGCGTCTCTATGCGCACAACCAACATGACGTTCTCTCTCTAATAACTTTTCCGCCAGTGACGTCACAGACTATGGGTGACGTCCAATCAAGGGACGCTACTCTTCCGCTAATCTCATGCCCGCTTCGTTGTCGTGTGTTTCATGTCTCACCCTACATGTTAAATGTTGCTGCTGGCTAGTGTCTCAATGAAAAGCGATTTGAGAACGTTTGGTAGATAACCCACTCTATAAAATGTTTCAAGTTTAAAATGTTCAATATTATTTTTGTTTGTTTTGATTTGCTTATCATGATTGGTTATCATTTGTTTGAACCATGGGTGTTTTGTGTGTTAGGGAGTTAAATTATATAGAGTAATATCCACTAAACGTGCGCAAATCGCTTTACAAGGGGTCCTTGGCCAACAGCAACATTTAAAATGGGCGATATTACAATTTATTTTCGGACAGAGACAATGCTATTAACGGCCAGGTACTCATTTTACAACTGAGTACGGTAAGAGAATGTGAGTAAAGAACCTTCTCCAAGGACTCAACTATGCGCCAAGGGGGCCTCGAACCCATGACCTTCCGATCCGAAAGCGAGTGAGTGTCATACCATTAAACGACATAGCCGCAATTTGTTATTTGAGCAATATTGACCAAATAATTCCAAGACATTGCCTCTGGCTATTTGGGCAATGTGAACATTTCAACCAATCGGATAGCTGCTTTGAAGAGTTCAGTTTTTCCGAACGAGCTTTATGACCTTTAACCTAAATGAATTGCATTCGAATCTTATATTTTTGCTCAAGTAATTGCTCTCAAAATTATAATGTTGCCTTTTGTCCAAGAATACTATTACATAGGACAAAAATATTCATTCATCTGAGGCGCATGTAGTATAAGTAAAAAAAAAAAAGTGGTCTAGTGGTATGAAACTCGCTTTTTGGTCCTGGGTTCGTGCTCAGCGCATAGTTGAGTCCTTGGAAAAGGCTCTTTACTCACATCCTCTCATCGTACTCAGGTGTAAACTGAGTACCTGGCCGTTAACAGCGTTGACTTTGTCCGAAAAATTGTAATATGGCCTAACAGGCGGCATGTCCCGTCCTACATGTCAAATGTTGCTCTTGACCAGGGACCCCTTGTAAAGCGCTTTGAGTACATTTAGTGGATATTGCGCTATATAAAGCTAAATTTTAGAATTTTTTTAGTATAAGTATTACTTGAAAGTGTTGGAAAACACCATTACGGGGGGCAGCATGACTCAGCGGTACGGTCTTTGCTTCATACCCGAAAGGTACCGAGTTTGATCACTAGCACTCGCAGCCGCTGCGCTGTGTGGCCTTGAGCAAGTCACCTCGCCCTAGCTCAATTTGAGGCGCTGCACTGCGGCTGACGCCTGGGTTATTCCAGTTTTCCCTTGGAATACTATACCCTAGAGACAAATTTCCCCATATGAGATGAATAAAGAGAATTGTTATTTAAAACAAAACAAAACAAAACAAAACAAAACAAAACAAAACGAACAAAGCAAAACAAAACAAACAAACGAAAATAACAACAAACAGAATGAAAAAAACACACCTAATAATAATAATGATAATAATAATAATAATAATAATAATAATAATATATAATAATAATAATAATAATATATAATAATAATAATAATAATATAGATCTTTATCGTTTAAATATGGCAATTTGTCATTTAGTTACACTTGTTATAACGTTAAATGATAACTATAACATTGAACAGATATTTCACTCCTACTTATTTTCTCTCTCTCTCTCTCTCTCTCTCTCTCTCTCATTCACTCTCTCTCTCTCTCTCTCTCTCTCTCTCTCTCTCTCATCCTTCAACCCGGATAGTGGTGATGTTATTTTGCAATGAAACCATAAATGAGATCCTACTAGAGTGATACAGGTTTATTGTCGTTCTGTACTTATCTGGAGAACTGGAGAATTGGTACTTGAACTTCTCAACTAACACTTTAAAACACTTTGTGTTATAATAAGGATTCTTAGTGTCTCTGAAATCATCTCTTGAAACCGATTAAACTATTTAAAGATTACAGTTACGTCTGCGTGGGACGAAACAAAAGATATCTTCGTGACATTTAGAATTGGATTTTCAAAAATAACAAAAATGATTTTTTTATAGATAATTCGAAGTTGACGTCACTCAGGTCTTTGTTATTGTTTTTTTTTTTTTTGCCATCCGCATTTATGACTAATTCTCACTAAACTGTATTAACCTGACTATAAATGATCATGGTCACACAAAGATTTTTGTGTTGGTCAGTTATACTTCAGGATGGCAATGTTATGAACTCCTGAGCCAATCGCATACTATTTATATAGCGTTATATTAACTTATGTTGATCAAAGGGATTTAGAAGGAGTCCCAAGCCAACAGATTCAAATTCAAAGGTTTATTTTTAAGCAATTTCAAATATAAAGAGAAACACTTAACATCATTAGATAGGACAGTGGTATATATTATGAAAAACTGCTCTCCGCCAGACCTAAGTGAGATCCAGCTTCCCAATTATTGTTCGATGGCTGGAGTGGGTACGGGAGATAAAATATCCATTGAACATTTCCCCTTAAACCGCTTACTTGTAAGATATTCAATCTATTTAACATCGCATCAACTCTCCCATCCCCCATCCCAAAGTAAAAATCCATTCAATGATGGTATAATCTACCCAACATTATTACCCTATTTGTAGGTCTGATAACGGAGCCCCTTTAGGGTCTTGCTTTAACATTGTTGTAATGGATTTTTAAAAGCATTTCTTTTACATCAATAATAATAATAATAATAATAATAATAATAATAATAATAATAATAATAATAATAATAATAATAATAATATAATAATAATAAATAATGATGATAATAATAATAATAATAATAATAATAATAATAATAATAATAATATAATAATAATAATAATAATAATAATAATAATAATAATAATAATAATAATAATAATAACAATAATAATAAGTCTTTAAGTGCTTCCTGAAAGCGAGTTCAATAAGGACGTCACGAAGTGATAAAGGGAGACCCAACTGACCAGTAACAGCCAAGTGGATATTGCTCAGCTCAATTTTACGTAATTATTGTTACCCTATGAAATTCCATAGGAAGAGCTAGGCGAGTTTAATCTCCGACGACATCAATGAAACCCGACCAGTGGATTAAGAATATCACCACCAAGACGGATGTGGCCACTTGATTCAAGTGGGGAGTTAGTCGTGACAGGGCCGGCCCTTCCAAAGCTTATTATTATTATTATTATTATTATTATTATTATTATTATTATTATTATTATTATTATTATTACTATTTTTATCATTATTACTATCATTGCTTGCCTTGCTTTATTATTGATTTTACTTACTTGATTTGTTGATGAAAATATTATTTTCTGTATGAGTTATATTGGCAATTGCCTAAAAATAAACATTAAATTCTTGAATCTAATTATAAATTGTGACCCATCGTCTCAAATCGGTAATATGTCAAGGTGATTCAAATGCTGAAAATTGAATTTAGAGTCCGTAGGTTAACGTTATAACTCGCTTCATCGCCAAAGAGAGTGAGATCGACTCCGGGTACAGTTGAGATTTGATCTGACCACCCCCCCCCCCGGCCACTCCATGTCCACACAGCAGTAATTGGGTTGCCGGGTCTGTTAAATCTGGCGGAAAGTACTTTGCGATAGACTCGCGTCCTATCCTAACGGTAGCAAGAAATTGCTATTGTCCATTTTACGCTATAGAGACTTGGATAAATTAATACGGCTCCACGGGCCTAATAGCTCAGAAGGACTATTTTAATACCATTTTGAGACGTTTGGTAACAAATGGATGTGAGAAGGTTATTAGGGCGAATCAGAATGAATGGGTGGGAAGGTATGCGTAGTAATTCGATGACGTAACAACCACTCATTCATTTATTACGCCCATTTCAGTCTGTCTGGAGTCTGCGATGTTTCGTTTTTATTATAAAACGCACTATATGCTCACTCTATTGTTGCGGTCATAAGTAATTAATAAAAAAATTTTGTAGGAAAATCCAGTTGAAAATACCAATAATTGTTTCTAGGATTGTATCTATAAATAGTAACACGATCCTTACCAGCCATTTTCAAAATTTTCCCCAAAACTTCACACCCACTCAACACAAAAACAGACAGTTCTTACTCAAACAGAAAAGCAACAAGCACATTCTATAACATAATATTGTTCGCAAATATGGGCTCTGTTACAGAATGTCAAGTTTTTATAGCTATGGCAAAAAGAAATTAAATCTGGATCAGAAAAGTAACGGTTGCATCGTAACAAATGTGACGATGTAATGAGAGGGTTAAGATAAATAATATTGTTATTGTAATTTCGTAATATGGGGAATGAGATTAACGGAAGAGTAGCGTCCCTTGATTGGACGTCACTTTACAGAGAGAACGTCAATTTGGTTTGGAAGTGTCTCAAGCCGCTTTCACAGGAAGCGAGGACGAGAGACGCATGCGCACAACCAACATGACGTTCTCTCTCTAGTAACTTTTCCGCCGGTGACGTCACAGACTATGGGTGACGTCCAATCAAGGGACGCTACTCTTCCGCTAATCTCATTCCCTATTTTGAACCATAAAAGTAGCTGCGCAAGGAACGTCCCATTAGTAATGGGCGTGTAGACCTAATTGGACTCAAGGGTGGAGTTGGAAGTCAGACCTGAAATAAATAGTCTTGTCAAGAAAGACTCTTTGACCTTGATGGGTGTGTTGTTGCAGGTTAACTCACTCAATCCTAGAGATTTTTTGCTACTTTTCAAAATACTCTTCAACAGTCGTAACGTCACTTCCTTCCTACTGACGCATGGTAACTTAGTAACACTCGCTCTTAACTATCGGAACAATGGCGGACGCCGTATGAAATATTTCTCCGGCGAGCATAAAAGCGTATTCAGAGGGGAAAAAAACACATAAATTTGA
>NC_088365.1:11428837-11448837 GCF_034508935.2 Berghia stephanieae | reverse complement strand
TTGTATAATCTAAAAATTTAATATGTATGTTGGCAGGATGTGTATCGAATGCTTGACTACCATTGTCTGTACTTTGAGCAGCCACACATAATAACAAGCTTGATGACTCCATTGCAAGGTACCTACTTGATCAAAGAGTTTTTACTCCTAAATAAATCACTCCATTAACGTAGCAAATACCCGAGTTAGCTCTCTTCGCGTACGTATTTGACACCGACTATATATAATATCTACCTCGTAAGCAATGAATGAGTTATTATTGCGGCCGCTTTCAGTCTCTTCTTCCTACTGCACTCCACACTAGTGCCGCGCTGAAGACCGGTCTGAACCGCGGTCCGACGGTCTTTTAGCTGTGAACCGAAAAACCGGTCCCAGAGGGGAAGACCGGCGGCGGTCCTCACTTCTTATCACCTTTCAACTAGTGCGGGGCGGTCCTTGCAAGGACCACGGTCCTACGGTCTCGCGCCATAGCCTACTACTTCCCCAGCGATTCGTTGCTTCGGTTGCCTATCTTCCACCAATCACCACCCATCCCACTTAATTAATCGCACCCACCCCCCTTTGCCATACACTAAACGACACAGACGACCATACAGGCAGACGACCACCAACCTCCACTCCGCAAACCGCCCTTTCGTGTGTGAGATGGGGGGAACAGGAGGCGCACGCCTTGGACGATTCCATTATACGGGGTAAATTTCAAAATTTACTACACCATAATGATCGCAATGACAATGATCTATGGTGAAGGCATGACCCCTCTTCTCTAATGGGTTATTGTTTGAAATGTATGTGACTACAAAAGATGTGTGTGTTTGTGTGTGTGTGTGTGTGTGTGTGTGTGTGTGTGTCGAACCTAGCAAGTAGCAAATCCGATTTTTTGTTTTCTTTTGTCCATCTCTTGTCACCACTCCTTTCTATCGCAGTGTTGTCATTTAAAATAATACAATAATATTAAAATTTCGTTTGGTGTTTTTACTAATCAAATTATATGAGTTTCATTAGTTTCTTCCTTCCAAAAAACCCAGTTATAACGTCTGAATTTTAAAAAAGTCCAATAGAATATTTGGGGACCCCGATAGCTCAGTTGATAGAGCACTCTCTTTATACGCAAAGGGCCAGAGATCGATCCCGGGTGCAGTCGATTTTTTTCTGAATCCCTGTCTACTCAGCAATGAATGGGTAGCTGAGTTTGTTAGATCTGGCGAAAAGTCACCATCGACCCCTCTTATCACCTCATCCACCCCTCTTATTATAACTTCACGTCTCTCTCTTACTCTTCAATGCTCGCTGCCCTCTAATGTGTGTGTGTGTGGGGGGGGGGGGAGGGGGGGTAGTTGCGTGTGTGTATCAACGCCACGAACAACTCGATCAACGCCTTGGGCGATGCCATTATCTCCGTTAATGGGGATAAATTTCAAATTTTATTAAATTATCGAAGTAACAATGAAGTACGGTGAGCAAATAAAGAAGGCATCACCCCTCTTCTCTAATTAGGTTACAATTTGAAATGAGTGTGACTGCTCCGTGTGTTTTACTCCTGTAGACCACGGTTTTCATCGTGTAGCGGTCTTTAACTGTTCAAGAATGAACGATCCCACGGTCTCAAAGGTCAAACCGGTTCGAATTTCCAACAGTCTCTCAGGAATGTTCAATGTCGAAAAGGACCGGTCCTAGGACCGGTCCTTGCGGTCTTCATTTCCCAAGGACCGTAGGACCGTGGTCCTTAAGCTTGCCAAGGACCGCCCCGCACTACTCCACACACACACACACACACACACACACACACCTTGCTTTTTCTATCTATCTATCTATCTAACTAATATATCATCTATCTATCTATCTATCTATCTATCTATCTATCTATCTATCTATCTATCTATCTATCTATCTATCTATCTATCTATCTATCTATCTATCTATCTATCTATATAATTATCTATCTATCTATCTAACTATCTATCTATCCATCCATCTATCTATCTATCTATCTATCTATCTATCTATCTATCTATCTATCTATCTATCTATCTGTCTATCTGTCTATTTATCTATCTATCTTTCTCTCTTTCTCTCTATCTACATATCTATCTCTTTCACTCAATGCATATTTCCCTCTATTCATCTCTCGATCTCTCTCTGTTTACCTTCTCCTTCTCTCTATCTATAATATATATATTATATATATATAATATATATATATATATATATATATATATATATATATATATATAATTATATAAAACCCCCTCTCTCTATCTCTCCCTTACCTCCCCCACCCACCATCTATTTATCTATCCATCTATCTTTCTATCTATCTATCTATCCATCTATCTATCCAAATCTCCTCTCTCTCTCTCTTCCCCGCCCTCTCTCTCTCTCTCTCTCTCTCTCTCTCTCTCTCTCTCTCTCTCCACCATTGTTTCAATCACTTCCCCTTTCCCTTATCATCAACATTGCATATCTATCTCTGCACTACCTAATCACTTCTACCTGTGCGTGAACAATGAACACCTCCCTACATCATTCCATAGGTTGTCGACCCATACTCTTTCACAACACTGTCAAATGTCAATGCCAAAAAAACTTTTTTTTCTTTTTCAATTTGGCCAGAAACTGTATATCTGACCTATCATCTCAAACTGGTATTTAGTCGAGGTAAACTGGTTGCCAAAAAGCGATTTTAAAGAAAAAAATGACTCGAAATGTTAGATTTTAGTTTTTGAAACTTTAAGAAACTACATCTATTAAATTGGCTTTAGCAAAAGAGTTAAATAAAAGTAAAGTTTCATTTTTTAATTATTATAAACTTTATTTCTGCATCTAAATATCCGCTAATATTGCGAGTTCTCCACTTGTTATTTTTTTTTTTAATATTTTTTTTTTAAATTGAGCTTTATATATAGAGCAATATCCACTAAATGTGCTCAAAGCGCTTAACAAGGGGTCACTGGTCAACAGCAACATTTAACATGTAAGACGGGACATGACGCCTGTTAGGTGATATTGCAATTTTTCGGAAAAAGACAACGATGTTAACGGCCAGGTACTCATTTTACACCTAAGTACGGTGAGAGAATGTGAGTAAAGAGCCTTTTCCAAGGACTCAACTATGCGCCGAGCGCGAGGCTTGAACCCAGGATCTTCCGATCCGAAAGCGAGTGTCATACCACAAGACCATATAGTCTAATGTCATTAGGATATCGGTTATTGCATGAAGTCAGAGTTGATCACAATCCATAATCTGCCAAATAGTCTGTGGAAACAAAAAAATATGATTATGTATAATATATCGTATCGCATGGTGAGCAGAAAGGGTCAAGCGGCGTGATTAGTGTCAATGAGACTGGGGTCAGTATTGGATTCAGTAGTCTGATGTCACGCCGCCTGGCAACGGCGGCCATCTTGGTTCTAAACAAAGAAATTCATTCCTTTTTATTTTTCAAGCTGGCTAGAACTTTTCATATGTCTTGTGACAAGAATGTGTAAAAGTCAAAACATGATCAAGTTTATGTTTTTTTCCCCCTCTGGATACGCTTTTATGATCGCCGGAGAGATATTTCATACGGCGTCCGCCATTGTTACGATAGTTTAGAGCCAGTGTTGCTAAGTTACCATGCGTCATTATGAAGGAAGTGACGTTACGACTATTGAATCCTATTCAGGGGATGAATGACGAGTAACTTTTTCACAGTGACTGGAAATAGGCTTCAACAGTCATGACGTCGTAATGAGGCATTGTAACTTAGACTCAGTAGTCTGATGTCTCGCGCCTGGCAACGGCGGCCATCTTGGTTCTAAACAAAGAAAATCATTACTTTTTATTCTTCATGCTGGCTAGAACTTTTCATTCCCTTTTCATATACCTTGTGATCAGAATGTGTAAAAGTCAAAATATGATCAAATTGATGGGGTTTTTTCCCTCTGGATACGCGTTTAAGCTCACCGGAGAAATAGTTCATACAGCGTCCGCCATTGTTCCGATAGTTTAGAGCCAGTGTTACTAAGTTACCATACGTCATTAGGAAGGAAGTGACGTTATGACTATTGAATCCTCTTAGTAACTGGCATAGAGACGCGAGAGACGCATGCGCACAACCAACATGACGTTCTCTCTCTAATAATTTTTCCGCCGGTGACGTCACAGACTATGGGTGACGTCCAATCAAGGGACGCTACTCTTCCTCTAATCTCGATCATATTGACATCGACAACGTTCTGTGTGATATTGCATAATGCGATACTTTCATAATTCCACATTCGAGAATGGACTCCTCAGACCTTAAGTAACCTTGTAAAAAAAAAAAAAAGAAACTAAGATGAATGATCATAAAAACAAACATGAGCTCTGCGGCTGGCCCCTTCACCGCCCAAAGTGGTAAATAGAAATTTGAAACAATATCGTTGTAGTGCGACTATGTGGTCTAGTGGTATGACACTAGCTTTCGGTTCGGAAGGTCCTGGGTTCGAGCCTCGCTCGGCGCATAGTTGAGTCCTTGGAAAAGACTCTTTACTCACATTCTCTCACCGTATTCGGGTGTAAAATGATTACTTGGCCGTTTGCAGCGTTGTCTCTGTTCGGAAAAAAATTGTAGCATCGCTTAACAGGCGTCATGTCCCGTCCTAAATGTTAAATGTTGTTGTTGGCCAGGGACCCCTTGTAAAGCGTTTTGAGCACATTTAGTGGATATTAACAAGATATGAAGTGAGTAGAAAAGTGCCAGAAGACAATAGAGAATAAAAAAAATTTTCGCGGCGGTGGTGGGGTTTGAACCTGCGACCTTATTGGTACGACAACTCCGCCTGGCAGGTGAGAGCGTGGCTCTACCGTGTGAGCTATCCACGAACACAAAAATATTCGTTTCAAACCCAAAGTCATTTCTAGATCCCTCTCTCACCCACTTCTTGAGATCGCCGATTCGTTCGCCACCATCGCGAAGTAATTTTGACCAGCAGTTAAGCTTAATAGCCAATATTCTCATCACTAACATATAACATAGAAACGATTGAGACATTGAGAATGCTCCGGTGTATGGGGTGAATTTTTAATTCAGAAAAGTGAGTGGAGCAGGCACTTATGTTGGTAACAACAAGATATGAAGTGAGTAGAAAAGTGCCAGAAGACAATAGAGAATAAAAATTTTTTTCGCGGCGGTGGTGGGGTTTGAACCTGCGACCTTATTGGTACGACAACTCCGCCTGGCAGGTGAGAGCGTGGCTCTACCGTGTGAGCTATCCACGAACACAAAAATATTCGTTTCAAACCCAAAGTCATTTCTAGATCCCTCTCTCACCCACTTCTTGAGATCGCCGATTCGTTCGCCACCATCGCGAAGTAATTTTGACCAGCAGTTAAACTTAATAGCCAATATTCTCATCACAAACATATAACATAGAAACGATTGAGACATTGAGAATGCTCCGGTGTATGGGGTGAATTTTTAATTCAGAAAAGTGAGTGGAGCAGGCACTTATGTTGGTAACAACAAGATATGAAGTGAGTAGAAAAGTGCCAGAAGACAATAGAGAATAAAAATTTTTTTTAGTGGATATTGCGCTATATTAAAAAAGCTCAATGTAGCAAATAAACGATACGACACGACATGGCATCTCTTATAACATGCACCATACCTTACACAGGTATAACACAGGTGAGTACTAGAAAGTTGACTCAGACTTGCATGCCGATCGTGCCAAGACCCGTGAGCCAAGGTAAAAAGAGTTGGAAGGAGAGAAAAAGTTTACAGACGGAGAAAAAGGTCAACAGGCAAGCATGATGGAACTGGTGCAATTATTATGTATGTGTTGAAGGCGAGGAGCCTTCTATCTCAAAGATACGCCGTTCATTTTCTTGACCACGTACAGACCATAACTAGACCAGTATTTGGTAAGTAGGATCATCTTCTAACTGTTCTAAATATTTTGTTTTAGCGAGTAAGTGAGGTTTTCATTCCAGTTCGATACTGACATGAATATGAGCAATCTGACATTACGGTTATGATTAATTGCATATTGTGCAATCTACTTTCGTTTTTACATATGGCTTGTCATTATTAATTCGTTTTTTATTTAGATTAGAAGGTTGATTTTCATACAGTGCCTAAGTAAGTGGAAAGTTGGTTTATATATTTAAATTGATTTGTGATCATTCTTTTCAAAACGCTATTATGTATAATGATTTGAACGTAGCCATGGTTATGTTATAGCCTGATACTGAAATCCAAAAGGACTGGCAGTTTGACGTCATTATTTGGTTTTTGCACCGCCTAGTGAGTTGTCGTTAGTAGAGCTCGTGGAAACAAGTTATTTCATTGGTTGAACTATTGAATACAACTCACGATTTGTTTTCTTTTGTGGCAAAAGACTGGCATTTTGACGTCATTTTTTGGTCAGTATCAGGCCATAACTTTACGAAGGCCACGATTTGAATCGGATGTCAAAAGTGATATAAAAAAGTAAAAGTGATTTCAAACGTGGGATTTTAGTTCATTTAAGAAGCAATATATAGATAGAATGAAGTTGGCGTCACTCGGGTCTTTTTTATTGTTTTTTTTTTGCCATCCGCGTTTTTTTGAGTAGTTCTCACTAAATATAGACAGAATGCGCTTGGCCAAGGAGTTCACAACATTGCCATCCCGAAGTATAACGGACCGACACACAAACTCTATGTAACCATGAACTTTTATAGTCTGGTTAATACAGTTTAGTGAGAACAACTCACAAACGCGGATGGCAAAAACAATAACAAAGGCCTGAGTGACGTCATCTGCATACTATCTATATAAACCAGACTATAGATAGAATGCGCTTGGCCAAGGAGTTCACAACATTGCCATCCGGAAGTATAACGGACCAACACACAAACTCTGTGTAACCATGAACTTTTATAGTCTGGTTAATACAGTTTAGTGAGAACAACTCACAAACGCGGATGGCAAAAACAATAACAAAGACCTGAGTGACGTCATCTGCATACTATCTATAGATAGAATGCGCTTGGTCAAGGAGTTCACAACATTGCCATCCGGAAGTATAACGGACGAACACACAAACTTGGTGTAACCATGAACTTTTATAGTCTGGTTAATACAGTTTAGTGAGAACAACTCACAAACGCGGATGGCAAAAACAATAACAAAGGCCTGAGTGACGTCATCTGCATACTATCTATAGTTTTGTGTGTTTGTCCGTTATACTTCCGGATGGCAATGTTATGAGCTTCTTAGCCAAGCGCACACTATTTCTATACTACATTATACTCACCAAAAACATATGACCTTAACCCAAAGATAATTTTTCCCCTGTTATTTCAATCTTATTGTCTAACTACCCCTCGTGGATCTTTACCTTGCAGTTGGTGAGGGGGCTTGAGGCACACGGGAGGGCAAAGGTGTAAATCCCGGTCGACCGTCACGAGACCATCCCGGGTATCGAGCCAACGAGCCACATGAGCTGCTCGCCCCGGTGTGTGACTAAATTTGATCCAAACCCGGTGCCCGAATAGCAGCCCTATCCCGGGCGCCACACTATTGTCCTTATGTCGAGTCCCAAACAGTCCCGTCAATGGCGAAGCGGTCTGCCGCCTAGCCAAATAATACCGCGTTCGTGTCGCCCGGGTCGTCGGCACGTCCGAGAAAAAAGCAAACGTCCCATGCATCAATCGATTCGCGGCCTGCCGATTGGAAAATGCGACGGCGGGGATGGCGAACTGACGCGTATATTGTCCCTGAACGTCGAGAGTCAGAGTATGGCAAAAAATGAGCTTTTATCAAAGCTACTGGCCGTTCATTGCGTTGATATCCTCCTTTTACAGGAGACCCACCTTTATTCAGGCGCGCAATCTTCCCGATTCCAGATCCCAGGCTATACGGTGGTCCAACGCGAGGACACTTCGAGGCTCAAAGGAGGGGTTAGCGTTTACGCTAAAGAGCCATCGAAGGTAAGGGTCATTGAGAGCGTAACGGACAGCAATGGGGTGAACCGAATTTCCGTGGAAGTAGGTGGACTGTGTTTGCATAATATTTACAAACCACCTAGAGCGACTTGGACTACACCACCGGTACCGGTGGTCAGCCATCCTTCCATCTGTCTGGGAGACTTTAATAGCCACCATCACGAATGGGGCTACCGAGACTGCAACGAGGCAGGAAGACAACTCCGCTCATGGATGGACTGTAATGATCTACACCTAATGTACGATCCTACAGCCAAGGGTACCTTCCGGGGTACCCGCCATAAGAAGGAGTATACTCCAGACCTCACCCTCGTAACAAAAGGCGCGAACGGTGAACCGCTGCAGGTGAAGCGGACAGTCCTCGGGGACTTTCCGCATAGCCAGCACAGGCCGGTTCTTGTCACAGCTGGGGTGACAATACCGAGGGTGCAGTCTCTCCCACTTTGCAGATGGAATTTCAGGAAGGCTGACTGGGAGGAATTCAGTTCCTATATCGAGCAGGTCTGCCCTGCCATTCCTCCCAAGTCCAAGAATATAACCAGATTTAGTAGGCTACTGGTTAAGAGCGCTCAACGCTCTATTCCACGGGGCAAACGGAAATTCTACACCCCTTGCTGGACAGCAGAGTCGGAAGAGCTGTACCGAGAGTACCAGCAGACCCAGTCCCAGGACACAGCCGATAGACTACTCCAGTCTCTGGCAGAGGGAAGGAAGCAACGGTGGCAGGAGACCGTGGAAAGTCTCGACTTTACACACTCCAGCCGCCACGCTTGGCGTTTGATAAAGAACTTGGACCCAGATCGGAATTTCGCGAAGGCTGCACCGGAATGCGAGGCAGACACAATTGCCAAGAATATTAAGAACCGTAGCAAACGGGTCCCTAATCAGGCTTTTGAGCGCGGTGTCCGCAAGGCGTACCGTACGATTTTGGACTCGCTACCTGCGGAGGAGTCGGACTGGACGGCCCCGTTCAGTCCCCGAGAAGTGGGTGCAGCCATTAGCGAAGTGAAGAACGGCAAAGCAGCTGGGATAGATGGTGTATATCCCGATATGGTGACGCATCTGGGCCCCAGGGCACGGGCCTGGCTAGCAGAGGCAATGTCGGACGTCCTTGCAAAAGGAAAGCTTCCACAAGTGTGGAAGCACGCGAAGATAGTTGCCATCCTGAAGCCAGGGAAGCCGGCGAAGGAGGCAGACAGTTACAGACCCATATCGCTGCTGAGCTGTCTTTACAAATTGTTGGAGCGTGTTCTATTAAACCGATGGGGGCCGGTCCTAGACGCTGCCCTGCCACCAGAGCAGGCAGGCTTCAGGGAAGGGAGGTGCACCACGGAGCAGGTCATTGCCCTTACAGAGCATATTGAGCACGGGTTCGAGAGAAAACAGCAAACAGGTGCTGTGTTTATAGACCTATCAGCGGCGTACGATACGGTCTGGTGCGATGGGTTAATGCTCAAACTTGCAAAAATCATAAGGTGCAAAAAGACCTTGAAGTTGTTCTCTTCGATCTTAGGGGAAAGGCAATTCCACGTCGCGCTGGGAGACGTCACGAGCAAAGTAAGGAAATTGAAGAATGGGGTCCCTCAGGGGTCGGTACTTGCGCCAATGTTGTTTAACGTTTACATTAGCGATATGCCGAACACTTCCTCCCTGAGGCTGGGATACGCAGACGACTGGGCACTCGTTACTCAGAGTAAAGTGTGGACCCGTCTCGAGAGCGTACTCAGCGAGGACGTCACCAGACTCAAATCCTACTTTGACAAGTGGTACCTGAAGATGAACACTTCAAAAACCGTGGCCACTGCATTTCACTTATGCAGTGGTTGGCACACCCGTAAACTGAATGTCCTAGTCGGGGACCAGCCACTCCCATATGAGCCGCGTCCAAAATATTTAGGGGTGACGTTGGATCGCAGCCTTACCTATCGGGCTCATCTCGAAGGGGTTGCCCGGAAGATAGAGAAGCGGAATAGTCTTCTGAGGAAGCTGGCGGGATCGACTTGGGGCGCTAGCCAAGCGCTCCTGAGAACATCCGCCCTGGCACTATGCTATTCCACCGCGGAGTATTGCGCTCCAGTGTGGGGTAGAAGCAGAAACGTTGAGAAGGTGGATGTAAAACTTCGCAAGTCGATGCACATAGTGTCGGGAACGCTAGCAACAACCCCTAGAGAATGGGGCCCGGTAATGGCAGCGATCCAGCCCCCCGATGTCCGGAGAGAGACCATTACGGGAAACTGGCTGAGTAAGATCAAAGAGAGAGGGAATGGGGATACCCCTCTCATGCGCATAATGAACGGTGCCCCCGTTTCGAGCCGAAATAAGTCCCGGCAACCCTTGTACGCAGAATCCCTGACTACGGACAGAGCTGCACATACGAGATGGAAGTCGGTTTGGACGAATTCAATCCCTCGTGGGGGCGGGGACCTACACTCCTCTAAGCTTGGTGAGAAGTTGCCAGGCTTTGATACCAGTAAGAGGAGACACTGGGTAGCTGCGAATCGGCTTCGGTCGAGGAGCTGCCTAACGGCCGGTGCGTTACATCAGTGGGGTCTAACTTCCTGTCCTTTATGTCCACGCTGTGGACAAGAACCCGAAACGGCAGAGCATCTAGTCGAAAGGTGTGTTGTGACGATGCTACCAGGCGGGTTCGCGACGGTGCACGAATGCGGACCGGACTTTGCTGATTGGGTCGATCGTCATAACATAATAGTGTGAACCATAAGAAGCTGCTACCACAGGCACATGTCCTTGTCCAACGTTTGAATGTCTGTCACGGCCAGGCGGCCTCATTACAATGGCACGGTCCTGTAATGGTCAGTGACTTTACAACCCACTGTGATTCATACGAGGCGGTTGGGGTGGGGGGGGGGGGGGATTTACGATAACTCAGTTGGTAGAGCACTCGCTCCACACGCAAAGGGACCAAAATCGATCCCGGATGCAGTCAACGTTGTTTTTTTTTCTTCTGACAACCCCCCCCCCGCCACCCCAGCCATGTTCACCCAGCAGTTAATGGGTAGCTGGGTCAGTTATATCTGGCGGAAAGTACTTTGCAATAGACTAGCGTCTTATCCAAAGAATAGCAATCAATTGCTATTGCCCGTTTAACGATATAGAACTTTTATTCAATGGGCCTAATGGCTCTGAAGGACTACTGTTTTTTGTTTGTTTGTTATGATAAATACAAGATTCTCGAGTCTGGATACAGGGAATGAGATTAGCGGAAGAGTAGCGCCCCTTGATTGGACGTCACCTTACAGAGAGAATGTCAATTTGGTTATACGCATGCGTCTCTATGCGCACAACCAACATGACGTTCTCTCTCTAATAACTTTTCCGCCAGTGACGTCACAGACTATGGGTGACGTCCAATCAAGGGACGCTACTCTTCCGCTAATCTCATGCCCGCTTCGTTGTCGTGTGTTTCATGTCTCACCCTACATGTTAAATGTTGCTGCTGGCTAGTGTCCAATGAAAAGCGATTTGAGAACGTTTGGTAGATAACCCACTCTATAAAATTTTCAAGTTTAAAATGTTCAATATTATTTTTGTTTGTTTTGATTTGCTTATCATGATTGGTTATCATTTGTTTGAACCATGGGTGTTTTGTGTGTTAGGGAGTTAAATTATATAGAGTAATATCCACTAAACGTGCGCAAATCGCTTTACAAGGGGTCCTTGGCCAACAGCAACATTTAAAATGTAGGATGGTACGTGACGCCTGTTGGGCGATATTACAATTTATTTTCGGACAGAGACAATGCTATTAACGGCCAGGTACTCATTTTACAACTGAGTACGGTAAGAGAATGTGAGTAAAGAACCTTCTCCAAGGACTCAACTATGCGCCATTAAACGACATAGCCGCAATTTGTTATTTGAGCAATATTGACCAAATAATTCCAAGACATTGCCTCTGGCTATTTGGGCAATGTGAACATTTCAACCAATCGGATAGCTGCTTTGAAGAGTTCAGTTTTTCCGAACGAGCTTTATGACCTTTAACCTAAATGAATTGCATTCGAATCTTATATTTTTGCTCAAGTAATTGCTCTCAAAATTATAATGTTGCCTTTTGTCCAAGAATACTATTACATAGGACAAAAATATTCATTCATCTGAGGCGCATGTAGTATAAGTAAAAAAAAAAAAAGTGGTCTAGTGGTATGAAACTCGCTTTTTGGTCCTGGGTTCGTGCTCAGCGCATAGTTGAGTCCTTGGAAAAGGCTCTTTACTCACATCCTCTCATCGTACTCAGGTGTAAACTGAGTACCTGGCCGTTAACAGCGTTGACTTTGTCCGAAAAATTGTAATATGGCCTAACAGGCGGCATGTCCCGTCCTACATGTCAAATGTTGCTCTTGACCAGGGACCCCTTGTAAAGCGCTTTGAGTACATTTAGTGGATATTGCGCTATATAAAGCTAAATTTTAGAATTTTTTAGGGTAGTTGCGTGGGACAACCCACGAACAACTCGATCAACGTTGGGCGATCCAAAAAATCCCCGTTAAGGGGAAAAATTAAAAATTTTATTAAATTATAAGTAAAAATGAAGTAGGTGAGCAAATAAAGAAGGCATCCCCCTTTCCCAAAATTGGTTTTAAAAATTTGAAATGAGTGTAGCTCCGTGTGTTTACTCCTGACCCCAGGTTTTTTACGGTACGGCTTAAAACTTTCAAAAAAAAAACGACCCCACGGCCCAAAAAGGGAAAAACGGTTTTCAATTTCCAACTTCTCTCGGGAAGTTAAAGTCAAAAAGCCGGCCTGGACCGGGCCTTTGGGGTTTTTTTTCCCCAAGGATGGACCGGGGCCTTAAGTTTCCCAAGGAAAACCCCCCCCCGCACTCCTCCCCCCACACACACACACACACACACACACACACACCTTGCTTTTCTATCTATCTATCTATCTAACTATATATATCTAATCTATCATCTATTATCTATCTATTTATCTATCTATCTATCTATCTATCTATCTATCTATCTATTCTATCTATCTATCTATCTATCTATCTATCTATCTATCTATCAATCATCTATATAATTATCTATCTATCTATCTAACTATATATCTATCTATCTATCTATCTATCTATTTCATCTATCTATCTATCTATCTATCTATCTATCTATCTATCTATTTATCTATATATCTATCTGTCTATTTATCTATCTATCTTTCCTCTTCCTCCTCTATCTACATACTATCTCTTTCACTCAATGCATATTTCCCTCTATTCATCTCTCGATCTCTCTTTCTATTTACCTTCTCCCTCTCTCTATTTATAATATATGTATGTAATATAGATATATATAATATATTATATATATATATATAATTATATATAACCCCCTCTCTCTATCCCTCTCCCTTACCTCCCCCACCATCTTTTATCTATCCATCTATCTTTCTATCTATCTATCTATCCATCTATCATATCCCAAATCTCCTCTCTCTCTCTCTTCCCCGCCCCTCTCTCTCTCTCTCTCTCTCTCTCTCCTCTCTCTCTCTCTCTCTCTCTCTCCACCATTGTTTCAATCACTTCCCCTTTCCCTTATCATCAACATTGCATATCTATCTTTGCACTGCCTAATCACATCTACCTGTGCGTGAACAATGAACACCTCCCTACATCATTCCATACGTTGTCGACCCATACTCTTTCACAACACTGTCAATTGTCAATGACAAAAAAACTTTTTTTTTTTTTCAATTTGGCCAGAAACTGTACATCTGACCTATCATCTCCAAATGGTATTTAGTCGAGGTGAACTAGTTGCCAAAAAGCGATTTTAAAGAAAAAATGAACTCGAAATGTTAGATTTTAGTTTTGGAACTTTAAAAACTACATCTATTAAATTGTCTTAGCAAAAGAGTTAAATAAAAGTCAAGTTTCATTTTTTAATTATTATAAACTTTATTTCTGCATCTAAATATCCGCTAATATTGCGAGTTCTCCACTTGTTATTTTTTTTTTTAATATTTTTTTTTTAAATTGAGCTTTTATATAGAGCAATATCCACTAAATGTGCTCAAAGCGCTTGACAAGGGGTCCACTGGTCACAGCAACATTTAACATGTAAGAACGGGACATGACGCCTGTTAGGTGATATTACAATTTTTCGGAAAAAGACAACGATGTTAACGGCCAGGTACTCATTTTACACCTAAGTACGGTGAGAGAATGTGAGTAAAGAGCCTTTTCAACTATGCGCCGAGCGCGAGGCTTGAACCCAGGATTCTTCCGATCCGAAAGCGAGTGTCATACACAAGACCACATAGTCTAATGTCATTAGGATATCGGTTTATTGCATGAAGTCGAGTTGATCACAAATCCATAATCTCGCAAATAGTCTGTGGAAACAAAAAAATATGATTATGTATAATACATCGTTTCGCATGGTGAGCAGAAAGGGTCATGCGGGCGTGATTAGTGTCAATGAGACTGGGTCAGTATTGATTCAGTAGTCTGATGTCACGCCGCCTGGCAACGGCGGCCATCTTGGTTCTAAACAAAGAAATTCATTCCTTTTTATTTTTCAAGCTGGCTAGAACTTTTCATATGTCTTGTGACAAGAATGTGTAAAAGTCAAAACATGATCAAGTTTATGTTTTTTTTTCCCCCTCTGGATACGCTTTTATGATCGCCGGAGAGATATTTCATACGCGTCCGCCATTGTTACGATAGTTTAGAGCCAGTGTTGCTAAGTTACCATGCGTCATTATGAAGGAAGTGACGTTACGACTATTGATCCTATTGAGGGATGAATGACGAGTAACTTTTTCACAGTGACTGGAAATAGCTTCAACAATCATGACGTCGTAGTGACGCTTTGTAACTTGGACTCAGTAGTCTGATGTCTCGCGCCTGGCAACGGCGGCCATCTTGGTTCTAAACAAAGAAAATCATTACTTTTTATTCTTCATGCTGGCTAGAACTTTTCATTCCCTTTTCATATACCTTGTGATCAGAATGTGTAAAGTCAAAATATGATCAAATTGATGGGGTTTTTTCCCTCTGGATACGCGTTTAAGCTCACCGGAGAAATAGTTCATACAGCGTCCGCCATTGTTCCGATAGTTTAGAGCCAGTGTTACTAAGTTACCATACGTCATTAGGAAGGAAGTGACGTTATGACATTGAATCCTCTTAGTAACTGGCATAGAGACGCGAGAGACGCATGCGCACAACCAACATGACGTTCTCTCTCTAATAACTTTCCGCCGATGACGTCACAGACTATGGGTGACGTCCAATCAAGGACGCTACTCTTCCGCTAATCTCGATCCCTATAGAAATCGACAACGTTCTGTGTGATATTGCATAATGCGATACTTTCATAATTCCACATTCGAGAATCAAACCCCGGATTCCTCAGACCTTAAGTAACCATGTAAAAAAACCCAAAAAAACAAAGATGATGATCATAAAACAATCATGATCCCTGCGGTCTGGCCCCTATCACCGTCCCAAAGTGGTAAATAGAAATTTGAAACAATACGTTGTAGTGCGACTATGTGGTCTAGTGGTATGACACTCGCTTTCGGTTGGAAGGTCCTGGGTTCGAGCCTCGCTCGGCGCATAGTTGAGTCCTTGGAAAAGACTTTACTCACATTCTCTCACCGTATTCAGGTGTAAAATGATTACTTGGCCGTTTGCAGCGTTGTCTCTGTTCGGAAAAAAATTGTAGCATCGCTTAACAGGCGTCATGTCCCGTCTTAAATGTTAAATGTTGTTGTTGACCAGGGACCCCTTGTAAAGCGTTTTGAGCACATTTAGTGGATATTAAAAAGATATGAAGTGAGTAGAAAAGTGCCAGAAGACAATAGAGAATAAAAAAAATTTTCGCGGCGGTGGTGGGGTTTGAACCTGCGACCTTATTGGTACGACAACTCCGCCTGGCAGGTGAGAGCGTGGCTCTACCGTTGTGAGCTATCCACGAACACAAAAATAATTCGTTTCAAAACCCAAAGTCATTTCTAGATCCCTCTCTCACCCACTTCTTGAGATCGCCGATTCGTTCGCCACCATCGCGAAGTAATTTTGACCAGCAGTTAAGCTTAATAGCCAATATTCTCATCACTAACATATAACATAGAAACGATTGAGACATTGAGAATGCTCCGGTGTATGGGGTGAATTTTTAATTCAGAAAAGTGAGTGGAGCAGGCACTTATGTTGGTAACAACAAGATATGAAGTGAGTAGAAAAGTGCCAGAAGACAATAGAGAATAAAAATTTTTTTCGCGGCGGTGGTGGGGTTTGGAACCTGCGACCTTATTGGTACGACAACTCCGCCTGGCAGGTGAGAGCGTGGCTCTACCGTGTGAGCTATCCACGAACACAAAAATATTCGTTTCAAACCCAAAGTCATTTCTAGATCCCTCTCTCACCCACTTCTTGAGATCGCCGATTCGTTTCGCCACCATCGCGAAGTAATTTTGACCAGCAGTTAAACTTAATAGCCAATATTCTCATCACAAACATATAACATAGAAACGATTGAGACATTGAGAATGCTCCGGTGTATGGGTGAATTTTTAATTCAGAAAAGTGAGTGGAGCAGGCACTTATGTTGGTAACAACAAGATATGAAGTGAGTAGAAAAGTGCCAGAAGACAATAGAGAATAAAAAAATTTTTTAGTGGATATTGCGCTATATTAAAAAAGCTCAATGTAGCAAATAAACGATACGACACGACATGGCATCTCTTATAACATGCACCATACCTTACACAGGTATAACACAGGTGAGTACTAGAAAGTTGACTCAGACTTGCATGCCGATCGTGCCAAGACCCGTGAGCCAAGGTAAAAAGAGTTGGAAGGAGAGAAAAAGTTTACAGACGGAGAAAAAGGTCAACAGGCAAGCATGATGGAACTGGTGCAATTATTATGTATGTGTTGAAGGCGAGGAGCCTTCTATCTCAAAGATACGCCGTTCATTTTCTTGACCACGTACAGACCATAACTAGACCAGTATTTGGTAAGTAGGATCATCTTCTAACTGTTCTAAATATTTTGTTTTAGCGAGTAAGTGAGGTTTTCATTCCAGCTGGCTACTGTTATGAATATACGCAATCTGACATTACGGTTATGATTAATTGCATATTGTGCAATCTACTTCCGTTTTTTACATGTGGCTTGTGATTAATTCGTTTTATATTAGATTAGAAGGTTGATTTTCATACAGTTCCTAAGTAAGTGGAAAGTTCGTTTTATATATTTAAATTGATTTGTGATCATTCTTTTACAAAACGCTATTATGTATGATGATTTGAACGGAGCCATCGTTATGTTATAGCCTGATACTGAAATCCAAAAGGACTGGCAGTTTGACGTCATTATTTGGTTTTTTGCACCGCCTAGTGAGTTGTCGTTAGTAGAGCTCATGGAAACAAGTTATTTCATTGGTTGAACTATTGAATACAACTCACGATTTGTTTTCTTTTGTGGCAAAAGACTGGCATTTTGACGTCATTTTTTGGTCAGTATCAGGCCATAACTTTACGAAGGCCACGATTTGAATCGGATGTCAAAAGTGATATAAAAAAGTAAAAGTGATTTCAAACGTGGGATTTTAGTTCATTTAAGAAGCAATATATAGATAGAATGAAGTTGGCGTCACTCGGGTCTTTTTTATTGTTTTTTTTTTGCCATCCGCGTTTTTTTGAGTAGTTCTCACTAAATATAGACAGAATGCGCTTGGCCAAGGAGTTCACAACATTGCCATCCCCGAAGTATAACGGACCGACACACAAACTCTATGTAACCATGAACTTTTATAGTCTGGTTAATACAGTTTAGTGAGAACAACTCACAAACGCGGATGGCAAAAACAATAACAAAGGCCTGAGTGACGTCATCTGCATACTATCTATATAAACCAGACTATAGATAGAATGCGCTTGGCCAAGGAGTTCACAACATTGCCATCCGGAAGTATAACGGACCAACACACAAACTCTGTGTAACCATGAACTTTTATAGTCTGGTTAATACAGTTTAGTGAGAACAACTCACAAACGCGGATGGCAAAAACAATAACAAAGACCTGAGTGACGTCATCTGCATACTATCTATAGATAGAATGCGCTTGGTCAAGGAGTTCACAACATTGCCATCCGGAAGTATAACGGACGAACACACAAACTCGGTGTAACCATGAACTTTTATAGTCTGGTTAATACAGTTTAGTGAGAACAACTCACAAACGCGGATGGCAAAAACAATAACAAAGGCCTGAGTGACGTCATCTGCATACTATCTATAGTTTTGTGTGTTAGTCCGTTATACTTCCGGATGGCAATGTTATGAGCCTCTTAGCCAAGCGCACACTATCTCTATACTACATTGTACTCACCAAAACATATGACCTTAACCCAAAGATAATTTTTCCCCTGTTATTTCAATCTTATTGTCTAACTACCATCGTTTTGATATAGTAGGTCACATGTTATATTACTGTTACCAATGTATTGTGCTGTCATTTTATCTCAACGATTCATTGGTTGCTCAAGATTGTCTTGATATAGATAGTTCGAAGATGACGTCACTCGGGTCTTTGTTATTGGTTTTTGCCATCCGCGTTTATGAGTAATGCTCACTGAACTGTATTAACCCGACTATAAACTTTCATGGTTACACACAATTTTGTTTGTTGGTCCGTTATACTTCCGGATGGCAATGTTATGAGCTTCTTAGCCAAGCGCATACTACCTGTAGAATTGTCGTGCTCAGAAAAAAAAAATCCGACATATTTAATGATTTTGTCCGGAAAACTCCTCCTTCAAACACCAATTGTAATGGAAGTCCCAGCTTTGAGAGTTTTTGACAAGATGAAGGTCATTTCAATCGGTCTATATTTGAAGTTCGAGTTTTCTAGCGAAAATTTGTTAAAATATGTCAGCGAACCGCATTGTAAATAGGATAATCTCCTGCATGTTCTGAATACAACTGTGCCAGACTCAATGATAAATATATAACCGACTGCCTCAAATTGGTACAAGATCGGGGTGAAGAAGATGGTTAAAATTGAATCTATAATCTAAAATATAAAACTTGGGCCAGATTTATATTCTTAATTTATAATGTAAATGTTGCTGCTCGAAGCTCGAAGAAATTATAATAATAATGTGAAACTGAATGTAAGCTTTAATTTAATTACAAAAACAGATCAAATGAACGTTTTGGGTTTCCCCTTTATCAACAAAACAGGATGAATGACACACTACAGATGAATGAGATAATGTTGTAGTGGCGTAAATATATTGACGGCTAGGCGATTTATTCTTCTCAACACCTTACCGTTCATTTTCTAACACAGTATTGAATGTGGATGATATTACTTCTATTCCATTTGATATAATTTTGTGAAGTGTCAAGCTGATATGCAATATTATGGGAAATCCCCTTGTCCACCCTGCAGTGTTTGGGTTTTTTTCTTTGGGGTCTGTTAGAGCTGTCGAAAAGTTTTTAAAAATTGAGCTTTATATAGCGCAATATCCACTAAATGTGCTCAAAGCGCTTTACAAGGGGTCACTGGTCAACGGCAACATTTAACATGTAGGACGGGACATGCCGCCTGTTATGCGATATTACAATTTTTCGGACTAATACAACGCTGGTAACGGCCAGGTACTCATTTTACACCTCAGTACGATGAGAGAATGTACGTAAAGAGCCTTTTCCAAGGACTCAACTATGCGCCGAGCCCGAGGCTCGAACCCAGGACTTTCTGATCCGAAAGCGAGTGTCATACCACAAGACCACATAACCGCAAAAGTACTTTGCGATAGACTATCGTCATATTCCAAAGGGTAGCAAGCAATTGCTATTGTCCGTTTCACGCTATAGAAACCGGGATAAACTCCGGCACCATGGGCCTAATGGTTCTGAAGTACTACGCTTTTTTTCCCAACACAACGTCAGTTCTACTGCAGAAAGAGTTTCAAAAATTATCTTGATCGAAATCTTTTCAATTCGATGTGCCAAAGCGATATTTGTATACCTGCACAATCTAATCCATTGTTTACATTGTGA
>NC_088365.1:11403837-11411337 GCF_034508935.2 Berghia stephanieae | reverse complement strand
TAGAGGTAAGCACTCAGCTGTGCTTTGGTTTTCTTACGTCTAGGGAATGGATTAGCGGAAGAGTGTGGCTATGTGGTCTTGTGGTATGACACTCGCTTTCGGATCGGAAGGTCCTGGGTTCGAGCCTCGCGCTCGGCGCATAGTTGAGTTCTTGGAAAAGGCTCTTTACTCACATTCTCTCACGTTACTCAGGTGTAAAATGAGTACCTGGCCGTTAACAGCGTTGTCTTTGTCCGAAAAATTGTAATATCGCCTAACAGGCGTCACGTCCCGTCCTACATGTTAAATGTTGCTGTTGACCAGGGACCCCTTGTAAAGCGCCTTGAGCAGATTTAGTGGATATTACTCTATATAAAGCTCATTTAAAAAAAAAAAAGTAACGTCCCTTGATTGGACGTCACCGGCGGAGATGTTTTTAGAGAGAGAATGTCAATATGGTTTTGCGCATTCGTCTCTCGTCCTCGCTTCCCGTGAAACCGCGCGGTTAGTTAAATAGTTTCTCAGCGATCTTTAAGTTGACGTTCTCTCTGTAAGGTGATGTCCAATCAAGGGGCGCTACTCTTCCGCTAATCTCATTCCCTATAATGAACATAACGCTTCTATTCTGTTGTGCACTAACATCTAGATACGCCTTTTTATCATTTAATTCGTAATCCATTGCATTGCAATAAGGGGTGTTCGTGTTAATAAGAATTGAATTTAACATGGAAAATAAGAGAATAGGGTTATGTTTAGGTTTTGTTGATAAGAATAGTGAGGGGGGGGGGGGGCAGCTGGCTCAACGGTACGGTCTTTGCTTCGTACCCGAAAGATACAGAGTTCGTTCACCCGCTGCTGCGCTGTGTGGCCTTGAGCAAGTCACCTCGCCCTAGCTCATTTTGTGGCGCTGCACTGCGGCTGACGCCTGGGTTATTCCAGTCTTTCCTTGGAATAAACCCAAGAGACGAATTTCCCCTATGGGATGAACAAAGGGATTTTTAAAAAATTCATCTTTATCTATTTTTAAAATATATCTTCTTAAATGAAAAAAAAGATAATTTCAAATTTCTGGTTCTGTTAATTTTAAAATCCCTTTTTGTTGTCTGGTCTACCCCAAGATAAAACCGTTTTTGGCGATGGGTCACATTTTAGTTAGATATTTTTTTTTATTTTTGAAATCGGTAGATAAAATACCCCCAGCTTCTTTAAACGTTCTTTTTAACTTGAAACTTCAAAGATTTTTTGTTCGAACTCCCTGGACTAATTTTGATTTTGCCGTGAGTCTAAGACTATATTTTAAAAAAATTATGCGTTTTCCGCCACGACATCATAAGACATCGTCGCCGAGACATCCCACGAAGGAATATAGATTACTCATCAAACAAGATGTCTGATGTCAACAGGAATCACCCATGTTGTCACAGTGAACAAATTGGGGGTTAATAATCTTGCTCAGGGAAAAAAAACGAAAGTGTCTGGAGCGGGGCTCGAACCTGGGTCCTCCCGGGTCACAGTGCAATGCCTTAAACACTCGGCCACTTCGCCGTGAGTCTAAGACTGTATATCTACACTAAATTTAGACTATAGAATATATGCAACCTACCGCCTCAATATGGTATTATGTCAGGATATTTAGATCTAACAATTAAGGTCATAGTCATAGGAATGAAACTTGGATGGTTTAAATCTTTAAATTATTTTATTTTAATTACGCCTTTTCGCAACAGCACCATTAAATCTCGTTGCCGAGGCATTCCATGGTGGAATGCAGATAATCCATCAAACAAGATGTCTGATGTCAACAAGAATCACCCATGTTGTCCAAAGTTTATTTGAGGACTATTATAAATGTAGACACTTAAATTAACAAAACATAAAACTTAACTATACAGGTCATTCATTCTTAACTCACTCAATCCTAGAAATTTTTTGCTACTTTTCAAACTTTAATAAAATGTATTAAAAATGAGTAAGTAAATAGATCGTTTATATTCAACTTCCATTAACATGTAAAAACTTAAACCATTCGCTTTGATACTACACCTATAATTTGTCTCAGAAAAATGTAATAAATAGGCATGGGGTAAAAGTAACCCCGGGTAAACTACGGATATCGGCCATTTTCAAATAACGCCAAATTCGAGTACTCCAATTTTTGAAAAGTCAAGTATTTCCAACATACTCATTATTTTGTGTATGCTTTCTGTGATATGTATGCGACATAAAATTGTAATAACAGGGCTTAATGAGTTTCCAGTGGTCACTTAATCTGTATTTGTGAATCACGATCCACATGTGACTCATTCCTGTTACGCTTGAAAAAATATGTCACATTACATAAGTTAACACATTTTTGGACAATTATTGAAATAAAACATTGAAAAACAATAAACACAGAGCATTGATACTAATTTTGACAACAAAATGACATTTATTGTTTTATAAAAGGCATTCAGAAATCAGTTTTTGAAAACAAAGGATATTATTTGAGGAATCATCATCTCCAAAAATTTATAGGAAAATGGCAAAAATAAAAATTGTTTACCATAGTCTAGGTATATAAGTGTTAAACCACCACAAATAATATTTCCTTTCAAGTATTTATATTTAGCATGAAAAACATGAAAACGTCATTCTTAACAGGAATGAGTTTGTGTAACAGGAATGAGTGGACGTAACAGGAATGAGTTTTCTATTACAGGAATGAGTAATTACAACATATTTATTCGAAAGGATTATAAATTCAATACGCTTAGTGATTGAAACTCAGAAGGGGAACAAAATGGTTAGGGCGCCTATACGATTATTTGGGGCTTATGTTGGTAGAGACCCACAAAAGAGCACCAACATTGTTAAATTCAGGATACTCTTTCGTGGCAGTTGGGAATGTTTGGATAAACAGACAAAAGAGGCATTTTTAAAACAATGGAAAGAGCGAAAAGGGCTACCACATACCCATGTATGATTTTGGTTTACTTAATGACATAACGTCCAGTTTGAACAACTCTTCCAGGGTATCTTTATCCCTTATGTTAACATCGGGAATATAATGGTCCAAGTTTGTGACAAAATTCAACAACTGTCTGGATGTTGTCATTGAGTGATGCAAGGTTTGAATCTGACAAAAAATTTGTCCTTGTGTAAAACCAGCTCTTGTATCAATCTTACTCGTATTTCGTCTATTTGTGTGTCTTTGCCAAATGCATACACTGCACCACAGGCAGGCAGGCAATCCCCATCGGCCCTCAGCTTGACTGGAAATAACTGTTTCCCATCACACAGAGATCTAGGTATATCATTTGAAATTAAAAGTGTACACCTGTTGTCGATACCAATGCGAGTTTTGATTACACTTCTGCTGGCCCCAACTATTTCACAAACACTTAATGCTTGATTTTCACATTCATCAACCACTTCATCAAATGATTTCCATTCATTCAATCTTTGATAAAACCATTGTAATCGATTTCAGTCGGCATCACCTTAATGTCTATGTCATCTTGGTCATGTTCATCCCTTGAATCACTGTTTAAGTCAACCGGTGCAACTTCGGGCATGTCTCCATCATTACCTTTGAAAACCTGTTGCTTCAAATCACTTTGTAGAAATGAATGAAATTTAATTGATGTGACCAACAACATTATTGAACATTCTTGACTCCTTTTCTCCAAAGCGCTGAAGCAAGCATGTTAATGTTTTCACTTTTTTTTTACATGCACATGTTTCTCTGTCCCTTTTTCTTGGAGTAACAACCCAAAATGGCTTAAGTCGGTAGAATGAAGAAAACGATACGTATGGGTTGGAAGAGATGTATCGTTTGTACAAATGTGACATTGTATCACATATTAGTCATCTTTGTTTCTTGACTTTATTTCTTGTTTTTGTATTTCTCTTTCCTGGAGCTAATTTAGAAGTGTCACCTTTCAGGAAAAAATCTCTTACTATTTTCTTGACAAGATTTGGAAATTTTGGAGGCATTTGACGTCGTTTCCGAATTTTTCCAAGACTTTATATTTTTTGAGAGTCATACCAGCTGCCAGATGTTTTATGGATGTGTACATGTGCCTTCTGTTCCTCAAATGTTTGATGTCTTATAGGAGTGCAAAATGATTTTGTAATGTTCTTTTCACTTTCTTGTTTTTTATGCTATCTTTCAAAAGTTTTTCTAGTTTTTGATCGGGTTGTCAACGAAAGTTTTTAAATTTTTAATGACCTGTCCAAGCGCTTTTTGTACTTTTCGGATTTCTTTTTCGATTGAGAAAGAGAGGACAGCCTTTTCACTTCTTCAAGACTTTGGTTTTTCAACATTTAGGTTTCATCGGCTGTTTTAGTAGCTTGATATCTTTGACGAGAGACATACTGGAGTGGAGATTTTGAGTGTGAGGAAGGAGTGTAACTCAGGTCAAGACTTTGCTGTTTCCGGTTTGAAGTGTGTGTGATAATTTTTTATCCAATTCTTTCTTTGTTTGCGTTGTTCTCTTGGTGTCTTATCTTTTATGGACTTTTTCTTTCCATTCGATTTGTCGCTCTGGTATTTGTCTTGTTCTTTTTTAAGATTAACAGCACGTCGAATAGGAACTCCATCTCGTCTTTGACGGTAAAGTCGTTGATCTCGGCTGACATCATGGCTTTTTTGGCCTTTGTGATAAGAAAACAAAATAAAACAATCGTTACATCAAAGCTATGACGCTTGAAAATGAACAATAATATCAAGTTACATTTCGCCACCCTCATTCCTATTACAAAACAAGGTGTAACATGAATAAAGTCAAGAAACAAAGAAGACTATTATGTGATACAATGTCACATTTGTACAAGCGATACCGGGCCGTTAAAACCATAGTAATCATCTAAAATGTATCTGAGCCTAACAGGCAACAAACTATTTTTGGACATTAGGCATTTGGTATTGGCAAGGTAACTTTGCACTAAAAATAGTCTTTCAGCAATGGAAGAAATTAATATGTAAACAATAAAAATTGTTTTTAGTGGTAACGTTGTAACAATGAATGTTACCACTTCAATGGACATAGGCCTGTAACACTTCAGTGGTTTACAAAACACTTTACCAAACGCATCCTTATGAAACAAAAGAATATGCTATGAATCGATAAACCATGTGGAGGCGCCGTGGCCGAGTGGTTACCGAAAGGGACTCCCGACTGGGAGGTAACAGGTTCAAAAACCTCCACAACCATAGAGTGGTTTCTTTAATCAATGAAATTCATTCCGGTTGCTTCACTTTGCTTCACCCAGGTGTATATCATTGTACCAGTGCTGCTGGGGAATGTAATTTGCTATAGACCAACCTCGTATTCATAAGTTAAATGTCTGTTTCATGCTACAGCAACAGGGATAAGCTCCGATTCTATGGGACATTATGCTCCAAAGGACTTACTGACAATAAAACATGTGTTTCATTTTATGAAAGTTCACATTCCTCATTCCTGTTACTCATTCCTGTTATGTTTTCCTCATTCCTGTTACATCCCTCATTCCTGTTACAAAACAAGGTGTAACAGGAATGAGTGTAACAGGGATGAGTTTATCTCGCTTCGATTCATACTATCCCTAAAATATGATTTACTCCAACATTAAAGTATGACTATTATTTAGAGCCTTAAAAAAGCTATATACTGATACTTTTTATTTTTAATACAAGTTCTTATTTAAATAACAAGCCCTGGTAACAGGAATGAGGGTCATGGTCTAATGTTGAACATTACTCACCATTCTTGAAGCGGTGTTGAACTGGAAATCACACTGATTGAAAAAACCATGTGTTTGTAGTTTCGGCCGTGATGGAAAAGGGGCAGCTACGGCGATAAAACATTGTTAGTTGCACTTCTATTGTTAAGAGGATTTTAATTGGTTAATTTTCACTGCTGTTACAGGAATGAGTAGCCCCCTTGGGGACAGACTTTATTAATATATAATAAAACTTTAAAAAGTCTGATTGTTACAAACTTTTATGAGGATGCTAGATGATGGCAATTTGCATCAGGTGAATTCATAGGTGTATACAACAAAACACTCCATTTTGTTAAAAATTCGACTTAAAGCCATCATGCAAAAAAAAAAAAAGGACAGGGTATTTTCCTCTACCCCAGTCAATATAAAACGTCATATCTATCCTGAATCTCTCTCGATTTTCGTTTTTTATGTTTCATACAAGTTAGTAATGTGTAGTGAGACTGTATAAGCAAGTATTTGCTAACAATATATGCATCAAATATTTCAAGGATCCAATTATCGTCACAGGACAGGAATTTGGCAGTTTTTTGAAAAAGGCCGATATGGTCGGTGTTAGGGTTGAGTGAGTTAAAAATCAGTGTTATGTATCTGATATACAACAAAACCATAATTTGTACTACCGGTTGGGGGGGGGGGGGGGGAGGCAACACATTCATTCTCAAAGGTTTATAGAAATTCGAGATTTGCACAAGAGTTGAGTGCCGTCGAAAGTTACACCACACCCGAATAGATAGTTGTGTAAAATACAAACTGTCGAAGCGTATAATGATGATCTATCTAGCTATGAGATTCCTAACACATTGATAACAAAACAGGCATTAGGAAGACTAGATTAAGTTATATATATATATATATATATATATATATATATATATATATATATATATATATATATATATATATCCTTTCAGATAGTTCACTGCCATACTCTAGAAAAGAACGGATTAAAAAATTTGGCCAGTAAAACTCGTCCTTCAAATATATCGGTCGATTTAAATAATCCTACTCTTGACAAAAAGACTCTCAAACCTGGGGCTTCGTGAAGTCCCCCCCCCCCCCAGGTTTTGAGAGGGTTTTTTTTTTCCAAGATGAGGCTTATTTAAATCGATTATTATTTAGAGGACTAGTTTTCTGGCCAAATTTTTTAATCTGTTATTTTTCAGAGAATGGCAGAGTTAACTTGTTAAATTCATTGAAAGGAATCTGATCTTAGCTCAAAGAGTTTTGTTTGTCTTCTTATTTCATGTGTTCATTCATATTTATGTTTATGCATCGAATGTTCTGCATAAGAAACATATTAAAGGAATAAATTAAATAATGCTGGTTGAATTAAAATTTATATTATGGTTCTGACTCAATAACAAACATGGAATATAGGACCTATGTAAGTGTTCTGGACGAAGTAAAAGAACTGGCAGGAAGGCGAGAATCACTACTTGCAATGGTAAAGAGAAGGAAATTGTCTTGGTTTTGTCACTTCGTAAGGATCGAAGGGCTAGAGCTCAGGTGGTCGCTGGTTCGGATAAGTAAGTCACCTCGTAAGACACGAAAGCTTATGCAAGACAATATATGGCAGGCAGGGCACATCACAGTAAAAGGCTGCCGAAGAAGAGGAAGACAGAGGATAGTGTGGCAGGAAAGGATAACATTAAAGACTGGACAGGATTGACGTGGAACAATCTAATGAAGAAGGCCCACCAAGACCGTGATGAGTGGCGTCGAATCGTGAAGTCTTCATTGTATCACTCTTCATGTGGACCTTGTTAT
>NC_088365.1:11388837-11393837 GCF_034508935.2 Berghia stephanieae | reverse complement strand
GTATTAAATATTTCTGTGGCGAGCATAAAGGGTGTCCAGAGGAAAAAAAAAAACCCACATAAATTTGATTATGTTTTGACTTTTACACATTCTGATCACAAGGCATATGAAAAGTTCTAGCCAGCACGAAGAATAAAAAGTAATGATTTTCTTTGTTTAGAACCAAGATGGCCGCCGTTGCCGGGCGGCGTGACATCAGACTATTGAATCGTATTATCGTACAATCATTTTCACTTCGTGACGACGAGCTGTGATGACGTGTCAGATTCTATAAAGAAATGACGTCATAAGACCAAGCAGCTGTGATTTTAAAAACAAAACAATTAAATATAGAAATAAAATAGATTAATTCCTAAACTGTTCGTGACTTAGGGTTATTGGTTTTCCAAAATTATACTTGTCGTAAGGACAATCAATATAAATAAATTAGTTTTCTGACTTATTTAGATAGCATTGAACGCTGTATAAAAATGAATGAAATAATATTATGTGGTTTTTGATTTTATGCAATTTTGTTTGAGAGAAACAGAAAGAAATAAAAAGAGAAAAAAGAGAAAGAGAGAGAGAGAGAGAGAGAGAGAGAGAGAGAGAGAGAGAGAGAGTGGGGGTGGGGGTGGGAGGAGATAGAGAGAGAGAGAGATAAAAAGGGGGGGGGGGGGGGTAAATTGAAGCAAATAATGAAAGGGCAAGCTGTTGTAAATTGATAATCAATTATTAGTTGGATCTTAATGCGAAGAGCAATTGGACTTGAATACAGGTACACATAGGTCTATTCTGTTGTACTTTGTATAAACAAAACAAAATGAAAACGCGTTAAATTTAGGCCAGCAAACAGGTCCTTCAAATTTCGACTTATTAAATTGACCCTTGTAGTTCCCGTCAAGAACTCTCAAACTTTGGTCTTCATTGACTTCGATCAAGTTCCAGATTTGAGAGTTTTTGACAAGTTTGATTTTAAAATTAAACTTTTCACAAATTCACAGGGCTTCATTCATTCCTCTCTTTAGCCAATGCGGAACCAAATCTCCGTTTTATACAGCACATGTCGTCTGTAAGGAGTCTTAATGGTACAAGTACCATGTGCAATGTCAGTCCCGGGTTTGATTCCAATCGCCTCACAAAGTTGTTATACACTACTATTGTCTTCTGGCACTTCTCTACTCACTTCCTTTCTTCTTAAGTGAATTTGTAGGTTACATGTTTCAAAACTGAATGGTTGACAGTGGATTGGTGTGTGGTCTAACCCTCCCCTTACACCTACTGGAAAATCGTCACATTTGTTACGATGCAACCGTCACTTTTCTCATCCAGATTTCATTTCTTTTTCATATAGCTATAAAAATTTGACACTCTGTAATGGAGCTTATGTTATCGAACAATATTTTGTATAGAATGTGCTTGGTGTTTTTCTGTTTGAGTAGGAAATGTCGGTTTTTGTGTTGGTTGGGTGTGAAGTTTTGGGGAAAATTCTGAAAATTGCTGGTAAGGAGAGGGTTAATTCCTCTGTATGAGTGTTTCAATGGGAATGTGACATAGAGACAGTTTAGATATGGTCATCATCATGGCTTATTCCCCCTGGACGTGACCTCCGCAACTGCCAACCGAAACAAGCTTCTGTCCAGCGCCATCCTTTCTAATTCAGTCACTGGCTTATTCATCCATTCGTTACTGTTAATGTCTTGTGACCATCTTCTTCTTGATCTCCCTCTTCCTCTTTTACCCTCTAGAAAAATGTTTTCAAGGGTTACATGTCGCTTGATATGCACCAAAAATAGAGCAAGTTTTAGTTTCTGTATCATCTTGATTCGATATTGCTCCTTCTTGCCCAAGGACTCTTTCACATTTTTTTAGTTTTCTTTGCTGTCCAGAGAATGGGGAGAACTTTCTGGTATGGGTAAGATATGGGTAAGCTTCGTTATATTAAATGTACATGTATATCAAAGTAACAAATTAAGGAGTAGTCACTGGTGTAAAATAAAAATTTAAAAAAGGTGTGTATGAAACAGTGCCAGAAAAATACCAGAATAAAACATCCCCCAAAAATGTGACTGCTTTGACTGGGGTTCGAACTTCAGAAGGTTATCAAACGGGCTGAGGTTCGATTTCCACTCGAGCAGGAACTTTTCTTGTATTTTTCTTTTTTCTTTTATTAAGTCACTATAAATTCAGAAAAGGGAGTGAAACAGATGAATGTGTTAAATAGAACAAGAAATGAAGTGAGTGCTAAAAGACATTAGAGAATAAAATCTTTTTGTAGTGATATTAGTATTCTGCACATTAATCGACATTTTTATATAAAACATTAAAAAAAAATAAAACAGAAAGAAAATTAGAAGAAAAAAATCAGCCTTCCTTGTTTTCTTGCACTTTTCTTTCTGTTTTGCCTTGTACTGCTTCATAAACATTTTCCAGATTGTAATCTTATACACGTGCCTGCACACTACCCATTTTATATTTTACATTTTGACCAAATTCTTCTACTTGAAATATCGACCAATTAAGAAAATTATTAGAAAGTCTTAAACCTGGGACTTATTGGATATTCTTTCAAGTCTTATTTTTTTAGACTATTATTAGATGTTGAAAGCATCTTAATGGATCAATATTTGACGTAAACCTTTTCTGGCCAAAACGATTAAAATGTGTTTTGTCAGCATAAAATATAGCTGAATAATGGAAGGCTTTGGTTGAATGACTTGTTGGATTGAAATAATTAGAATGCTATTATTGGTCGTTTTTCTATCAGACCTGCCAAGAAATATCGACGTGGCCACCACTACAACATCTGGTGGATTTTGTACGTGTTTTATTTCTTAATAAATATCTAGTGATAAATCTGGAAATCGGGAATTCTTTTATTGTGTGGATGTTATCGTACTCTAGGATTATCAAATTGCAAGAGTGTTGTAATCCGTTAAGATAATATACAAAAATAGACACGCTACTGTAACTTCCGGGAAGCTAATATTGGAAGCTGAAAACAAGAATGGGATATTAAATTACTAATTTCCGGCTTTGTCATGCATCTATCGTTATTTTTTTTTTTTTATAAATCATTAATCACTATCGTAGTTGCTGTTTTTGATAAAGAAGTACGGAATTATATAAAGAAAATAATGTTCTGGTTAAAAAATACCGAAAAAAATGATCGAACTGGAATCCTATTCGGACAAAGACAACGCTGTTAGCGATCAGGTGCTCATTTTACACCTGAGTACGGTGAGAGAATGTGAGTAAAGAGCCTTTTCCAAGGACTCAACTATGCGCCGAGCGCGAGGCTCAAACCCAGGACCTTCCGATCCTAAAGCGAGTGTCATACCACTAGACCACATAGTCGCACCTTCCTTATTCAGTCACTGGCTTATTCATCCATTCGCTGATGTCTTGCGACCATCTTCTTCTTGGTCTCCCTCTTATTCTTTTACCCTCTAGAAAAATGTTTTCAAGGGTTTCATCTCTCTTGATATGCCCAAAAATGTACGGAATTATATAAAGAAAAAACATATACTTGTTAAAACATACCGAGAAAATCCTATTCGACAGCATATTCATCAACAGCTCTGTCATTACGAGAATGGGCTCTACCGATCAATTCTCAGAAACTGTAGCGTGACACTAACCTTACATTTCACTTTCTTTTGAAGATCATCGCCGTGTATTGTGGGTCATTGTAAGGAAATGTCAGGTTATAAGGTGGGTAGATCCTACATTTTTGCATAAGTATTTGAAGTACACCTCGATATTTTATTATAATTTGTACTCGAAGTACATACCGGCACTCTGATCCTCAAAAAAAAAAAAAAAAAGTCACAGAAGTGAACAACAGCCTATTCCGTCAGTTACATTATGCTTATTTTACGCCTATCCCATTTGCATAAACACAGACGTACGGCTAGACACTTCACTAAAATATGTACTTACGGACAAATAGACACTCCGCTGTAAGTTATAGAAGGTTGCGACAGAAACCCATCCTATTAGTTATTACTATTTTATATATTTCAACGAATAACCTTACCATCTCATTGCTATGAATTGATAATTAAAAACCCAGGCAGTTTAGACTAGACTATATCAAATGTTTATCAATTTAACGGTGTGTCATATTAGTGGAATGGCTCTTTTCTCCTTTGCAATCACCGCGTCTTTTAACACAATGATCATAGTCATTGCGAGGTTCAAATTAACAGTAAATAACTCACGAACTCACAGCGAGCAAGACTCACCGACGACAGCAGTTTGCCTGCCATTGTAATATTACGACATGCAATAAAATTGCTGAAAGAATAAAATTATATATCTCATTTGTAACCATTCGTCTCAAAACGGTATTATGTCTGGATGATCTCGAGGCATTGACAATAGAATTTGAGTAAAAAATAAATGCTCTCACTGACGAATGAAAATTTTATTAATAAAAAACTTTTAAAAACTGTTTTCAAAATTTGATTATTTTAACAGAAATTTTAGGATTGAAAAAAAACACAACTTTTTAGCTAATTCATTTCAACAAAAGACCGCTTTGGAACGCTGCGTAACATTGTAAAGATTTCAATTTTTAGTCAGGCATAATTTGTGATAATAATATTACATCTGGACGAAATTATGAAACTTTGACAGTGTGTAAAATTTGGCCTCTTTAACACTTTATCATTCCTATATCACAAATATTGGATTTAAGCAAATCTATTATTTGTTCGAATCAAATGATTTAATGTGGAGGGCTGTCTTAATTAATTCACTTCTAAGATTACATCCAAATTCTCGCCATCTACACAAGATTCGAAAGCAGAAGGTAAGTCGATACCATTGCGATAAGGTAAAAAATACTTGAAATATTATTTTGAACCCCCCCCCCTCCAAACTTGAGATTTTATATAGCGCAATATCCACGAGAGAGTGTTATGTGTGTGTATTCTGATATAAGTATATATGTAAATGATGTGAATATTCTATATCTATTTATCTATCTATTAAAGTATTCTAAAATCTTATTCTGT
>NC_088365.1:11378837-11381337 GCF_034508935.2 Berghia stephanieae | reverse complement strand
TAGGGCAAGGGTATTTATGATAATAATAATAATATTGATGATGATAATAATAGTAATAATAATAATAATGATAATAATAATAATAAAGATATAATAATAATATAATAATAATAATAATAATAATAATAATAATAATAGTAATAAATATAATAACAATAATAGTAATGATAGTAATAATAATAATGATAATAGTAATAATGATAATAATAATAATAATAATAATAATAATAATAATAATAATAATAATAATAATGATTATAATAATGATATAATAATAATAATAATAATAATAATAATGATAATAATAATAGTATAATAATAATAATGATAATAATAATAATAATAATAATAATAATAATAATAATAATAATAATAATAATAATAATAATAATAATAATAACAATAATATAATAATAATAATAATAATAATAATAATAATAATAATAATAATAACAATAATAATAATAATGATAATAATAATAATAATAATAATAATAATAATAATAATAATAATAATGATAATAATAATAATAATAATAATAATAATAATGATAATAATAATAATAATAATAATAATAATAATAATAATAATAATAATAATAATAATAATAATAATAATAATAATAATAATAATAATAATAATAATAATAATAATAATAATAATAATAATAATAATAATAATAATAATAATAATAATAATAATAATATATAGTAATAGTTACTTACAAGCAAACTTAAAACAAAAAAAAAACCTTATAAGTTTATATCGATAAGATGAAAAAGATAGAAAATCCCTTTATTTATCCATAGGCGGCGGGGGTTGATTTGTGGACAATTTAAAAAAAGAAAGTTAAGACGGAAAGAAACCTGTGCGCCAATATATGTATAGCGATTTATAGAAAGAAATAATAATTACCAATAACCAGATGGTTTAAACAGGCTCTTTTTTTTTTTTTTTTTTTTACAGAATACGTTATATTATCCCACTCAGTCACCTCGCTCCGTAACTTAAACAAAGGGACTGAATCGCAACAATCAATCGCGTAATTGAGTTAAGTAGGAGTTAACTCCCTTATCAGAAACAAACTGATGACGGGAAAAAGGGGGAGAAATAGTGTCCTTTCTAAAATGGAGAGCTGTGCCAAAAGTTCGCAGCGCGGTAAATGTTATACAAGGAGAAAGTCAAATCATTCTGGAAACATTCGAATGCGCCAAATTTAAAGGCTTATTTCTTTTGGTTGTTTTTTGTTGTTGTTTTGTTTGTTTGTTTGTTTTGTTTGTTTTGTTTTGTATTTGCTTGAGTCCTGGAAATATGAAGATTTTACTTGCAGAAAATAGATAGTTTCAAACGACGGTTTACGAACGCTTATATTTTTAAAACGAAACTAGATATAATTTTTCAAAGACTGACGGTTTTTGTAAATCAAAATGATGGCTAGATCTCTATTTTTGATCGCCATTAGGTTTTCTTGAAGAATCAAAGGCATTATTTGTAATTTGTACCATTAGCCGAAAACAGGACAACCCGTTAACATTTAACTGTAAAGCTACTGAATTATATTCGTGAAAAACAATTATTCAATATGTATTTTATAAATTTTAATTTGCAGGGAGTTAAATCTTTTAGGGTTTGCTGTCAACTGAACATATTATATGTTTTACATTCTCTCCCTTTGATGAGTTGGGCCTGTTGGTAATTAAATTCAAATTACACGATAGATCATATCATGACACGTGACTGTGATGTAATTTGATATGATAGTAGATCTCTAAATCTGATATTTAGAATTGATCAATATAAGGCTTTTCTCAATCGCGGAAGCGAGGACGAGACACGCATGCGCACAACCAACAAGACCTTCTCTCTCTAATAACTTTTCCGCCGGTGACGTCACAGACTATGGGTGACGCTATCAAGGGACGCTACTCTTCCGCTAATCTCATTCCCAATACAGCAAAATGATGTCTACAACACAGTGTTTAGTATTTATAGCTGTAATCAAAGCATTTCTTTAGATTTTGTGATGTACAAGGTAAATCAGAATGAGGAAATTGTCGGTTGCATCGTAACGAATGTGACGATTTTCCTATGGGTGGTAAGGAGGGGGGTTAAGACATTTGCACTTTAAAATATTATATAAAATTCAATTTATCGCATGTCGAAAAAGAGATCGGTGCAAGAAATTGATTACTCTTACTTATTAATCTCTTTAAATTTTTCAATTGTTGATTTTAAAAGTTTAATCTTACATCTTTGAAAACCAGATGTTAACCATATCGTCAATGCCGTGTTAAAAACAATGTTGTCACGATAAGACACAACCGGAAATAATTTTACAGACGAAAAATATTAGTATAAAAAGTGATACAAAAACGAAACAATACCAATAAAATGAAAAATTAAGAGAAAAAAATAAGAGTAAATAATTAAGCGAACAATTTCTTGTGAGAGTAAACGCTATTATTAATTTAAGTATAATATCAATTTACAGTTAAAGCT
>NC_088365.1:11328837-11373837 GCF_034508935.2 Berghia stephanieae | reverse complement strand
TCGTCACATTCGTTACGATGCAACCGACAATTTTCTCATTTTGATTTCTCTTGTACATCACAAAATTTAAAGAAATGCTTTGATTACAGCTATAAATACTAAACACTGTGTTGTAGACATCTTTTTGTTGAATAACATTCTGCATAGATAGTTCGAAGATGACGTCACTCAGGTCTTTGTTATTGTTTTTTGCCATCCGCGTTTATGAGTAATGCTCACTGAACTGTATTAACCTGACTATAAACGTTCATGGATACACACAGTTTTGTGTGTTGGTCCGTTATACTTCCGGATGGCAATGTTATGAGCTTCTTAGCCGAGCGCATACTATCTATAGAACGCACTTGTTACTTTTTTGTTTGATTAGGAAAGGTCAATTTTGTGTCGGGTGGGTGTGATTTTTCAAGGGAAATTCTAAAGATAGATGACAAGGAGAGAGTTGAGGTATTATTCTAGTTTTATGAACATTGCATTTAAAGAACTCATTAACTCACTCAACCCTAACACCGACTATATCCGTAGTTTACCCGGGTTACTTTTACCCCATGCCTATTTATTACATTTTTCTGAGACAAATTATAGACGCAGTATCAAAGCTAATGTTTTTCATTTTAACATGTTAATGGTAGTTGAATAAAACTATCTCTGCCCATACTAATTTTTAATACATTTTTTTCCAATTTTGAAAAGTAGCAAAAAATCTCTAGGATTGAGTGAGTTAATGTAGGCGCAGGTATCTCTCTCTGCGTGCGGGCTTGGGTGTGTGCGTGTATGAATATATTTGTATATTATATATTATGTTGAGTGAGTATGTCTGTGTGTGTGTGCGTGTGTGCGTATGTGTGTGTGTGTGTGTGTATGTGTATAGGTGTATGTTCCATCCAACAAGGTATGAACATGAGTGACTTTATAACCGTGACAATATTATTATGCAGGTTGAGTGAGTGGAGCATAGTGACGGTAATAAACGTTTTACACACGGGTATAAAACCATTGACACTGCCTGACTACTCGGGACAACCTGTTGCCCTCTTCTCTATAATCACCAAAATCTAACATTTCTCTGAACTATTAGACTATAAATAGTATGCGCTTCGCCAAGAAGCTCATAACATTGGCAACCGGAAGTATAACGGACCAACACACAAAACTGTGTGTATCCATGAACGTTTATAGTCAGGTTAATACAGTTCAGTGAGCATTACTCATAAACGCGGATGGCAAAAAACAATAACAAAGACCTGTTGACGTCATCTTCGAACTATCTATTCGTGCGCACTGTCGCACTCTTGAAAAAACACGTACTTAGGCCACCCGGGGTAACTTAGGCCACTTACTGAAAACAAGATTGCTTATTTTAAAAGATAAATTACATGTAGCTTTTATCTTGTAAATAATTAGAACCCAATAGATCTAATAAGCAATCATGAATTTAACTTTTTTTAAAGCAACCTTTTTTATTCTACTAAGTGGCCTAAGTAACCCGGATGGCCTAAGTAACCCCGGATGGCCTAAGTAACCCCGGATGGCCTAAGTAACCCGGATGGCCTAAGTAGCCCGGATGGCCTAAGTAACCGGATGGCCTAAGTAACCCGTATGACCGTTGACGGTAACCTAAAATTTTGGCTATAAAACTCATCCATCAAATATCGATCTAATAGTAAAATGACCCTTATCTTTATCAAAAACTCTCAAACCCGGGACTTCGTTAAGTTACGTGTTTTTTTCCATAGTACGGAAGGATAATTTATGATGTACAAATGAAAGAGATTATTGACTTTATCATAAATATAGAGAGTTTAACTCTCGCCTTACCAGCCATTTTCAGGATTTTCCCCAAAACTTCACACCCAACTAACACAAATATATATAATTTTTATCACTCAACAAACACAATAGCAGCGAGTTCTTGCGATAAATTATTTCTTTAGCAAGACATGCTCTACAACACATTGTCCATTTTCTTTAAATTTTATGATGTACAAGAGAAATTTGAGTAAGAAAACTGTTGGTTGTATCGAAACGAATGTGACGATTTTCCTGTAGTTGATAAGGAGAGGGTTAACGCATTTTCTATATCTAAAAAACACCAAGAATTTAACACAAAAATATTTTTTAAAAATAATTCTAAAAGCCAAAAGAGAGAAATGGAATAGGGTTATTAATCCTCAATGTATCACGGTCATTATATCATCCATACCTGATTTTATATTCTTAGCTTTTAACTCACTTAACCGTAACACCGACTATATCCATAGTTTACCCAGGTTACTTTTACCCCATGCTTATAAATTACATTTTTCTGAGACAAAGTATAGATATTTCGAAGATGACGTCACTCAGGCCTTTGTTATTGTTTTTGCCATCCGCGTTTGTGAGTTGTTCTCACTAAACAGTATTAACCAGACTATAAAAGTTCATGGTTACACAGAGTTTGTGTGTTGGTCCGTTATACTTCCGGATGGCAATGTTGTGAACTCCTTGGCCAAGCGCATTCTATCTATAGGCGTAGTATCAAAGTTATTGTTTTTAAAAATTATTTTTACATGTTAATGGTAGTTCAATATAATAAAACTATCTATGCAAATGTTCATTTTTAATACATTTTTCCAATTTTGAAAAGTAGCATCATCATCATCATCATCATCATCATCATCATCATCATCATCATCATCATCATCATCATCATCATCATCATCAACATTGTTATTATTACCACGATATCACCTTTAATTATATCTTTAATATCAATACCTTAACAATCGTCATTATATTGTACGAGCATTATATATTCTAGTTGTGTTTTATATGCAGATAATGACTGACATGAAGGCCACCACAGTCTTATTTCTGTATCAAAATTCATTGAATAATACTGATAGGTATTGATTGGTATACTGATATAAACGATTGGTAACGCAATATTTTTCTACAGATGAAGAGGTCAAGTCAAGTGCATTAAATACCGTTTTTACGATTTCAAATCAAATTTTTTTTCAGATGCGAACTTTTTCCGACCTTATTTCTTCATGTTTGTATCAATTTATACATATTGAATACCTCGGCTCTAGTAGTGTCGATATTTTGTAATATTTTATGGTGGTAATTTGTGTAAATATTATTACATCATCGTTGTCTGGAAGGTAACACAGTGGTCAGATGGTAGAGTGTCTTACGCACACACACAATCTGACCAGTTCGACACCGTATAACTACGTCCTTTTCAAAGGGTAGACAGCAAGTTCCAAGAGAACTCCATACAATAGTTGTTTTTTTTTTTTAAACAAAATGTTTTTATCGTAACATCTTGGTGGTAAGTATAATATTTATTACTCAGCTTTACTCTCTGTCTCCATTTTCTAAACCCATATCTACAATTTTTAAAAGGTTATGTTTTGATCATTTGTCATGTTTATTTGTTTTCTTGCACACACCGCCCAAGAAACGTTTCCCAATCCCACAACCCACCCCACCCCACCCTGTACCTCTTCTCTGAAATAAAAAATCAATCTCAATATGTGACCCATCGTTACAAAACGGTATTATGTCTGGGTGAACCAGATACTAAAAAGCCAAATTAAAGCTAGACTGGTCAAAAATGTGAATTGTTACTATTTAGCATTCTAAGATACGATATTCATTCTCTTCAATAAAACATACAAACTCATTGCAAGTCTTATATTTCTGGCAATAAATTCAATTTTCAGAAACTTATTCATTCCGACATAATAACGTTTTGAGACGAGGGGTCACATATGTTCTGCATAAAGAAACATCTACTTGTTCATATATAATTTATATATCAAGGCTTGGTTCAGCAATAAGTTTACACGTATAAAGTCGCATTTAGACGTTACGGCTGTGACACTTGTTTATTAAGGCTGCGCATTATAATAAACAAATGATAAAGATCTGAAAAAGTATATATGAATGAAACAGTGCTAGACAAAGCAGAGGGAAAAATACAAGAAAAAAAAAAGCATCCCAAAAAGTCAGTCGAAGGATCGAACCTCAGACCTTCTGATTATCGGTCAGACATGGTGTCCACCATTACACTTCACAAGTTCGGGTACCATGTTTCATACATGCATTTTCATATCTTTATCTTAAACCAGTGTCTGCTCTCTTATTTATTGTCCCCATTATAATAAACACAGAAGCAAATGTTAATAAGTTAACGTAAATTTTAACCGTAAGAGGTTTTTTTTTACATACTATATTATTATAATATCTAAAGTGTATTCTTCTGTCTTGTTTCATTTCTTTCTTTTTTTTTGATCAAGGAGATGAAACTGGTAAAAATTCATAAATGATCGCAAAGACTACAATTATTCATTAACTGTAAGACTCTTTCATTGAGAATCTTATTATATAAACGGAGAAGAATAGTGCTAAAATTAAATTTTCAAGGACAATAAAAACAAACAAACAAACAAAACAAAACAAAAACATACAACTGAACTCAAATAAACATTAAAAAGATCTGGACAGCGTTCTATTAAAGGCATTGTGGGCTGGATCTGGTCAACGTGAAATCATCTGATCTGAGCAAAGTCAACTGCTGTATCAATTCTACACGTTACGACAACACCTCATTTGAATATTCATTATTGGCAAATTATTCTACTTTTCGACACGGAGCACATTTAACTTATTAATAACACATCCCGTAACAATGTGGGATGGAGGTGACAGCAACGAGGTGGAAGAGAGAGGAGGGGAGCGGAAGACGGAGCAACAACAGAATAACCATAACGGTGTTGGTGAGGATGGTGGTGTTGATGGTGGTGACAGCCTGGATGGGGAAGGTGGAAAGGGTGGTGAGCGCACAGAGTCATCAGTTGAAAATAAGAGTGAGTCGTTGCATGAACGTGTGCTCGAGTTTTTTCGACCTGGAAGTCAAGAAGGGAAAACGTTTGACGATGATGTTGACGATATTGATGAGGTGAAAGATGCTGTAGACGGCGAGGATTGTGATGAAAATAGTGATGATAATGATGATGATGATAGTGATAATGATAATAAAAACGATGCTAGCTTGAGCCACTCTGGTGAAAGTGGTGTTGACGGGAACAATTCCAATGGTAGTGTTGACACTGAAAATTCCACGGATACAAACAGTGGTGATTCCGATGGAAGTGGGCGAGTAGATAGAACCCAAACTTCTCCCCCTGATTCTGAGAACGTAGATTTGATCAATCAGGAGTTGTCTGTTGATAGTACGGTTGACGAGAAATGTCTCACAATTTCGGATGATAGTGATAACAATTTCGAAAGAAAAGAAGTAGAAAACTATTTTGATGATCTTGGCACCAAGTACGTGAGAAAGGAAGAGAAAAAGGGAAGTATTATTTCTTTTGTTCACGAAGTCAAATCCTCCACTTCTTCTTGGACCGAAACTGATGGCGATGTTGTCGTCGATCACGATATTGACACTTCTTCCATAGACAGACAAGAAAAGTATTTACAAGTTGATGATTCTCCTCTACAAATTACAGACGACCTCTACAAAGATAAAGAAACAGTGAGCGTCTCAGAAATATTTGTTAAAGACGGACAAGAAAAATTAGAGGTTGTTCCTTCATTTCAGGAAAAATCCGAAGACTTAGGCAAGTATAAAAGTGACGCCGAGGACAACTTGAACATCTCAGCCAAAGACGGATTAGAAAATCTAGATTTTGTTCAGAAAAGCACTGAGGACCTTGATAAACATAAGGACAACGCTGTAAGTAGTCTGGAAATATCTGGCCAAAACAAATTTGAAGGTCTTGAAGTCGCTGATTCTTTCGAAAAACATACCGACCAGTTCGACACTTTTAAAGAAGAGGTCGAGACCAAGTTGGAAAGCACTGCCACAGACAGACTAGAACATTTACCAGCCGGTGATTCACTTCAAGAAAATACAAAAGACATCGACAACCTTACCGACAACGTTAAAAACAGTTTTTCAACAACTACAGAAGAAAGGTTCAATAATCTAGAACTTGTTGACTCGTTCCAAGAAAATAAAGAGGAAATTGACAAGTTTAAATTTGACGCAGAGACTAACGTACAAACCTCTGGCAAGGACAAACTAGAAAATCTTGAAGTTGATTATTCACTTCAAAGAGATACTGGCGGGATTGGCAATGCAATTGATAACGCCGAGAACAATCTAGAAATCCATGTCGAAGACAAGCTAGATAGCCAGACAGTTGTCGATTCTATTAAAGACGATCTTGGTGACAAAAAAGATTTTGGTCGCATTTTGGAAGTTGGAGACAAAGACATACAGGAAATTCGTGTAGCTGAGGATTCCCTGAAACATAAAGCCGGAAACATAGACAGAGTTAAAGAAGAGGTTGAAAGCAGCTTGGAAATATCTGCCAAAGATAGATCAGAAAGTCTAGAAAGTTCTCTTAAGGAATCATACAGAAGACCAAGCCCTCCTGTTGGTTATTTACCCGGCGAGAATACTGAAGAATCCAACCAACAAGACGATGAAGTCAACAAAAAGGATAACGAAATTATCAAAGATTCCGACTCAAATCAGAATTTAGTTGAAAGTCCTGAAATTCCAACCAGTCCCTCTGATTCCGTTCCGGAAATTAATGTCCAAGCACCTAGTGAAAATAAGAACATAAAGAACCTTGAGATTCAGATCGACCCACTCCCATCCTTTTCATACAACAACTTGCCTCCTGAGATCATTTCACCATCCGATTTTGACAGTGCTCTCCACTCTCCCAGCCTCCACTCTCCTAGCCCCAGCTGGAATTCCTTACAGTTTAACGACGACAGACACCTGGACGAAAACTATTCTCCTTCCTCTTCCCCTGCTACCGTACAACAATCTGCCACACTTCACGGCCGGTTTGCTGGAAGTTCTGAAGAAAAGATTATCAGCAGATCTGACAAATATGTGAAAGTTTACTCCGAACGTCCTGGAGGCTGGGAACTTTCTCCGCATACTCTTATCTACCCTCTTTCAGAGGATCAATGGAGACGTGAGGCCAGGCGCCGGAAATGGCATGGACAAACCACGACTCATGAGGATGACGTAGTATCTTTCGTCATCAAAGTTGACAGGAAATCATCTCAAACTGGAAGTCAGGACGATTTCAGTACCACGCTGCGACATAGGACCAAAGCCATTGCTGATAGATCTTTGCCATTTACGAAGAAGAGAGAGGCAAGCATTTCATTTGGATCTACACCCAACATCTACAACACCGACCTTATCACTGAGCTCAACATGGAAGGCGATAAAAAGAACCTCGTTGAAAGAAGTGAGTCCTTTGAAGAAACCAGTCCGCCCGCAAAGCTTCGCGATAATAACAAATTTGCTAAAAGCAAATCCTTAGACGTTAGCACTGTCACAAATAGAAACATTTCGGTTTTAAACAGTCCCAATTATAATATGGGAACTAGTGTTGACTCTCCCAAAGGAGTAGGTTCAGGGTCGAGTTCAGTTTTTGATAAACGTGAAACGTTTTCACAAAGTAGGCAAAGTAGAACCTCCATGTGGAGAGATCGGATTAATCCATTCGATGATGAACTTGTGATAGACGATGATATATTTCTCGAAGGAATTATCGATTTGGATGATGAAGAAATGAATAACGGTGACGATGAGTCAAAGGAGGATACTCACGATGCTGAAGTCGTTGATTCCGATTCTAGCGAAGGGAGTGCTCATGCCACACGGTTAAAGCGACTAAGTAGAAGTAGCCTGTCGGAACAGGAAGAGCAGATTAACATAAAGACACAATTTAAAGGCGTGTATTATAATATCGGCAGCACAGAGGACTTGTTACAAGATTTGGCTGCCGATGATGACAAAGAAGGGGATTTGGGGATTCCTGTGTCTCATAGATTTATTGCCACAAAACAATTTAGCTCTGAAGATGACTCCACAATTGTTGGGAGCAGTTATCTCTTCAGGAAAAATTCAGAAGAAATTAGTGATGATAGAGGTTGTGGCAGTACTAGTAGTCGTGTTGGTGATCAAAACAAGGATAAAGAAACAGAACCTGTGCCTTCGTCATCATCGGAATTAAATGTCTCGGTACCGCCAACGGTACCACTTCCATCATCTCAACCACCGCCTCCACCGCGAGTACCGCCTGTTTCCGCGTCAAAGGGTAAGTTGCTTAAGTACGAATCCCTAGACTTGGATATTGATGACTCGAACCCATTTTTTGATGACGTGTACACAGAATATAATCGCCGCGTTGAGAAAACGAGTAGCGTGGATGATAATGACAATGCAGATGCTGATAAATATGCAAAAAGTATTGGAAGTGATAATAGTAATAAAAGTATTGGTTGTAAAATCAGTGAGAGTGATTCTTGTTCTTATCAGAAGAAGAAAAGGAAAGAAAGCGTTGCTTTAAAGTTAGAAAATATCCCAGAAGCGATTGATGATAAAATAGAAACTTCTCCAAAGGAAATTTCAACCAATCCTTTTGAAATGGATGACGATGATGTTGAAGATGATCTGGATGTCGATGAAACTAATGATGATAATGCTAATTTGTCCGAAGCTCATCAAAAAATTGGAGTTTTAGTTGCAGATGGAAAATACACCGACTGTAAAACTCTTGACGCCGATGCTAATCGGGAAGAACTAGCCGAGAGCGCAAAATCAAAACAAGGTGAAATTTTAACCTCACTGCAAGTTGAATATTTTCGGCGCACATTTCCATTCTTCCATTTTCACTTGGCACTCAATAGGATCCTGGATTGGGCATCTTTCTCTTTAATTACGTATTAATTTTATTCTTTTTTTCTTTGCATGGTTGCATGAAAAAGTACCATCACGCAATTGGTAAGCAGATGCCAATTCATAACATTTTTAACGAACAAAAGTAAACAAACATTTTAGATAAGAAATTAATTTGCGAAGTACATTCCATCAACTCGGCTCTGAAAAAAATTTACTCCTTTGGGCATTTCAGTTAGTATTGACCTAGTATTACCAAAATTATATATGAAACAAATTACCATTAAAAATGTTATTTAGAACAAGAACAAGAAAAAAATATCGTTTAAAAAACATAGACACTTTCCATTTCTGAAAGTTTTGATTACAGTAATTTGAAAGTCAACACTAATAAAAAAAGGGGAAAAATGGATAAAAATGATCTTATTGACATACATGAAGTGCTAATGTTTAAGGATAAATATTACAGCTTTTGCTTACAGCTATAATCGTATCTCACAGTTTTGAATGAATACTATTATATAATCAAGCTACGTTTTATTCATTAACTGACTATCTATGCACACAGTACTATTATTATTATTATTATTATTATTATTATTATTATTATTATATTATTATTATTATTATTATTATCAACATTATTATTATTATTATTATTATTATTATTATTATTATTATTATTATTATTATTATTATTATTATTATTATTATTATTATTATTATTATTCTCTGGACTCTACCACTGCCTTGCTTTTTTTAAAAGCCAAAGTAAGAGTTGTCAGATTGTTGTATGAAATGCCATTATAATTTTGGTCACAAACAATCCTACCATAGTCATTAATTAATGAATTTCATGTCAAAACCTAAAGAAGTTAACTTTAATTTCATAGTTATATTTAAGGTATCTTAATTCTAATATTTCAAAATTTCAACAACAAAAAATCACGGTTTTGTTATCTCAACATGACAAATAAAAGCTTCTTTGCACATTATATAATGATAAAATCGTTCGTGGATTGGCACCTTCAATTAATACGGAATCTATTTGATCAACATCTGATGTACACCAGATCTGGCGGACAAAACAGCATATAATTGTAATTATCACAAAAACATGCGAGTATTGTCTGCAGCGTGTATCTATAGCCTGTTAGATCGGATGTGGTGAAAACGTTTTCACCTTTCTGACTTGCTAAAAATAAAACCAAAAAAAAATAAAAAAATTCAATGAAGTGTTTAGAGATAGTTCACCGTTTAGTCTCTTGAAGTGTAAATTTGTTGTGTTTTTTTTTAAAATTGATTATTCCATTTTTGAAAAACTTTCTTATTTTGTTTCGTTTTGTTATTATTTCAGATTTTTTTTTCTTATTTTATATATACCATACAACAGCTAATACGACATGCCGCCGGGGTTTCTATTTTTGGGTCATTTGTTTTTCATGGTTTATTTTGTATTTCAAATTTGTAAAGCAGATCTAGATAACAATTTTTCGCTTCAATGCAGCACGTTTTGCTTTCTCAGCACATTTGTTTATAAATTTATTGGCACTCGCACCTAACATTAAGAATGTCTTTACTCTATTAAAAAGACGAGTTAAAAATTTTTGGACAGAAAAGTCGACATTTCCAGTATCGATCGATTAAAATAATTCTCATCTTGTCAAAAAATCTCAAACCTGGGACTTATGAAGTCCCAGGTTTGAGGGTTTTCTTGACGGGACGAGGGTTAGTTTATTTGATGGATATTTGAAAGACGAGCTTTTTGTCCAAAATTTGAAATACGTGCTTTTTCCAGAGCAAATCAGAATAGATATTAAATCGAATCAATAGTTATCGATCTACAGATTATATTATCCGTGTGTATTTATTAATCCTGGATAACAATATCACTGATTTTGACAGTGATTTTCAGGGTGAATGTTATAATATATAGAAATTGACGATATTATGTCATTGTTTAGGTGCTAGTTTTGTTTTGTTTTAATGGAACTTATGACACTTTTAGGTCATAACAGCGCCGACATTCTCAATTATCTATTTCCCACTCCACCACCTATAATGTCATCAGCTTAGTTAAATCTACAATTTCCCTTACTTTTTATATAATTAATTTCTTTCTCTATTATCGCCTTTAAGACGTCATGTCTTGTCCTACATATCTCATGTTACTGTTGGCTTGGCATCTTCTGTAAAGCGCTTTGCGCACGTTTAATGAATCTTGCGTTACATAAATGCTCAAGTTTAAAAAATGACATCTTTCTCTCTGTCCGTCTCTCTTTCTCACTCTTTCTCTCTCTCTCTCTCTCTCTCTCTCTCTCTCTCTCTCTCTCTCTTTCTCTCTCTCATTCTCTCTCCTAATCTCTCTCCTAATCTCTCCCTCTCTCTCCCTCTCTCTCCCTCTTTCTCTCCGTCTTTCTCTCTCTTTCTCGCTCTTTCCCTCTCTCTTTCTCTCTCTCTCTCTCTCTCTCTCTCTCTCTCTATTTCTCCCCCCTCTCTCACCCTCTCTAATTATTATGTCTTATCGTTCAGCTGTCTTCATACCGAGGGGTAGATATTGTCAAGTTAATCCTTGGTGATTGCCAATAGTGATTTACATTACTATCTCTTTATGGAGAGAAAGATAAAGTGAGTAAATGTGACTCATATTTAAGGGAACAACACAAAACAAACAACGTTTCGGCCCTTAGCCTTCGCCAGAAGATCAGCAACAAAACACGAATATGTAAAGTTACAAAATATCACATTTTGTCAAATGTGGAGATAATGTAAATGTATGGAGAGGGTGTTGGGTGTGGATGCAAGAAGAGACGCAAGAGAAGGGAGGAGGGGATAAATGGGGATAGGGGAGAGAGATAGATAGATAGATAGATAGATAGAGAGAGAGAGAGAGAGAGAGAGGAAGAGAGAGAGAGAGAGAATGAGAGCGGATATGTATGTTTTGTATGTGTATGTGTGTGTGTGTGTTTCTGTTTGTGTGTGTGTTTGTGTGTGTGTGTGTGTGTGTGTGTAGTATCGGTTGCTGCTTCAAGTCCCAACATCAAAATTATTTCATGATCTCTCCGGCTGTGATATTCACCAGTACCGACTATAATAGCATTTGAAAGCAAATGACAGACGTATTCTGAAAAAAAAAAAACCATGCATTAAAATTTTGGCCAGAAAACTCGTCCTTCAAATATTGATCGTTTTAAATGACCTTCACCTTGTCAAAAAATCTCAAACTTAGGCTTCAAGAAGTCCCAGGTTTGAGAGATATTTTCACAAAATGAGGGTTATTTCAATCGATCGATATTAGAAGGAAGAGTTTTCTGGCTAAAATATTTTTCTGTTGTTTTATTTTCAGAGTACTACAGATAAAAGGCGTGTTACATCAACATTGCGTCATATAAGCTAAAATACGAGTAGGTTAACCCTCTCCTTACCACTCACAGCAAAATCGTCACATTTGTTACGACACAGTATACAATGTTTCTTATTCAGATGTATTTTTTTGTACATCACAAACTTTAAAGAATGATCTTTGTTTAATTAATAAGAACATAAAGTTGTTTTGTAGAGAGATTGTTTGAGTTAAAAAAAATGAATTTTTCTGCTTGGTAAGCCTGTCATTTTTGGGTAACTACTGAAAATGATCGGTAAGGAGAGAGAGATAAAGATGTGATCAACAACTCTAATTTAAAAATGGGGTCTATAGGGAATGAGATTAGCGGAGAGGTAGCGTCCCTTGATTGGACGTCACCCATAGTCTGTGACGTCACCGGCGGAAAAGTTATTAGAGAGAGAACGTCATGTTGGTTGAGCTCTACAATACAGTGTCAAGTTTTTTATGACTATAATAAACACATTTTCTTCAAAGTTTATGAGAAACAAGAATGATCAGATGAGAAAGTTGTTGGTTGTATCGTAACGAATGTGACGATTTTCCTGTAGTTTGTAAGGAGAGGGTTAATTCCATAAAAAAAAAAGAAAAAAAAAAAAAAAAAGAACCCGAATAATTAAATAAATGTTTACATAGATTATCATTTGAGATCCGAATGTACACAGTTGGAGACAGATGGTATTGGTTGTGATTTTTTTATTCGCAATGATAGCGTCGCCACAGGGTTCAACGGTCATAATATTAATTTTCATAGAAGTCCTTCCCTGTTATATGTTATAATATTATATTATTACTCGGTGTGAACGTATTGATCGTGAGAATGGGATGCAGTGGAGACAACTTCTATAAATGTTATGGCTGGCAAAACGACAACAAACCTTCATGGGGGGGGGGGGGGGGCAGCCCGAAAGGTACCGAGTTCGATATCACCCTCTGCTGCGCTGTGTGGCCTTGAGCAAGTCACCTCGTCCTAGCTCAATTTGCGGCGCTGCACTGCGGCTGATCATACCGAAACTCAAATGGGCGTGTAAACGTTCGTTGCCTGATTTATAGACTTAAGTGAGCACGAGACCTAGTATTGCTAACAGGATGTCTAAATATACTAACAAAGAGCTAAGTGGAGTCAACTTCGTTCTATCTATAGATAGAATGCGCTTGGCCAAGGAGTTCACAATATTGCCATCCGGAAGTATAACGGACCAACACACAAACTCTGTGTAACCATGAACTTTTATAGTCTGGCTAATACAGTTTAGTGAGAACAGCTCACAAACGCGGATGGCAAAAACAATAACAAAGGCCTGAGTGACGTCATCTGCATACTATCCATAGCAGGCAGAAATAGTATGTATTTTATTTAAAGACATACCATCAATACACAAATGCCATATTTACCTACTTGACATTGAACACCTACTTATGGAAGGACCCTAGTTCTATATCGTAATCATCGGGACCCCAAAATGATTCAAAAGCACAATGTAAATATTGATGAGTTTTGACATATTATTATTTTAGAACAAACAAAATTCTTTGTGCACTTTGACTACTCAGGGGTGTGTGTACATTTAGCGTCCAATGGGAGCGATCTATATTCATGTTTTCGTCCAACCGAGTCATCAATCACATGGTTTATCTATGTCCAACGATTGGATATTTCTTAACAAATATAAATACGCTGCTTTGTTTATGAAAGTTGTAAACATACAAGCTGAACAAACTGACCAATCGTGATGTGAGATATTTCAAAAGCTGTGAACACTTTTCACTATGTGGGTCACTTTGAGCACATTTTCAATGTGACCAATGACCTCGAGCACATGGAAAGGGAATACAGATCATGCCCATTAGCAAGCATGACAGCCTTGTCAACTGTATTGATTGCTATACTTTAATGAAAAGAAAATCGAAATGCAATTTTAATGTCCAATGCTTTCCGGAGGTTCATTTGTTACTCGTCTTCTATATTTTCTACTTAAGTAAATACATTCATAGAATCATTTATTTTCTTAGAAATAATTTTTAAAGGTTTTTTCTAACCCGATTGATTTTTACTACAATAGATTGTGGTTGATGACACGAAGTCTAAGTGTAAGGATTACAACTACTAACACCCACCACTCAAAGGACTTGGTTCTAATCCTATTAGCGATAGGATCATCCAAAAAGTTTTACATAATTTCTATAGCTCTAGAGATAAATGTGATGACTCATCGCTCAAATAGGTCACATAATACGGTGATGGGTCGCTATCGTGCGATCGCAGAATAAATCTTGAGTTGATGGTGTGGGAAACGAGATAGGTCTGTCTGGTTTGTGTTGTGTGTGTGTGTGTGTGTGTGTGTGTGTGTGTGTGTGTGTGTTGTGTTGTGTGTGTGTATGCTTGTGTGTGTGAATGGAAATGTTTCAGCCAGTAAGTAATTTGTAATTTAAGCGCTTAGAGTCGGGTGTCTCGGAGTTATAACGCTTTATAAGTTTTCAGCATTATTAAATCATATTCTCATGGTAGATAAACCTACCTGTTGATTGCTTTTTATATAGAAAAAAAGGGAATTAGCTGCACTTTGTGCGCTTATTCAACACAAAACACTTCTTTTCTTGTAACGTTAAATATTCAGTCTATTATTACTCAACGAATCTCGAAGTTTCCATTTGCCTCATAATATTCATAACAAAACGGTTATTCCGCCGTCATTTATTAAGGCTGGACGTGCAGAGAACTCACCCCCCCCCCTCTCACCCGACCCCCCCCCCCCTGTCAATCTGGGTTTGTGACGTATTTCCGTTTTGAGTTGAGTTCGTTGTTGGCTGAAGACAGGATTTTAATCCCGAAACATTCCGTGATTCAAGGCAATTTCAAGGCAATATTCTCTTCTTTCGAAGCCGTCTGCCCAATATTTTATAGTCTACAACCTTTTAACAGCTTAGAATTCGCATTTGAGTGCGATACTGTCCGGTATCGAAAATAGTCCAACTTGGCTCTAAAAACTTTAGTCGGTATGAAATCCAAAAGTTTATTTATATCTATCTCTCGGGATCGATAAGGTAGCTTTTGAATACATTACACGTAAAGCGACTGGCAATTCGACCAGCCAGTCGTCTAATTACATCATTAATTGGTTTATTTACGACATTTACTGATGAAACCAGATCGTTGTCTTAATATCAAATGACAACGACACTCGTGTCAACTTACCCTAAAACTTGACAAACTTCTCATTGCCAAAACATCACATCGCTGTCACCTATAAATCATAAAACTGTCCCTTATCACATTTCAAGACTCATATGGAGAGTCTATGTCTGTCTTATCACATTTCAAGACTCATATGGAGAGTCTATGTCTGTCTTATCACATTTCAAGACTCATATGGAGAGTCTATGTCTGTCTCCTGCGTCAGTTTGACGCACATCTGAACGGTTTGGAAGTTGACAGATGGTCTCGTGAACCGGCACATTGACAAAACAACGGTTAATAAAACACAATCGTCATTCTCTAAATAAATCCTATATATGCTGCTCCAGCCACTATGCAACTCAGATTATGTCCAGGACCTGTCAGACGGTTATCACTCTGCATTAGTGGGGTATGATGCGGTCGCCTGCTTGCACTTGTTAGTGGTAACGGTCCGGAGATTTCAGAATATCTAGTTGAATATTGCTGCATGACGCAGTTGCCATATTTCTACCCATTATGTCTGTTGGTATGTAGGGCAGAACGAAAGACCTCTATCTTCCTCTGTCCGTAGCCAACATCTTCGGGGAGCTCCATGTCTCCCCCAACTCTATCATCTCTACCTCCACTGTTCTCCTCGGGGCCTTCTTCTTTTCTTTCCTTGTGAAGTCCAGTGAAGGGCAATTTTGCTGTAGATCCTTCCTCCTTTCTCTTTACATGTCCTAACCTTCTCCACCTTCTTCTCATGATGACGTCCTTCGTGTCTTCCGTTCCACGGTGATCTAATATGACGCTGCTGCCTAGAGGTTCATAACTGTTCACGAATGTGGAAAAATTGGCGGAGATTTGGTAGATTGTCATACAATTTTAGTATGTTGCCAGCCAGTCTTGTGACTGGACAAAATAATAATAGTGTACATTTATATAGCGCCTGTATCTCATGAATTATAAGCTCAAGACACTTTACACACACACACACAAACACACACACATACACACACACACACACACACATATATATATATATATATATATATATATATATCATTATACGATTACCATAGCTATTAGATTTAGACGCATACATTTTCAATATTTAAAACGCTATCAAAATAGAAATACATGCAAATGTTATAAATGACATTTTTTTTTGAAAATCAATATTTAAAACATAGAAACATAACAACCGTCTGGTTGACGGGTTGATCTAATACAATTGCCACTCTGGACGCAAAAACTTTAGATATTTTGCGGCATTGTATAGATAGTTCGAAGATGACGTCACTCAGGCCTTTGTTATTGTTTTTGGCCATCCGCGTTTGTGAGTTGTTCTCACTAAACTGTATTAACCAGACTATAAAAGTTCATGGTTACACAGAGTTTGTGTGTTGGTCCGTTATTCTTCCGGATGGCAATGTTGTGAACTCCTTGGCCAAGCGCATTCTATCTATATTCGTGGTCTGACCGGAGCCATCGTTAATTTATAGCCTGACCTGACCAAAAAATGACGTCAAAATGCCAGTCTTTTGCCACAAAAGAAAACAAATCGTGAGATGTATTCAATAGTTCAACCAATGGAATAACTTGTTTCCATGAGCTCTACTAACGACAACTCAGTAGACGCTACACAAACCTAAACAATGACGTCAAACTGCCAGTCCTATAGGGTTCTAGTGTCTTTTTCCGACGCGGTTAACGTTGTTTACGGCCAGATACTCATTGTATACCTGAGTACAGTGAAAGAATGTGCGTAAAGAGCCTTTTCCGTGGTGTCAAAATGCGCCGGTCAGATCGGGACTCAAACCAAGGACATCCCTGTCCAGAGGCGAGTGTCCACAAGACTATGAAGCCGCATTGTTGTAATTTTAAACCCAATTATCTTCACCTTCTTCACTTCGACACACACCATATAGATAGAATGAAGTTGACGTCACTCGGGTCTTTGTTATTGTTTTTTGCCATCCTCGTTTATGAGTAATTATCATTAAACTCTATTAACCAGACTATAAAAGTTCATGGTTACACATAGTTTTGTGTGTTGGTCCGTTATACTTCCGGATGGCAATGTTGTGAGCTTCTTAGCCAAGCGCACACGATCTATTAACATGATGCATAACATAATTTACCTATGACCGTTAACCTCGTAGCTTTAAAACAAAATTACTGCTTTATTTTCTAGCTAGGTCGGCTGGGCGGGATGAGCAATAAATGACACATGTTTATTATCTTTGATATCATCCAGCAGCCTAACGCTCCAATCCACCAACCCAACCACCCACCCACCCACCCATCCAGCCCTGTAGGTCGATAATATGCTACAGCCTCGTCAGCCAGTATTGCTTTGCCTGATTGGGTTAAAGGTGGTCACAGCTTGGGATGAATCCTAAGTAAATGTCTCATCTTTTTAACCCTTTACACGCGGAGTTGGGTGTTAAATCGACATTTTTGTTTTGGTTGTTTTTTGTTGTTGTTTTTTTTTAAGAGCTTGATATAGAGCAATATCCACTGAATGTGCTCAAAGCGCTTTACAAGGGGTACCTGGTCAACAGCAACATTTAACATGTAGGACGGGACATGCCACTTGTTAGGCGATATTACAAAGGCCAGGTACTCCTTTTACACCTGAGTACGGTGAGAGAATGTGAGTAAAGAGCCTTTTCCAAGGACTCAACTATACGCCGAAAGTGAGTGTCATACCACAAGACCACATAGTCGCTGTTGTTGTTGTTGTTGTTGTTGTTGTTGTTGTTGTCGTTGTTCTTATCATTCTTATTATTGTAGATGTTCTCAATAAAGCATAACGATATAACTCAATGTTTATAGTTTTGACAATGTGTTTACTTTTAAGAATCTAAATCGCCCAAATATAATAGTGTTTTGAGGTGGTAGGACACAATTATGATTGGAAAGCAATTGAAGGGGTTATTTCTATAGATAGTATGCGCTTGGCTAAGAAGCTCACCACATTGCCATCCGGAAGTGTAACGGACCAACACACAAAACTATGTATAACCATGAACTTTTATAGCCTGGTTCATACAGTTTCGTGAGAATTACTCGTAAACGCGAATGGCAAAAAGCAACAACAAAGACCCCAGTGACGTCAACTTCATTCTATCAATACTAAAGATCTGAAAAATTGTGTGATTTAAGAAACTCTTCAAAATGTATCACTAAGTTCTACACTTTGCCTAAGTCTAGTTTGGCATCAAATCGGGACAGCAACGAAATGCCACGGAGCTTTTCATAAGTTTTTCCCCGGTAGCTCAACAATTAACCACTAGATTTTTGACCAATCAAAACATTGAATTAGTCACACACCTTTACATGTGCTCGGACAAACATACTTGGTTGTTTTAAACAATAATGTGAATGAAATCTCTCTCTGATCATTGTTATTGTTTTTATATTGCTGGGTGGCTAGTTATCACATGATTTTCTTGATCACGTTATAAACGTTTAAATTTACACATAGTTTTCTGATTTGGTTCTTCTAACCAAGCGGTAAAATAGTGGGTATTTTACTTAGACGCATATCACAGATAGCAAAACCTGTGTAGTTCGCTATGTTTACCAATCACTGGCATTGTTTACATTATGACGACTGTCCGAGAGGTGTGGTTATCTAGGTGTCTATTAAAAATTCTGCATCATTTAGTGACAGGGAAGAAATATCAACTGATTCCTCAATTTAACTGTTGAGATCACTGATATCATGACTATTGTCAGTCGTTTCTAAAAGAGGTCAAACTGAACTCGGGACCGGTATGGAACAAACCGTAGACATCGTAAAGTTATAGCCTGACACTGACCGTGGCCTTCGTAAAGTTATGGCCTGACACTGACCGTGGCCTTAGTAAAGTTATGGCCTGACACTGACCAAAAAATGACGTCAAAATGCCAGTCTTTTGCCACAAAAGAAAACAAATCGTGAGTTGTATTCAAAAGTTCAACCAATGAAATTACTTGTTACCTTGAGCTCTATTAACGACAACTCACTAGACGCAACACAAACCTAAAAAATGACGTCAAACCGCCAGTCCCAAAGGGTTCTTGTGCCAGGCTATAGATAGAATGCGCTTGGCCAAGGAGTTCACAACATTGCCATCCGGAAGTATAACTGACCAACACACAAACTCTGTGTAACCATGAACTTTTATAGTCTGGTTAATACAGTTTAGTGAGGACAACTCACAAACGCGGATGGCAAAAACAATAAAAAGGCCTGAGTGACGTCATCTTCGAACTATCTATAGATAGTTCGAAGTTGACGTCACTCGGGCCTTTGTTATTGTTTTTGCCATCCGCGTTTATGAGTAATTCTCACTAAACTGTATTAAACTGACCATAAACGATCATGGTTACACATAGTTTTGTGTGTTGTTTCGTTATACTTCCGGATGGCAACGTTATGAGCTTCTTAGCCAAGCGCATACTATCTATAGTATGATAACGATGGCTACGAACAAACCCTTCAGTGGAACTTTGCTGTTAAAGGATTAGGGATGAAGATGTTTGGGTATTCGTGGGTGGGTGGAGGCGGTGCAGGGGTTGGGATATTTTCTGACAATGTATTGATATATGGGAGGATATCTTTACAATAACGTTAGACACAGTTTCAGTTATGTTATATTTAGTATAGGAATTAGTGATGACTTGGTCGATATAATATAGGATTTTGATGAGGTCGTTGTGTTCGTGGTAACGATAGTGGTAGTGGTAGTGGTAGTGGTAGTGGTAGTGGTGTGGGTTCAGTGATGGTGATTGTGATGATGATGTGGTTGTTGTGGGAGTTTTGATTATTAGGGTCTTGATTTTTTTCTTTGCCAACAATACCAATGACCGCGATTCATTGGTGAAAGTTGATATGAAGTTGTGGTGATGATGATGAAGACAATGAAGACGACGACGACGTTGATGATGATGATGATGATGATGATAATGATGATGATGATGATGAAGACAATGACGACGACGATGATGATGATGATGATGATGATGATGATGATGATGATGGATGATGATGATGATGATGGTGATGATGATGATGATGATGATAATGATGATGATGGTGATGGTGATGATGGTGGTGGTGGTGGTGATGATGATGATGATGATGATGATGATGATGATGATGATGATGGTGATGATGATGATGACGATGACACGAAGATGATGATGATGATGATGGCGATGGTAGCTATACCATTATAGCTGATGTTCTATTTTTTTAAAAAAATCTTTAATTCTTTTTTTTTGTTAACGGAAATGTTATGATCTTAGATTTGTTTGTTTTTGACCCGATAGCTCAAATGATAGAGCACTCACCTCACACTTACAAAGAGACCGATATCAATTCCCGGTAGACTCGAGGTTTCAATTGGATTCAGTAGTCTGATGTCACGCCGCCCGGCAACGGCGGCCATCTTGGTTCTAAACAAAGAAAATCATTACTTTTTATTCTTCAAACTGGCTAGAACTTTTCATATGTCTTGTGAACAGAATGTGTAAAAGTCAAAACATGATCAAATTTATGTTGTTTTTTCCCCTCTGGATACGCTTTTATGCTCGCCGGAGAAATATTTCATACAGGCGTCCGCCTTTGTTCCGATAGTTTAGAGCCAGTGTTACTAAGTTACCATGCGTCATTAGGAAGGAAGTGACGTTACGACTGTTGAAGAGTATTGAACTCTCTGTCTCCCCAACATGGCTGATTTACTGGTTTCATTAGATCTGACAGGAAAAGCTGCGCAGTAGACTAACGTCCAATCCGTAAGGTAGCAAGCAATATCTGCTATGACTGTTATAAAACAGTCTCACTTATGAAATGTGTCTTAAAAGCACTTCACCTTGCCCAATCATAATGATTGTCATGATTTCATAATCGGTAGTTAGATTGTTCTGGAAATATAACGGCTTCAGTTAGATTGAATTTTTTTATGTTTCTTTATTTTAAATAAGGAAAAGGTCTTTACTTTTGGTAAAATCTAACATGTGTATGTCACACACATCCGTCACGTGATTTTGAGACATTTTGACAATGTCATGTAAAATGTCCTTTGAGCATTCTTGGGTTTGGAGTCACGTGACCTTAGAACTTGTATTGATATCATGGGTTATAAATGCTATTGTTATAGGGTTCAACAGTCGTGAAGTCACTTCCCTCGTAATGATGCATCGTAACTTAGTAACTGGTTCTATACTATCGGAGCAATGGCGGACGCCCATATGAAATACTTCTCCGACGAGCATAAAAGTGTATTCAGAGGAGAAAAACATTATAAATCTGATCATGTTTCGACTTTTATACATTCTGATCACATGACATGTGGAAAAGTTCTATCCAGCATGAAGAATAAAAGATACCGAGTTTCTTCGTATAGAACCAAGCTGCTGGTTGCTGGACGGACGTGACATCATAGTATTGAATCCTATTGCAGTTGGATTTTACTATTTTTGTTTTGGTTGTTGACTCATCTGAATTTAGTGTTGTTGCTGTTGTTATACTCTTGCTATTTGCTCACTGCTGTTACAGTCTTAAATATATAGATACATTTTCCCCCAAAACTATCAAGAAAAAATAGAGAAAAAATATATTGATATAAAGAAATCCGTTTTTATTTTCGAGGTTGGTAGTAGCAGATGATTCAACGTTGGTTTTTATTTTTATTTTTCATTGTTACTCCTCTCTATAAAATATCATCTTCTTCTGTTACTGTTGCTGTAACTGCCTGCTTTGACAAATGTTATTTTCATATGTATGTTTTTTTATTTGGTTACGTTGGTGAGGTTATTCTTGTAGATGCTGTTGTTGATGTTTATTCTATTGTTATTTACTTGCTGTTGTTCATTGTTATTCATGTTGCTCGGCTTATAAGTTGTATTTTCTGATTTTTTCTGTTGCAACAATGTGTTGTTATGGTTGTTTTTAATGTTGTTGTTTGTTGTTGTTATTATCATTATTCCTTGTCACGTCGTATTGTTGTCCTTGTAAATGCGACTGTTGTTGTGTGTAGATCATATCTTCATTATGTTAGCTTTACCTTTTATCTTCTTCACGTTGAAGAAGTATGATTTGTGATCGTCCGTGATTATATTATATTAAGGGGCTTTATAATCATACAATGTGCGGCTATGTGGTCTAGTGGTATGACATTCGCTATCGGATCGGAAGGTCCTGGGTTCGAGCCTCGTGCTCGGCGCACAGTTGAGTCCTTGGAAAAAGCTCTTTACTCACATTCTATCACCGTACTCAGGTATAAAATGAGTACCTGGCCGTTAACAGCGTTGTCTTTGTCCGAAAAATTGTAATATCGCCTAACAGGCGTCATGCCCCGTCCTACATGTTAAATGTTGCTGTTGACCAGGGACGTCTTGTAAAGCGCTTTGAGCACATTTAGTAGATATTGCGGTATATAAAGCTCAATTTTTTAAAAATACAATGGTCTCTTTATTAGAGTTATTAATCTGTTTCATTTAAACCGCAAAATCATTAACATATTGTGGAAGCTGATGATTAATTAATTAATTTGTAGTGCCCCGAAACAGAAATGCCTCGGTACATCTTATGCCTCACGGAAACATTCACCCCCTCCGTCCCCTCTTTCAGCCAAAACTTCTTCCTTGAATCCAATAAGGTCAAAGTTGGATTTGATTTTTTTACTATATATATATATGACACCATATCTTATCGCTTTCTCCAAGAGATTCGTTTGTTCTTGGAATTTGACGGCACTTGCAAAGTGTAACACTATAATATCATATCAGAACGTATAGCTTCACCAACTTTTTTATATATGTATTCCTTACAAATAATTTGGTATCACAATATGATAATACGTTATCTTCACTGCTTTAATTTTTTTCGATAATTTTCATGTTTCATAAAAGGTTATTTCATTATTCAGTATTGCTTACATCCAGTTGTTACAAAAGAGACCCTTCTAATTTGGACGGAAATAAAACAAAAAACACCATTTTCCGCTCTACTATAGAGGGTCTATTTTGTAGAGATTTTGTGAGTAATGTGAATTCAAGGCATACAGCAAAAACTCTATTTTAAAGACCAACCCCAAATTAATTAAAGACTTGACTTTTAGACAACTTGATCTTTCGTATAATTTCTAGACGTTGTTTTGGAGACATCATTTATAGGGAATGAGATTAGTGGAAGAGTAGCGTCCGTTGATTGCACGTCACCCATAGTCTGTGACGTCACCGGCTGAAAAGTTATTAGAGAGAGAACGTCATGTTGGTTGTGCGCATGCGTCTCTCGTTCTCGCTTCCGGTGAAAGCGGCTTAAGACACTTCAAAACCAAATTGACGTTCTCTCTGTAAGGTGACGTCCAATCAAGGGACGCTACTCTTCCGCTAATCTCATTCCCTATTTGTAGCAATGTTTCGAAAATCAAAACAAACAGGTCTGAATAACCGAAAAATCTCGATCTCGGCCAAAGCGTCAATTATTTTGTTTAGTTGTTTGGAGTACTCCATAGCTCTGGATGAGAAAAAAAGTTCTGATAATGGCACCTGACTGTAATGAAAAACATTCATTTTAAAAGGGTTTCAATATATCACAAACACAAAGCACTGATGATTGCATGATTATCTTGCAACATGATTTAATATTATAATCTTTTTTATATCGGCTTCATTATCCATTAAATACATACCTATTATAATACTCACCTAAAATCGCTTATAAAATTTATCTCTTTATAACATTACTATTAATATCTATTAATATTATTGATGATATTATAATGAAACCATTCGAGTCTAGTTTATGCATTAATATATATATATATATATATATATATATATATATATATATAATGTGTGTGTGTGTGTGTGTGTGTGTGTGTGTGTGAGGAGCGAGAATTATAGCTGTTATCACACCTTAAAAAAAAAGCCGTAAAATGGTAGAAACTATTTTGTCGGCGAAAGAATATTATTTTAAAAGGTGAGATTATATATATGAAACTTGGCTTATTTGATAATGCTTTATTGAGGTTAATACTCTGGAAAAAAACATTAAAATATTTTGACCAGAAAACACCTCCTTCAAATATCGATCGATTAAAATGACTCTCATCTTGTTGAAAGTTCCCGAGCCTGAGACTTCATGTGAATCTTCAAGAAAGTCCCAGGTTTGAGAGTATTTGACAGGACGGTGATCATTTTAATCGTTCGATATTTGAAAGTCGAGTTTTCTAGCCAAAATTTTAAAAGCTTGGTTTTTTCAGAGTATGGTAGTAAATTATGTAAAATATATCATTGTATATATCATGATATCATATCAAAATATGGGGCTTAAAATGGATCAATCGATACTTAAATGCCTTGAAATTGTTGGTTAATCTGTTCATGTTTAAAACACTCACAAGTTTTGTTTTCCGGCGACAACTTAAATACAATCATATTTGTTTACTACACTCTACTTTGTACAGAAGTAATGGAAGACAACTTGGTATTGTTTGATGTGTCAAAAAAATGCCAAAAAAGATTTTCTAATGAAAAAAAAGATTGATTGGCAAAGAACAAATAAAATTCTTTGAAGCGGCTATTTTAAAACATTATTTAGACCTGTCTACTACACGAATTATTTATAAAAATACAATGTATTTTTCTCTAACTACCTAACTATAAGATAAGCATATTTGGTTCAATAAACTTGTTTGAAAATGATAGTTTGGTGCCATGCATGGTACAGTTAATGATAGCGATTACTCTTAAATTCCCGAACATCTACATGAAAAATAGTTTTAGATAGGTAAGCCTGCAGTTAGTTAATGTGAGCGTAGATTGGTTTATTGTCAGCGCGCTCAACTCCCACTTCAACCTTGGTTCCGGGTCGGCGAAGTTCTTTTAGTTTTTTCTTTTTCACTCTTCAGTGAACGGGTAGCCTAGTGCCTGTTTGAATCTAGCTTAAATAAAGGTGATCTGGAAAGGAACATTTACTCCAAACACATTATGACCTTGACCCAGAACATCGCCTCAATACCAGGGTAGCCTAGTGTCTGTTTGAATCTAGCCTAAGTAAAAGCGATCTGGAAAGGAACATTTACTCTTAACACATTATGACCTTGACCCAGAACATCGCCTCAATATCAGGGCAATCCCGAACGTCTATTTCAGACATTGTAATTATTTTACTTTTTAATTCACTCAACCCTAACACCGACTATATCCGTAGTTTACCCGGGTTACTTTTACCTCATGTCTATTTATTACATTTTTCTGAGACAAATTATAGGCGTAGAATCAAAGCTAATGTTCTTAACATGTTAATGATAGTTGAATAAAAACTATCTATCCTACATGTTCATTTTAATACATTTTTCCAATTTTGGAAAGTAGCAAAAATCTCTAGGATTGAGTGAGTTAAGTCCTTTTTCTACCACTGCAGTTCACATCAAATTTCCCTTCGTGGTTAATACATAACAAGGTATCTATCTTCAGCTAGCACCACAAATCATGGGTTATTATAACTATCAAAGAAAGACAATGTGAAAATATACATCAAATCAATTTCAATCTATATTTATCTCCATTCTTTTCTTATATTCGGCATCACCAACAGGCAACGACTCGGACAACGCTCCTCTGATAAACCAAGACACCAAAGAAAACACAACAACAGTAAGTACAAGTCTTTCAGTTTACATGAAACCAACGATATTGATCTGTCGCACTCTGAAAAATGAACCAGATTTATTCAATTTGGGGCCAGAAAACTTAAATATTCATTGTTCGATTATATTGTCATCCCTGTGTAAGATCCCTCACCAAAAACAAAACAAAACAAAAAAACAAACAAACAAAAAAAAACAATAAAAAAAAAACAAACAAAACAAACCACACACAAACAAAAACAAACAAACAAACAAACAAAAGGAAACAAAACAAAACAAAAAACAAAGTAAAACAAAACAAACAAAAATACCCTGAAGTGGTTTAAAGTCAATCCTTTTCACATTCTGCCTCTCTTTTCTATAAATTCTGCTCCAAATTATGTAGAATATTAGAAGACTTTTTTCCGGTATGGATGTTTTTGTATCTTGGTTTCTACTGGATTTTCTTAAACCCATCGCGTCAAAATGGTATTTTGTTGGAATGAAGAGAATAATAATAAATGATTGGAAGCACAGATTGTAGGGGTTTTACATTTTATAAAACTGTATCTATTCTACTTAATATAACGCTTAGATTTAATTCAGGATTTAAATTATGGTTATAAATCCAATTCTCGGCACCAATGTCACGTCAACAAAAAAAACAACAACGTTTTAAATCAATTTTCTGCCAACCAATGTTTTGTTTATTCATCTTAACTACGCCACTACCACATTATCTCATTCATCTGCGGTGTTTCATTCATCCTGTTTTGTTGATAAAGGGGAAACCAGAAACGTTCAATTGATCTGTTTTTGTAATTAAATTGAAGCTTACATTCAATTTCACATAATTATTTACTATCAATTTTATAAAACTTATGTCAGGAATTTTTATCCTCTTTTATAATATGAATCCACCATATTGTATTGTCATTGTTGTTTAGATGCCTTTGTTCGGTAAGAAGAAGAAACAAGCCCCAGAGCCAGACACCAGCAAGGCTGGAGAAGCTATCAAGATGGAGAACGGAGCTGCAGATGGAGTAGTGGAGAACAAGGAAAACAAACCTGAGAATGTGGTAAGCATAGTCAATCAGAACGACAGAAGTTTTTAAAAAAATATCTCTCTTATCGTTGCCTTCATGAATGCATAGCTTGACAATGGAGAAGTTTAGCAGATCACCTCGCATCATGTACCACGTTTAATCACATGATCATTTTAATCACACGTAAAAAATAGTGCCGCTTTGCTATTTCTGATTGGATGTCACAATGTAAACTTCCCGTGATCCATATAAAAATCGCATATTGGCACTATTTTTACATTTATGAGAAGGATCGTGTGATAGATACGTTATACGTAATGCGTGAAAGGTATGATATGATAAACCTCTCAACTAATCCAAATATAAAGTATGTCACATTAACAGGCGACGATCGCCAAAAAGAAGTGAAAATTGAGTTGTATTCAATAACTCAATCAATCGAACGAATTGTTTCCTTGAGTTCTACTAACGACAACTGCCTTTCCATTTTCATTTGATGATCTTCGCTCTGCATTGTGACATATTTTAAAGGAACTATTAAGCTTTTAATCAAACAAGTCTACACGCCGACCCCTCTATCTAAATTGGTAAATAAAATCTGAAGGAAAGCTCTTTGCAGAAGTCCACGTCCTATTCCAAGGGCAGTAAGATACCCATGAGACCATAAGGAAAGTTATAAACTATCTTTTATTATTGATTCCAATTTTCTTACGTTTGTGTTTCCGACCACAAAGCCTTCTGACTTTTCTAAAAGACGATTACCTCTGCCACAATCTTCCATTCATGTAAAGTTCAGGGGCGGTTTACAAAAAAGTACATATAGTAAATCAAGCTCCAAGCAAAGTCAATTTTAAAACCTGAAAAAAAAGCTCAGAATTGGTCGAAAGACATTCTTTTTATATTCTATTCCACTTATTCGAGGCGGTTTTCTTCGTATCTGATAACTAATCACAAACCTTAAAATATGCGTGAAATTACATTTCAGGGCTCAAAGCTCAAAACACTCAACTTTTCAATGGTAGCATCTAGCAGTTGTGAAATTCTTAGGAGACCAATATTACATCTCTGGATTAAAAAAAAATGACAAGAATCAGTCGCCATTGCAACTGTCTTCGGACAGAGCTGCATGTACGAGATGGAAGTCGGTTTTGACGAATTCAATCCCTCGAGGGGGCGGGGACATCAACTCTTCGAAACTGGAGGAGAAGTTGCCAGGCTTTTCCACCAGCAAGAGGAGACACTGGGTGGCAGCCAATCGACTTCGGACGAGAACCTGCTTAGCAGCACGTTCATGGCATCAGTGGGGACTTGCCACCTGTACAACATGTACCCGTTGTGGTAACGAGCCCGAAACCTCAGAGCATCAAGTTGAACGGTGCCTTTGTGACAAAGCTTCCGAGTGGGTTTGCGAGTTCGTTACGGAATTTGCTGATTGGGTCGATCGTCATAACATAGTAGCATGAACACCATTAGAAGCTGCTGCCATAAAGAAGGATAGGATAGGATAGATAGAAAGATAAATATATTGATTGATGGACAAGTAGATGGATATATAGATAGATAAATAGATAGATAGAAAGAAAGAAAGAAAGAAAGAAAGATAGATAGATAGATATATGAATTGAGAGATAGTCAGTTCTCCTCTAAGATATTTAAGTGATCAGATTTTCATTGTGTTTGGCACCCATAACTGGTGGTCATTCGCGAGTGATTTGTGTCCTTTCAACAGATAAACTTTTTAAAGAAATCACACACAATCTTTACTCAACAGGTTACCGACGAAGTAAAAGATTCAAAAGCTGACGAGGTTGACGCCAAAGCAGCCACGACCTTCACCCCTGGCATTACGGATGACCCCAAGGAAGAGATCAAACAAGATGGAGACAAGGTGAGACATAAGAAACAACAGTCGTTCGCGACCAAAATTTCTTTGAAGCCTGAATGTATCCTCGCCTTTGAAGCGTGGAACGGAAAGTAAATTATATTGTTTGCTGGCCTTTGGCGTTTTATGTAGTGATGAGTGTTTATTTTACGCTTGTGCGACTATGCGATCTTGTGTTATGCCACTCGCTTTCGGATCGGAAGGTCCTGAGTTCGAGCCCCACTCGGCGCAAAGTTGATTCCTTGGAAAAGGTTATTTACTCACATTCTCCCACCGTAGTCATGCGTAAAATGAGTACCTGGCCATTAACAGCGTTGTCTCTGTCGGAAAAATATTGTAATATCGGGCTAACAGGCCTCATGTCACGTTCTACATGTCATGTGTTGCTGTTGGTCAGTGACCCCTTGTAAAGCGCTTTGAACAGGTTTAGAGGATAATGCACTATATAAAAGCTCAATTTTTGGGGTATTTTTTTTTAACTTTCATATAAATGACATGAGGTGTCTCTAATTTTTCATGCATCAATAAAAGAAAGTGCACCGCCATAACTCAGAAATTTCATTTTTTGAATTCTCTGGAACATGTCACATGATCGTCGTCTTTAAGCTTTATGCCAGCTCCAAACTCTTCAAGACCAGTTCCACAGCGGTTTACATATTAACTTATACTTGACGTGTTCTGATTATGAAATCATTCTTACACTCCTGTTGAGTGTTTTGTCTTGGTGTGTTTTGTGATAGATTCTTGATCAGGATCTGATTAGAGCGCATTTCAGATGATGGAGACTCCTGTAGAAAGAGAGTTCTCTGCTGAATGCGCGGCTATGTGGTGTTGTGGTATGACACTCGCTTTCTGATCGGAAGGTCCAGGGTTCGAGCATCGCGCTCGGTGCATAGCTGAGTCCTTGGAAAAGGCTCTTTACTCACATTCTCTCATCGTACTCAGGTGTAAAATGAGTACCTGACCGATAACATTGTTGTCTGTGTCCGAAAAATTGTAATATCACCTAACAGGCGTCATGTCATGTCCTACATGTTAAATGTTGCTGTTGACCAGGGACCCCTTGTAAAGCGCTTGGAGCACATTTAGTGGATATTGCTCTATATAAAGCTCAATGTAAAAGGTCATGTGTGAGCTGAGCTGTGACAGGGATAAATTCATGATTCAAAGTCTTGTCTGTCTGCGTAAGCATTTATGTCTGATTTTATCAATTTTTATAACAAGCCTTTCTCTGATTGGTTAAGAATGGATCGTACGTATGATATGTTAACTCCCTCCTTGCCCTCCATTTTCAGAATTGTTTCCGAAGTATCATAAAAGAACACAAAACTCTAAAAGCGAAGAAAACATATTATACATATTTGTGCGAAGCAAAACAAGCTTTACTAAACAGCGTTAAGCATTCATAGCTGTACCCAAACATTGTTCTTCACAAAGTGGAATGTACATAACAAATCTTAATTAGAAAAATAAATATTCATTGTGCAGAAGATCAAGGGAAGGCCACGAGGAACACGGAGAAGAATTAAAGAAGCTGATATACAGAGAAGTGATAAGACATGGAATGAGATTTTAAAAAAAAGTTAGCTCAGGATAGAGAAGGATGGAACTGTTTGCTGTAGCCTATACCCTGACCCAAGGTGAAAAAGGTAATGACGATGATGATGTATTGTAGCAAATGTGACGATTTTCCTGTAGTTGGTCAGGAGAGGCTTAATGGTCTGTTTAGGTTTTATACCATTTATGAGAATGGAGGGTTCTATCCATTGAGCTACAAGGACCCCTATCAGTTATAAAAGAGGTATAAACCCAATCATTAGGATATTCCATCATAATATTCCCATTTTTAATTCACAATTTCAATTCCAGCCGGCCACCACCGAGACCAGCAACCAATCAGCGACTGTCAAGACAGAGAAATCGCCCCTGATTGGTCAGCTTGAGCCCCAGGATCTGAACGTGAAGGAGAGCAAGCTTCGAGACCACAGCCCTGGGTTCCTGTGCTGTTGCATTCTGTAGAATCGCATTGTATTCTTTTATCATGGGACAGGCATTAAGACAATATTTACGACAATGATAAAAAGAGAAATATGATACCAATGATGACGTAATGACATACTAATATAACTGCAATATAAACAATAAAAGCAATAACTATATGTTACTTCTAGTTCTTAAAAAATCGATACCAGTGTTCTGGATACTCTGAAATAAAAACCGCTTTAAAATATTGGCCAGAAAACTCATCTTTCAAATATTGGTCGATTAAAATTACTCTCATCTTGTCAAAAGTTTTAAACCTTGGACTTCCTGGAAAACCTCCTCGAGGGCCCAGGTTTGGCAGATTGTGACAAGATGAGGGTCATTTTAATCGATCGATATTTGAAAGACGTGTTTTATGGACAGCGGGTGGTTGGATGGGAGCATCACCCTTGAATCATATACCTATGATGTTCACATGGGTGTACGATCCGATAGTGATGTCGTTTCTTCTTCTCTTTACTATCCTATCCTGCTTCTTTGGTTTGTGATTGTATTTTTGACAGGGGATTTTTTTTTCTGTAAATCTTCTGCCTGTTTGTTCTTGGTTATTTATAATTTAGCTTATGATATCTTTAGGTTATGATTTTGATTTGCATTTGTACTATTTTTGTTAGATTGTTTGTTTTTTTGTTTCAGCGGTCTCTCATATAACCTCAATTGTGTTGGAAGAGACCTAAAGCAACAAACAAAAACAAAAAAAATTTTATGGACAAAATTTTTAAAACGTGTTTTTTATTTAGAATAATATGACAGTGTTGAGTATTGGTCGAAGTTATCTACTCTCTTTGTCGGAAATTGGGTCTTTATCGTGAAAAAATTAATTATACCAAACGTGTGAGAAATCATGGGTTTTTCTTTTTTTTTCTTCTCAAACACAACCTTTGTTTCATGAATACAAGAAATAATTTTCATAATCTAAAGATCTGCCAAAGATGTGCTGCAAACCTTCATAATCATTATGTAAAGAGACGGTGGCACAGAAATAAAGGAAAATTATCTTATATTGGTAGATATTTTAGTTGGGTCCTAACTCAGTGCACATGATAATTGTGATAATAATGATGACGAGTACGCATCGGTTCATACTTCCTATCTAACTAGTTCAGAATCTTGAATGTATTATTATTGTAAAGAATATATCACACAGTTTACACATGACCTATTAGAACCAATTTCCTCCAGTAAAAATGAGATTAAAAAGCGATTCTAACAGCTAAATTATTTTGTCTGTATTGCCAGGAAAATACAAAAAAAAAAAAAAACACGTTAAAAAAAAGGAATTTTGGTAACATAGTTTTTACTTCTTACGTATACTGATAAATCAAGATGACTCCTCCCCCCCCCCTCCCCCCCCCCCCTCCTCAATTTGTTTTTCTATTAAAGTCCTAAATTCGAGATTTCGATTTCTTTGTAATCTTGATTTTAAATTCTATTGCTAAATTTAGGATTTCTATATGAAATGAACGTTTTCTAGCCAAAATGAAAAAGCTGTTTTACATCATAATATAATATATAAAATATCCTGTTTTCGCTTTTGTGAAAACATTTTTAAAAAAACCCAAACTAAGCTAAAATTAAAATTATACTTTGATATTAACATTTGGTTGATAAAGTCGGTAAAATTATTTAAATAATCACCTTATGCATTAGAATTAACTATTTTGATGAACATAATAATTTGGCAGAATTTTTTCAATGAATGTTGAGCTGTAGAGATGGCAATTTTAATTTTTTTTTAAACAGGAGGCTTAGAGTAATCATGACATTTATGAAATGACATGTTTTACTAGCATATATTATGTAAGTGCCTTATATAATCTAAATAAATGTAAATGTTTCCCTCCTTCCATTGATGGACCTGATAAAAAGCATTATATTCCTCTTTTATTGTACACAGCAAGTCTAAGTAAGTTTTATTTTCAAATTGAGTTGATTTTAAACAATTGTTTTGTATTTTGCTTTTAATTAGTAAATGCATATTTTCCGACATAATTAACTAGGAAAATCAATTTAAGCTAAGAAGTTATCCAACTATATTATTATATTTATTATTATTATTATTATTATTATTATTATTATTATATTATTATTATTATTATTATTATTATTATTATTATTATTATTATTATTATTATTATTATTATTAGTATTATCATTAATATTATCACCCTTTGTGCAATTATAATCGTGTTGTTTTGTGTACAAATCCCTACTACAGGCGAATTATTTAGTCTAGTCTTGTAACCTATACCCTTCACATTTGCTGTGAGAAATTGTGATATAGATATTATTAAAAATCTGTGCGATAGCTAGACATTCATTACATTACGGCTGCTCTTCAAAAACAGAAGATTAATAGCATATTTCGTAATCCGCCTTGTTTTTATGTGTTTTTCTCTAAAACACTCGCGCACAAATAATACCAGTCTATGTGAAAATTAGCTTTATCTTTTGGGATTTTAATTTTTCTCCTTGTTATTTGTTTCCCCTCTATCAATTGTGTGATTTTATATAACTGTGATCAATTTACACTGTTGGTAATAACGAAAACAACTAAAAACTGAATACATTGCCATCCAGACTAAGCAAAGCAACTTATTACTATATATTATTATTATAATTATTATTTATTATTATTATTATTATTATTATTATTATTATTATTATTATTATATATTATTATTATTATTATTAATTTGACTTTAATTTGATAAAACAAATCTTTGCTCAGAGTACAGAAATTCTACCAAAAATATTTGATTAATTTGGTTGAGATATAGTGAGATTTTCTCTTGGAATATCAAAAATAGCAGTGTATACGTGAAAGTGATTAATTGATGATATAATCCTTTTATAAGCATTTCATTGGAACTTCTTGAGAAGGGACCTTGTTTAAAACAGCACACGCATAAACGCGATTTAACAGCTTTGTATAGACAATGAAGGACGCAATCAATAACTTTATGGAGTTGGGTTTGAATCCAAAAATCCTTTTCTATAATATATATATATATATATATATATATATATATATATATATATATATATATATATATATATATATACATATATATATATTGAAAAAAATGTATTCTCTGCGTAAAAAAACAATAAAATTAGCAAATTTTAAAACCTATGAAATGAAAAATGATAAATTTGTTCTTGCTTTTTAATCAATGTTACATCCGTGCTTTTGAGTATTGGTCTTTTTCTTCTTTTTATTTTCACTTTTAACGCCGACGGAATTGTGCAATGTATTTTTAGATTCACTTCCTTACTTCCTGTATAAAGGGTGAAATCTCTTTTGGATAAAAACACGAATCTCTTTGGCAGGAGGTTATTATCTCTTATTGTAATTTTATTTTGTCTTCTCATTTTCGTTTCCTTGTATAACTTATAACCTTTTATGTCAATGTGATAAAAGCTTTTATATGCCTAAGTTGTGAAATTGGCGGTTGATATGCTAAGATATTACTATTATTGTCATAACTATAGTTATTATTATATTAATTTCCTTTATAATTTTGCTAATTTTTTATTGAAAATCATTGAATAATTTTGTACTACCTATCATTCTAGAAGATTGTTCTGTTTATAACAAATCACTTTAATTCTCAATCTTTTTTTTCCATATTATATTTGTTGTGTGTATTTAGTATTCTCCTTTTCATCATTACCTACGTGTACATATTTACAGGTCTGTTAACCGAGCACAATTAATTGTGAGCTTGAATTAACAGTGTTGTAATGGAAAATATTTTACATTGGTTTGAGAGAACTTCCACAACAACAATGGGCCCATAACAGTTTGAGTTTCCAAACCTGCAAATAAGTACACGTTGATCATTACCTATTATTTTATGGCAAATAGATCCCTGTTCTGTTGTCTTGTATTTTCAAAAAGAAACATCGGGCGTTACAATAATATTGCAGATAATTGATTAACACCAAAAAAAAACAAACAAACAAACAAAAACCCAACAAACAAACCAAATTTGACAATAAATAACGTAAAATACAAGGAAACTAGAGCTAGTCTAGATAGTTAAACCACGATAATGAGTCACAAGAATGATATCTTTGTAATTTCCTATTTCAACAATACAGATAAACATTTGTGTCATTTTAGAAATGCCAAGACTACTAGATATGTATTGTAAGATTTTTGTTTTTTAAAAAGTATTATCCAAATTAAAACCATTTCATTCTCTATTATGATGACACTGGAACATCGCAGCATCGTGTACTACAAAACATTATATATTATATATATATATATATATATATATATATTATGTATGTATCTTATAGGTATATATTATATAGAAATGCAAAGCATAGCTTCAATATTTTAGTTTTCTTTAAAAATTACTGACCATATGTAAAGCGACCGCTTTGTATTGCTAAATGAACTCTATTCACTAATTAAGGATTCATAATTATTTCTTTTTGAAGTATTTTATCATGCTATAATCATAATACAAGCAATATCTTAAAAATAACAGGATTGCATTCTTAAAAAGAATTAATAATAGTTTTGTATTGGCTTCAAAATGTGACTTTGTATCATATTATATTTATGGTAATCACTGAGGACCGTCATAAAGCCTTTGACACAATCTAAAAATAATTTAGATTGCAAATCTACCCAGTTGAAAAAATGACTAAAAGAGATGCAGCCTTTTTAATTCAAAATTTGACATTGCATCATATTTGATAATTTGGTAACCTTAAATATCTATGATACATTTTAACAATATACCAGTTATTAAAAATCTACCCAGTTTAAAAAAAAGAGAGTTAATATGTATGTAGCCTATTTACTTAATAGTCTTTTCATAAACTGAGTAGATTAATAAATACTGACTGGACCCTAGAATTACCCCCTAATTTGACATTTCTTACACAAAAGGAGACATAGACTGAGACTTAACAATTTTTTTTCAAATATTCATCATTGCCTAATTATTGCAACTCCGTGTTGGGTTGTAACTGTATTGACCCAATCCAAGGAAGTAACACTTCATCATGTGATTAAAGAATTTAGCCTTCTTGGTCTTCTAAATATCTTTAATCTTAATCAGAGTGTTACCCAGCCTTAAGTTTGAGACTTGATTTTAAATCATCGTTCATAGCTTGGCATAAACCTGGTCCTTACATTGCAGGAAGCTGAATGAGGAAAGTTGATACGTAAACGAGCATGGATTGCAAATTCTATAAGCAAAATGGCGTGTTGATATTTGGTGACAGTTTCACTTATACATGTATTGATAATCTATGAAATGTACAAATTGACTGGATTCAATTCTGTGAGGACGACGTTGAACAGGCCATCCTGACTCGTCATCTTGCCGTGTTGCCCCATGTTCTATACCCTAGATGAGAGAATGGATGACGAATCCTCATTTGAAAAACGGATTTGAGCCAGGTTATGACTGTCAAATGACTTGTCATAGCTTAAATCTCATAGGAAAGTACCAAGTGCTATTTTAAAACTATGTTCTGCTCTTTAGAAATGAACTAAACACGGCTAACACCAAGGTGCTACAAAGTCGACGATTAAGGTGCCTTTTTAAAAATCGTATTTGATCTTTATTTATATTATCATTAAAATTAATAGGTCTAATCCAAGAAATGAATGCAGTGCCTTAAATGATTTTATTATTATTATTATTATTATTATTATTATTATTATTATTATTATTATTATTATTATTATTATTATTATTATTATTATTATTATTATTATTATCATTATCATCATGATTATATTTTTCCTTGTTTTCCTTATGCTAGTTATCAATTTATATCTCTTTTTCTTTTTGTTTTGTTTTCCAATCCAAACCATTACCCGATTTTGACATAATGAAATGATATTTTCGTTTTCACGTATTTTTCAATAATCAACTGTTTGTTAACAGTCAAGCCAATATAACGTAGCTTTGGAAAACGATAATAAATAATAACAATACGTATTGATTATACCGTGTACATCTCCACTGCAATGCAATAAAGGTAGCTGGTCTGAAAAACTTCACACTTCATTGTTATGGTGTTTTTGGTGATTCTTTACCTTGTCCTTTTGGATCTTAAAAATCTAAATTAACTCTCTCTCTCCTTACCGAACCTTTTTAGTATTTTCCCAACATGCCAGCGCAGGCTTACCCAGCAGAAAAATTGATTTTAAAAACTCATACAAACTCTCTAGAAAACAACTTTATGTTCTTATATATAAACAAAGATCATTCTTCAACGTTTGTGATTTACAGAATAAATCTGATTAAGAACAAATGTATAATGTGTTGAAAACTCGTCCTTCAAATATGGATCGAGTATTCTGGCCAGAGAATTTATTTTTTTACACAGTAAAGCGGAGTAAACCATGGCTTTTACAAAAGAGTAACGAATGTATTCCATGGCCGGGTCAACATGCGATTAACGATGAACGCATGTGACTAAATTTGGGAATTAAAATTACACGCTTGATTCTCATTTGTCTTGTCACGTACCTAATTTTCCAATTAAGCTTGACAAGAAATAGACTGAAGGCTGTTTGAATATGCAAGCAATAAATAGAGACACTAATTAAAAACAACCAGTTGCAGTGTGTGGCTATGTGGTCAAATGGTATGACACTCGCTTTCGGATCGGAGGGTCCTGAGTTCGAGCCTCGCTCGGCGCATAGTTGAGTCCTTGGAGAAGGCTCTTTACTCAGATTCTCTCACCGTACTCAGGTGTAAAATGAGTACCTGGCCGTTAACAGCGTTGTCTCTGTCCGGAAAAAAATGTAATATCGCCTGACAGGCGTCATGTCTCGTTCTACGTGTTACGTGTTGCTGTTGGTCAGGGACCCCTTCTAAAGCGCTTTGAGCACATTTAGTGGATATTGTGCTATATAAAAAAAGCTAAAAAAAAAGCTCAAATTTGTCATATAAACTATTAACCAGTTATCTATCTATCTACTCTAAAAAAAGGCATATTCAAAAATTTGGCCAGAACACCGTCCTTCAAATATCGATCGATTTCAATGACCCTCATCTTGGCAAAAACTCGCAATGTCGCCCCACCTCGTGAAGTCCCGGGTTTTAGAGTTTTTGCCAAGTTGCGGTTCATTTCAATCGATCCATATTTAGACGAATTTTCTGGCCAAGTTTTTAATTTTAAACACGAGTCGTTTCAGAGTAAGGCATGTAACTGGTAAACCCGCTGAACACTTAATTTACATGATCAATGAATTAAATCTCTGGACATTATTTTATATATCTTCAAGTACAATGAGTTACACATTAAGATCTGAAAAAAGTGTTTATGAAACAGGGCCAGTCAAAGCAAGAAAGAAAAATGCAAGAGAAAAAAAAATTCCGAGGCATTCTGATTTTTTTGGCCGTTTTTTAATTTCTTGTACTTGTCATTCTTGCTTTGTCTGAAATTGTTATTATAAACACGCTTTTCCAGATCTTTATCATACATCAGTGCCTGGGTGGGGATCCTGACCTCCCATTGTGGGCAGGGAGGTACTTACTGTATCTTCTATCCCCCTATAGATAGTTCGAAGATGACGTCACTCAGGCCTTTGTTATTGTTTTTGCCATCCGCGTTTGTGAGTTGTTCTCACTAAACTGTATTAACCTGACTATAAACGTTCATGGTTACACAGAGTTTGTGTGTTGGTCCGTTATACTTCCGGATGGCAATGTTGTGAACTACTTGGCCAAACGCATTCTATCTATATCTGTTTTCTAACATGCTTTCTGTCTTTGTCTTGGAATGAGATTACTTGGTTTTGTTCTGGCCCTGGCCGGATACCCTGGCAGGGAGGGAAACAGTCAAATGTATAGTTAATTTTGGGAGATGATACTTTTTTTCCTTGTAAATTATATCTCTGTTATGCACTGCATTGTTTTGTTTATGTATTATATATGATTTGTAAACATTTGAGTGTATTCCTTTCAGTGGGGACATGTGCTTGTGTCTGGATGAGACTTTTAGGTGATCTCAAACTAAATACACTGATAGTGTGCTCTTGGAATCTACATCTGTTCCCTATTTGAACCAATTCCCCTTTGTCTGCCTTATTCTCCGATGCTTAAATTGTAATTCTAGAACTTTTTGATATCCCGTTTTCTTCCTTTTTAGTGGCGCTGATTTGACCTTAATGCGTTGCAAGCGCCGTAAAACCGTTAAAAACAAAACAATACATCAGTGCCTGCTGCCTAATTTGTCACAATACGCTTCAACAGTCATAACGTCACTTCCCTCGTAATGACGCATGGTAACTTAGTAACTGCCTCTAAACAATCGGAAAAATGGCGGACGCCCTTATGAAATATTTCTCTGACGAGCATAAAAGCGCATTGAGAGGAAAAAAAACCCCAATTAAATCTGATCATCTTCGTGACTTTTACACATTCTGATCACAAGACATATGAAAAGTTCTAGCCAGCATGAAGAATAAAAAGTATTGATTTTCTTTGTTTAGAACCACGATGGCTGCCGTTGCTGGGCGACGTGACATCAGACTATTGAATCCAATTGCCATAAACATTGCTTAGTGAATGAATCAACTTCTAGGATGTTCCTATTCATTTGGTTTTCTACCCATTATATCCGAGGCGACGATTCCTTACGGTATTCCATTATTTTTTTTTTTTTTATATTACGTAAAAGACGAGCATTTATTTTAATAAAAGGACACTTGACCTTTATCTAAAATCAAAAATCAAAAATTGATAAGACAAACTTGACGCGTGTCAACTATCGATAACTGAAGGGGACATTATCTATGCAAATGGAAAAATTATTTCTATTTATAGTTTTGAAAAGATAAGTAAAAAGAGTAGTCCTTCAGAGCCAGTGGTTCATGGAGCCGGAGTTTATCCCGGTTTCTATACCGTGAAACGGACAATATCAATTGCTTGCTATCCTTTGGAAATGACGATAGGTAACGCTAAGTACTTTCCGCCAAATCTAATAGACTCAGCGACTCATTCACGGCTAGGTGGAAAAAAAAGGGGGGGGGGGGGGGGCAGAAAAAAAGCTTGACTGCACCCGGGATCGATCTTGGTCCCTTTGCGGCGTGTGAAGCGAGTGCTCTACCAACTGAGCTGTCGGATTCTCCCTGAAAACATAAATATGCATTTTTATTTAGCATAAGTGAATTGACTAACCATGTCCTTTACAACGTTTCTTATTTTTCTTAAGCAGTAACGAACAACAAGCCCGATGTTGACCTTTCCGAAGGTGCTGGTCAGATTTGCCGATTGGGTCGATTGACATGACATTCATGTAAACCTTCTTCTTCTTCTTCTTCTTCTTCTTCTTCTTCTTCTTCTTCTTCTTCTTCTTCTTCTTCTTCTTCTTCTTCTTCTTCTTCTTCTTCTTCTTCTTCTTCTTCTTCTTCTTTTTTCTTCTTCTTCTTCTTTCTTCTTCTTCTTCTTCTTCTTCTTCTTCTTCTTCTTCTTCTTCTTCTTCTTCTTCTTCTTCTTCTTCTTCTTCTTCTTCTTCTTCTTGTTCTTTTTCTTCTTCTTCTTCTTGTTCTTGTTCCTCTTCGTAGTAGTAGTAGTAGTAGTAGTAGTAGTAGTAGTAGTAGTAGTAGTAGTAGTAGTAGTAGTAGTAGTAGTAGTAGTAGTAGTAATTGTAGTAGCAGTAGTAGTAGAAGAAGAAGAAGACGGAGAAGAAGAAGAAGAAGAAGAAGAAGAAGAAGAAGAAGAAGAAGAAGAAGAAGAAGAAGAAGGGTTACATGAATGTCATGTCAATCGACTACTACTACTACTACGACTACTACTACTACTACTACTACTACTACTACTACTACTACTACTACTACTACTACTACTACTACTATTACTACTACTACTACTACTACTACTACTACTACTACTACTACTACTACTACTACTACTACTACTACTACTACTACTACTACTACTACTACTACTACTACTACTACTACTACTACTACTACTATAAATACTACTACTACTACAACTACTACTACTACCACCACTACCACTATTTTAGCACGCTAGTCACACCACTTGTTGTGTTGAAAACTACTTCCCTGCATTGTACCATTTTAATTTGTGTTATTTTTTTATGTTGTTAATGGGTCTCAAACTGTGTTTGCGTATTCTATTATAGCTCCAACTAATGCAATGTAGCTGCTTGCATTAGTTTCTATTGGGCAGCAGGTTCGAATGTTGTTGTTCAAAAACAGCATAATATATGTATTTTATTGGCCTGTGTGTTTTTTTGTTGCATTGCTATATCATGATCGTTGCACGATAGCAATCGATGTCTATATCCCTAAGATATTTTGCCGATTGAACAACATGGAGTTCTTTGTTGTGTATTCTGCATGTTGTATTTATTGATTACGCTACCTACTTTTTAGAGGTCCGATTACCCTTTTGTTGTGGGTTTAATATTCCTCCCACCAAATCCAAGCATCAGGAACACACTTTATGGTCACCTGGAACAACTACAAAAGACGTCTAACTTCTACGTCATGGCACAAGACCGAAGGGCTAGAGCGCAGGTGGTCGCTGGTTCGGATAAGTAAGTAAGTAAGTAAGTAAGTAAGTAAGTAAGTAAGTAAGTAAGTAAGTAAGTAAATAAGTAAATAAGTAAGTAAGTAAGTTGTAGGTTCAATGTTGTGATGGAAATATTTTTAAAGTAGCACAAAAATAGTGTCCATTACAATAATATTAGATTAAGTGAAGAAGTGTGGAAAAGAACACAGCAGACACCAGTGGGAGAGGGAATAGGAAGAAGACGATGGAGGTGGATTGGACACACGCTTAGAAAGAATGACTCAACTATAACAAAGAAAGTATTGGACTGGAACCCTCAGGGCAGAAGATCAAGGGGAATGCCGCGAGGAACATGGAGAAGAATTAAAGAAGCTGATATACAGAGAAGTGGTAAGACCTGGAATGAGATAAAAAAAAGTTGGCTCAGGATAGAGAAGGATGGAAACTGTTTGTCTGTGGCCTATACCCTGATCCAGGGTGAAAAAGGCAATGATGATGATGATGATGATTAAGCCCATAATTGTGTTATGTTATCAGAACTGCACATGTGCGTGCGTTTGTGTAACCCATCATAAACTGCTACTGCTAATTTGTTGAGTGTCTGTCTGATTGGACACTGAATGTGCGGCAATGCGTTTGGTCGGAAGATGTAAGATACAAGCGCTGCACATTGAGCAAAATTTCCTCTATTGAATTCTGTTGTTTTATCTGATAACATATCATACACGAAAGATCGAGGCCATTATAAGTAAGAAAAGAGGCAATTTATTGCATTGCCACAACGCTAACACCTACCAAGGCTGTCTTGTCCAATGTGTACATATTATCAGATCTATAACCAAAGGGTTTGATTTAACATTGTTGCAATGGAGAATATTTAACAATGGCTTCAGAGTATTTCCATTACAACAAGAACGCAGGGGAAAGATTAAAGATCAAATGAAATGTACGAAGGACATCACTTCCATTTTTGTCATGACTTTGAACAGCTGTTTAAATAATTTGATAAACATTTTTTATCCCTATTCAAGAACAAAACAGGCACACAATGAAAAGGTTTCTAATCGAAAATTTCTAATTCTCTCTTATAATACATTATATTATTTAAAAGATATTCTCGCTATGGTCACCAATGGTTCTGTTTCTTTATCTCACTGAATACAAAACAACACAATCGTCGCAATCAAAGATAGAATATGTACAAATAAATATGATGTGACAAAATTGTGTCCGTTTTGAACATAAAGCTCTTTTTGACAAACCGGTCGACCACAGAAACAAGCAGCACAAGACTTAGGCTCAAAATCGCCACTTGGATTCATTACAACACATTTGCTGGTGGATGTGTCGTGTGCTGGCCAATCGTGATAGACAAAAATTGACATATTAACCGGTGTACCATCACTCCAAAGGAACAACCCTTTTAATTTCTCTTGCATCCCTGTCCAAATCCTATTCGAACCGGTTACATTATAGTAGAAGTCCAGAATATCCGTGCTCTCTATTTTAAGAGGAGTTACGACAATTTTACTATCATACTTCGCGACATCAGCTTGGCAAGGCTGAAGCATGAGTGTGTACGGTTGGTCTTCATAAACATCAGGGTTAGAATTAAAGAAATAGCAATTCCCTTTAAAGTATTTCCACTGCTTAGATACACATTTATTGCTTGTTGACGGATACTGGCAACCAGGGAGTCGACCGTACGTACATTTGAAACGGGTTAACGTCTTTTCTGGTACACTAACTTCGAAACATTCTCCTTCCCAATTGAGATCAATCTCTGGGGTCCACGTCAAAATGCTGGCTTTGGGAGTTATACCGCCCGCCCAAACGAATTCTCCCGGTTTGTTTTTGTCGCTGAGGGATGTCCAGATATCTTGATTGTGATCTTTGTGAAATAATGTCTTCCTCAGCCATAGTTTCTCAACGTTGGAGCTCACTGTTATTGGGTGGCCCCCTACTTTAGAGCATAATAGCTCTGCCTCAGTGTAATTAGTGTCTCTTCTTGTTATTACCTCATAGTAACACGACTTCCCACCTCTCATCCAGCCAGGGGGACATCCAAATTTACCGGTCAGACTGTGTGATCTCATACAAATGTAAGGAGCTTTTGAAATATAGCAATGCCTATCATGCATTGTTCCATCCGTAAGAAGAATTCGACATTCTGGGACATCGTATCTATAATTTCCAAAATTTCGGTCCCATGTTAACATGGCGGCTTTCATAGGAACGCCACTGCTCCATGAAAAAACGCCATTACTCACTTGAAGACCGATCCACCAAGGATCGACGTGCTCATCTCGTATTTTGTCAATGCGTTCCATGATAAATTTCATTTGAAGCGTTCCTCTAATAGACAACAGCGTCATAGATTTATCCTTGCAAGCCTTTATAGCGTCATCGTAAGATCGCCGATCGTCGACTGAACTGAACCAGTAAACATCTAAGGTGTCATTTTTGGCAAAGTGATCGTCTTTTGGGAGATTGACAGCTCCGGGATCTCCCCTGCAAACATAAGGCAAGTTGACATCGCAGGGCACATCAATCATGACGTATTCCACAGTCCTGTACCCGCTGTCTCGAACGAGTCCAATGCATCTCGTAGAAGGTGTTGTCAACTTCTTATACTTTGGTATGACAGCTTTTATTCCGTTCACTTCGTCGTAATATCTTTTCTTATCATCACCAAGAATACGAGGAGTACCGTAATCGTCCATGTACACTCCATACCACCATCCATAGGTAGTTCGTTCTCTGACAAGTTTGCTTATAAACGCCAATGAGTTATGGTCCACTGCATATGCCATTTGTGCGCCAAATAATTGGCACGTTTGTTCAGCACCGTCATGTAATTCATACTCGTCTCTCATCAGATAGCACGTGTCATTGTAGAAAATCCAACCTTCTTCACATGATTCCGGGGAAGGATCAAAGGCAGTTGAAGCTCTTAAAACTAGTGCGAAGGAAAAGAGAGCAAATATTTGTTGAAGACGACTGATCGTTCCCTGGATATAAGAATAAGAATAAGGCAATGATTTTAGCATTTGTAATCTATTATGATTATAAACATACTTTTATTCCATTTTATTGCAAGCAAAACATTTTCTTTTTCATTTTCTCATTGTTAAGGTAACCGACACACTACAATCACGTGATGAAATACAAGTATATCGTCATATATCGGGTGCGAGGAAAAACCCGGAAAAGTTTAGAAGCCTGCAGCCGCCAGACTTTAACCCTCTCCTTACCAACTATAGGAAAATCGTCACATTCGTTACGATACAACCAACATTTTTCTTATTCAAATTTCTCTTGCAAATCATAAAATTTAAAGAAAATGAACACAGTGTGTTGTAGAGCATATTTTGCTAAAGAAATTATGTATCGTAAGAACTTACTGCTATTGTGTTTAAATGATAAAAAATAGATTTTTATGCTAGTTGGGTGTGAAGTTTTGGGGAATATCCTGAAAATGGCTGTTAAGGAGAGAGTTAAATGATACAAAAATGAATTTTACCACAATCAAACCCTATTATCTAAACTTGTGCATACCATCTTTCCTTAAAATATATTGAACATTTTCATTCGACCATTGTTTTAATAACAGTACCGCAAAA
>NC_088365.1:11308837-11323837 GCF_034508935.2 Berghia stephanieae | reverse complement strand
ATTGTTTATTGTACTGTAACTAATGTAAAGATTTTCCTGAAGTTGGTAACGAGAGGGTTAAAGCACACACCATTAATAATCAAGATAATATAATCATCCTCTTTGACGATACAATGTGACCAATCGTTTCGAAATGGTATCATGACATGACCCGGCAAACTTGACATTTAAAATTCAATATTAAGCTAAACTTATAAATTTGAGAAAAAAATAATGTGATTATTGTGTAGTGAGTATTCATTAAATAAACTTTTAAAAAAGTAAAATTTTAAATTCTGATCACTTTGATTTTAAATTCTGCTCTATTCGTTTAGGTTCATTAGACATAGTACCAGATTGACGTGATAAAATACATATATAAATATGTATGTATAACACATGGATAAATTTCATTCTTTAAAAAACTCTCTCTGGTATTTCTAGTTTGTAGTATGAAACGAAGACAATATCTTTGTTATAATGTTCTATTTACTATTAAAAATATACCATACAAGTTAGATATCTACAAATGAAACAACGCCCTCTCCAAACATCTTTCAAACAAAATGAAATTGATAACAATGTTGTCGGTGAGTGATAATTTCAATGGGATTCCATAACGATTCATAATCTTTGTGTTTTGGTATTTTTCTCCAATATTTAGATTGTAAACTTTTATGGAATTTTCATTCTCGTAAGCAGCTAAGAATGGGAAAACATTTCACAAATTACAAAATGGAGCAAAGCAACGAAGCTGCCATTCTATATTCTAGTAAGCAGCTAAGAATGAGAAAACATTTCACAAATTACAAAATGGAGCAAAGCAACGAAGCTGCCATTCTATATTCTAGTATGCATCTAAGAATTGGAAAACATTTCACAAATTACAAAATGGAGCAAAGCAACGAAGCTGCCATCCTATATTCTAGTATGCATCTAAGAATTGGAAAACATTTCACAAATTACAAAATGGAGCAAAGCAACGAAGCTGCCATCCTATATTCTAGTATGCATCTAAGAATTGGAAAACATTTCACAAATTACAAAATGGAGCAAAGCAACGAAGCTGCCATTCTATTGCTACGGAATATCTGATCTAACTCCGAGCTTCAAACTTCAAGTTAACGCTATAGATATATACTTTATATATTGTATATTAGTGTTGTAAATAGTGGTGTCAATTATTTTTGAAGACAAGTATTAAATAACTTTGTGGTATACATTTAGATTAGATGGTCTAACTGTTTGTAGCTATCTTGACTAGCTGGATGTTGGACCCTCCTCATTCTGAACTTTTTTCTAAAAGTTTTGGCACTAGTGAGTAAAAATGTATGAGATTACAGGGTGCAAATTATAGTGCAAATTGAAGCATAAAGTCTCAAACCATTGTGATTAGTACGCACAGACTAACCAGTAAGCTAGACAAGTCGCCTGCCTAGTAGCGAAGCGAAATAAGTTGGACATGGTTTAAACTTAATTTCTTTTAGATATATTTGGTATCGTCTCTAGTTCAAAATATTTGTGAGTGGCTACATACATATATTAGATCCCATGCAATAAACTAGATTTGATTTGCAAGGCAGAACTACCATGTTACTTTAAAATGTTATTTTTGCCAGCTATATTTGTGAAGTGAAGAGAGTATGTCCTACTTTGCAAGAAGAAAAATCACTTCACCCAATAGTTCATTTTATGACAAACCTACAACTCTGAACAATATTATAATATGACACACCATCTCTTCTCACAGAGATAATCTATAAAGAGATAATCTACTCTAAATTTTTTCCTCTTTTTGAAGTGATGTAAATTTTTGTTTACGTCCCCTGGATTTTGCAAGGTGAGCGTGTTATTTTCTACAGGCATGGTTTACCTCCGACAGACATACTGTCGTCAGTTTTGGTTTTCAGATGTGAAATTGTGTTTTAGATAATTGTTATTTTTAAATGTTTGTGCAATAGTCAAAATTGTGATTGATTTGTTCATTGCTTATTCCTATTTTCTACCCAGTGGTCAGATACTATTTCTAATTAATTATATTATTAGCTATTACTAGAGAAGTTCATAATATTTCTGAAGATATGCAATGGAGAGAACTTAATCAATTTAACGCTAGAGGTCCATTTGATTTGACTTTTAAAAACAAAAATATTTTCAACAATTCTAAGTCTAAGCGTGAAAGCCAGCAGTGATATAAATAGTAAGAATTAAGTATTGAGGGTGTGCGTTTTAGTAACATACTCACAATTTCTCTCCGCCAGATCAATTGTACCAACAAACAAGCTCTGAAGTTACGTTTAGTTTGATTGAGAGAATTCAGTGAGAACTAGACACCCAGTATTCTACAAAGAGCAACAACGAGCTGGGGGGCGTCACCTTCATTCATTCTACACAGTCCATCTTGAGTCAGGACAGTAACAATGGAAGTATACAAGGCATCGACGTTTGTCAATGCAGTGTTTACCTTGGATTCATATGATGGATTTTTTGTAATGTCCCTGGGTCGGGGAAACCTTCCGTGTATTGCTCGTCATATTTTTATAGCCAGTCGGAGGATCTGTGGGAGGTTGCCCTTGTTGGTGTCCCTTAATACTATTGGTGAGTATGTTGTAATGTCAGTTTATGGTGATGATAATGTTGAAGATGATGATTATGATGATGATGATGATAATAATAATAATAGTAATATATAATAATAATGATGATTAATAATAATATATCATAATAATAATAATATTATAATAATATATAATTTACAATAATATAATAATAATAATAATAATAATAATAATATATATTATTATTATTATATTATTATTATTATTATTATTATTATTATTATTATTATTATTATTATTATTATTATTATTATCAATTTCTGGAGGAGCAAGATTCCAGAATCTCAGTAAACTGAGGCAACGAGTGGAACAACTGTTAAAGCACAACTTTGTGAGAGATCCGCACACCCTTTTATCACGAGAGTACGCAAATGTGTGGGGCGCAAAGGAAGTCATTTCGAGCATCTCCTTTAATAAATTCAACATATTAGAATAGTGGATGTTCTTTTTCTGTTAAAACATATGAAGCTAATCATCATCATCATCATCACCACCACCTTCGTGAATGCCATTATAATTTTGAGCATAACTATCATCAATTTGTCAGGTGTAACATGAGTACCTGGCCGCCAACAGCGATGTCTCTGTCGGAAAAAAAGTGTCAGATCGTCTTACAGGCGTCATGTATCGTCCATAATATATGACATTTTCTCTTTGCTTCAATTTTCATCATTGCAATGACCGCTATGTGATCTGTACTATATATCTTTTTGATATCTTAGACATGGATTCTTGACAGCTCAATTGGTAGAGCATTTGTTTCGCTAGCAAGTTGCTATTGATCACGTACCCTTTGTAAAGCGCTTTGAGCACATTTGATGGATATTGTGCAATATAAAAGCTCAATTATTTCAACTTGGATTTTTTTACTTTTAATTTAGACTTTTTATTTCAATATCCATGTATTTATTAGCACACAATATTTACAACATGCTTTGCGTTCTTAAATTAAGCTTTGAATCTTGAATCTTTAAGGTCTCACTGTGGGTGTCATTACCTGTGACAAGCTCCAACAATGGCTCAGCCTGCGAGGAACGTTAGCTCTTGGAATAACTCTGTTCAATTCAGGAGTGTTTCTGAGCTATTTCTCCGTGCAACACTCCATTCTTCTGTTGGATTTCACCCTTGGCATCTTTCCTGTCTGGGGATGGGCATCATCCAAGCTTGTCAGTATACGTTAGTGGTCCGGTGGACCAAAGACTATCAGGTGAGTACAGTCAGAATCTTATCTATGGTTTGGGAACGGGCATCATCCAAGCTTGTCAGTATACGTTAGTGGTCAGGTGGACCAAAGACTATCAGGTGAGTACAGTCAGGATCTTGTCTATGGTATAGGAACAGGCGTAATCCAAGCTTGACAGTAAACGCCAGTGGTCCGGCGGACCAATGACAATCAGTTAAATATATTCAGGATCTCGTTTCTGGTCTAGGAATGGTCACCATCCCAGCTTGTCAGTATATGCTAGAGGTGCGGACTATTGAATGAGTACGGTCAGGATCTTCTCTCTGGTTTAGGAACGTCCAGAATTGTCAGTATACGTCAGTAGTCGGGTAGACAAAAGACTACCTAGTGAGTACCTTCTCTCTGGGTTAGAGAACGGGCATCATCAAAGCTTGTCAGCATACGCCAGTGGGCCAAAGAGTGGGTCGTAGTCAGAATCTCGTCTCTGGTTTAGAAACCGACTTCGTCCAGTACAAACATGTCAGTATACGCTAGTGTCCGGTGAACCAAAGACTATCAGGTGAATACCGTCATGACCTCGTCTCTGGTCTAGGATCAGGCATCACCCAAGCTTTCAGCATACGCTAGTGGTCGGGTGACTATCAAGTGAGTACGGTCAGGATCTTCCCTCTGGTTTAGACATCTGAATTGTCCACATTTGTCAGTATACACTTGTAGTTCGGTGGACCAAAGACTATCAGGCAAATACGGTCAGTATTTGATTTAAAGAACGGGCTTCATCAAAAGCTTGTCAGTCCAGTGGACCAAAGAGTATCAGGTAGTTATAGTCAGGATCTCGTTGCTGGTCTAGGAATGAGCATCAACTCAGCTTGAGTACGGCCATTATCCACTCTCTGGTTTAAAGATAGTCACCGTCAAACTTGATTACTTCTACTAACATTTCGTAGATCTGCTTGTTTTTGGTTTTATCTTCATTGCTATATGAGGAGACCTACTAAACATGTCCGAGGACAAACGTCACAAGACAAGACCACAAAGTGGCACAACTATCATCAAGTAAGTATTCGGGATTAACATCATCTCATCATCATCATTATCATTCTTATCATCATCATCATCATCATCATCATCATCATCATCATCATCACCATCATCGTCGTCGTCGTCGTCGTCGTCGTCGTCGTCGTTGTCGTCTTCGTCTTTGTGATACTGTAGAAATTGGAAACGCAGATATATGCTCTGCAAAGGAAGTAGATGATTCGATTGGTGACTAAAATATGGAAATGCCCTTTGTGAACAAGCACATTTTTTTTTCTTTTCATTTAAGGTTTGAATCAATATATGGCTAAATGTTGTGATGGTTTTGTAGTCAGACTGGTGCCATTTGACTGCCCCTGAAATTTATCAATCATAATAATTATATGATCTTATCTGTTAACTCACTCAATCCTAGAGATTTTTACTATTTTTCATAATTGGAAAAAAATATATTTAAAAAGAGCATGTACATAGATATTTTGTATTCAACTGTCATTAACATGTAAAAATTAAAACCATTAGCTTTGAAAATAGCCAATCATTTGTCTCGGAAAAAATGTAATAAATAGGCATGGTTTAAAAGTAACCCGGGTAAACAACGGATATAGTAGGTGTTAGGGTTGAGTGAGTTAAAAGCATAAATGTAGCGTTGTAAGGCCCGTTGAGCACGGTCAAATATTGGATACATTAAATTGCTTAATCATTTTCAAGGGTCCTTAAAATTATTGATCGGTGGGGTAATTTCAATTTATCACTTAAACTCGATAGCCTCTTCCCTCAGACCAAATAAGAGCACTTAAGGACTTCACTTGAATCTACTTTAGATAAGAAGCGCCTTTGTAACAGATTTAAATGATCTGAACAAATAACATATCATGTTAAGACAATTTTACATAAAGCAGTTTATATGGCCCATATCCACGGTTCTCCTACATAGTTCCCCATGCTGAACGCGCTTTATGATACTAGGCGCTTTGCCCACCAACAACCGGAAGAGGCTTGATGGGCACAAATGACCATATACTGAAGATGTTCTGGGTTAAGGTTAAAGTGAAAAAAGTGACCAGAGACCAACCATATTTTTTTTAATCAAAGAAGTGCATTCTAGGCACAAAACGATTAAAGAATCGATGTTCTTGGCAACGCAAAATAATAAACAGGTGATAATCCACTTTGGTAACCGAAATGTACAGAAATTTAAATCACTGGGATGAACGATAAATTATTTTAAAAAATATTAGCATTGGAATCATTCGTTTTATTTATTTGAAGTTACATATTCCATAAGTGTCTAGGCATTCTATGATCAAATAAGGATAATCTACCATACAAACATCTGATATTTCCAGGAATCATCCTTGTTGTCCAGAGTAAGAAACTGGGGGTTTATAGTCTTGCCTAAGGAAAATAAACAAAAGTGCCCGAAGCGGGGCTCGAACCAGGGATCATCCGGGTCACAGTGCAGTGCCTTAACCAGTCGGCCACGTCGCACCCCTAAGAGGCATAATCCTTATGTCGTTGGAGTTAGACGCGCCATAAATGATTGCTTGCTTCCTTCTAATTATGTCACCAGACAATTGTATAGAGGAATAGAAAATCCTAACAAGAGAGATCCTATCCTGAAAGAAACGGATGCCTTTGCTTGCGAATCAAATGCTCTATCAACTGTGCTGTCAGGAATCCATGTCTAAGCTATCAAAATGATATAATGTAAAGGTCATATCGCGCTCATTGCAATGATGAAAATAGAAGTAAAGAGGAAATGTCATATGGTTATCAGTAGTTGACACGTCTAAGTATGCACTTAAACTGATTCCCAGTTATTAAATGTTTGTGGAGAGGATCCCTGTGTGGCAGCAGCCTCTTATGGTTCACACTATTATGTTATGACGATCGACCCAATCAGCAAAGTCCGGTCCGCATTCGTGCACCGTCGCAAACCCACCTGGTAGCATCGTCACAACACACCTTTCGACTAGATGCTCTGCCGTCTCGGTTCTTGCCCACAGCGTGGACATATTGGACAGGAAGTTAGACCCCACCGATGTAACGCACTTGCCGTTAGGCAGCTCCTCGACTGAAGCGATTCGCAGCTACCCAGTGTCTCCTCTTACTGGTATCAAAGCCTGGCAACTTCTCACCAAGCTTAAGGAGTGTAGGTCCCCGCCCCCACGAGGGTTGAATTCGTCCAAACGACTTCCATCTCATATGTGCAGCTCTGTCCGTAGTCAGGGATTCTGCGTACAAGGGTTGCCGGGACTTATTTCGGCTCGAAACGGGGGCACCGTCCATTATGCGCATGAGAGGGGTATCCCCATTCCCTCTCTCTTTGATCTTACTCACCCTGTGTGGCCAATTCGTTAGGGCGACGAATGGACAATTAATTGGTCAATGTTTAACTCCGCAGTGAGATGAATAGATTATTTAAACCGTGTTCCTCTCGTGATGTTGTGGTTGTAATATATCTGGTTCTCTTTTGGACTCGGGTCAGGGGTTTCGGGATTGAACTAAAGTTTTCTTAAATTCATAGACTGTCACAGCCCAATGGGACAATTTGTTACCTTGAGCACCAATAACTACAACTAATTGTTTACCTTTTTTTTTATTGCGGCGTGTCTTTTGACATGATTTGTATTTGTAGAAGGCTACGACTGAACCCTTATTTTGGCACGCTGGTGGGAACATCAGCAGGAAAAGACATTTTTATACATAAAATTTCTTCCCGTCAATAAGTCAATGAAGAGCCTAGAGACAACTTGATCAACTATTGTAGTCTTTGTTTAATATATTTGTGATGGCCCGATAAAACGTGCCGCCCCGTGAAATTAGTGCAGATTTACAGAGCAATCCTTTCTGGGTAAAAAATGGCAGTTTAATTTTCCAAATCATCTTGATTAAGGACAAAGTTACATGTTACCTAAGAAGTACGCTCGAAGAACGATGATTCATACTCCGATACTCCAGGCGAAGCAAAATAGTCAGCAGCTCAACCCAAAACTCCTCTTTAGTACGTGGGAAGGAAAAGTATTGGACTTACAAATAGCGGGAAAGAGGTAAAAGGGACGCCCAAAGACTTGATGGTGGGATAAAGTAAAAGACGATATGAAATAACTGGGCCTGGAGGAACATGATGCGCTGAATCCGGATACATGGAGATGTGGCATCCATTATGGCAACCCTGCAAAATGCGGGATAAGCTGAAAGATGAAGAAGATCACCGTCTTAATTGATTGTGTTTTTGACTAAAGCTGTTATAGGAAGTGTCTAGGAATTAACTTGACATTTTCACCCTTTCTTTTCAGGGCCTGGCGACCTCCAGCGTCGAGTCGACATGCGTGCTGGGGTCTGTGTTCATTAATCAAATCATTACTTTCTACATCAACCCCGATAACGTTGTGTCCGATCTAGAGGTTGGTGATCCTTGTTGTTGTTGTTGTTGTTGATGATGATGATGATGATGATGATGATGATGATGATGATGATGATGATGATGATTATTATTATGATGATGTGATCTTGTGATATGATTCTCGCCGCCGTCCAGACCTGTACTGTATGTCCCTGATCCAAGGCTGCTGTAGTCGCGCAAAAGTGAATCATTGGAGCAGGTTCTTTACTCACATTTTTTCACCGTACTCAGGTGTGAATTATATGTCTTGTCTTACATATTAAGTGTTGTGGTTGGCTTGGGACCTATATAAAACCGCAAAACTTTTTTCCTAGTATTTTTGTTATTGGCACAGGAACCTTGTCAATGTTGTTTTTGTTTGTTTGTTTGTTTGTTTGTTTATTTGTTTTTAGGTATTTACGAAGGTGACAAACCTTTTGTTTATATTGTTAGTGAAACGTTTGTTTGTGTTTTTGTTTTTGTTTGTTTTTTTTTTTTTTTATTATCAATAATGTCTTTATTGTTTTGCTTGCATTGTATTGTGGATGTCCTGATTGTTGCCATCTGTATTTTTGCTCAAGTAAAATCCCGTCTCTCTTTTCAGTCGAACACATCTTACAAAAGACTTGAGGTTTTATGTAGCGCAATAGCCACTAAATATGCTCAAATCGCTTTACAGAGGGTCCCTGGCCAACAGCAGCATGAATTCTGTACAATTTAATTTTCGACACCGAATGAATATAAGTGAAGAGCCCTTTCTAAACACTCAACTTTGCTCCTCTGGGACTTGTATCAGGGATTTACAAATCGGAAGGCAGCAACTTCTAATGGTGCTCACATTACTATGTTATGACGATCTATCCAGGATGCAACCTCATTACCGAACCGTGCACGCCACAAACCCGCCCGGGAAGCTTTGTCTCAACGCACTGTCCAACTAGATGTTCTGTGGTTTCGGGATCCTGACCACAGCCGGCACATGTTGGGCAGATGGCAAGTCCCCACTGATGTAGTGAGCGTGATGTTAAGTAGGACCTCGACCGAAGTCTACTGGCCGCCACCCAATGTCTCCTCTTGCTGGTGGAAAAGCCTGGCATCTTCTCCCCCTGTTTTTGAGGAGTCGATGTCCCCGCCCCCTCGAGGGATTGAATTCGTCCAAACCGACTTCCAACTCGTATATATATAGCTCTGTTCGAAGTCACCCCATGGATCACCTATCTTGTCCTTGCTGGAAGTGCATGAGGCATATCGGGGGCAAAGGAGTAATTCCGGTTGACGGTCACTAGACCATCCCGGGTGTCGAGCCTCTAAGCGAGCTCCTTGAACTCCCTGATATATGACTAATGGAGCTCCAACCCGGTGCCCGAATGGTTTCCGCCATCCCAGGCTCCACACTAGTATTTATTCAATCCGATGCGAGTGCAAGTCCACAAGACCATATAAAATCGCACGATCTCAGTGATTTTATTTCCATATCTTTCTACACTCTAATGAATTTCTCTCCATCTTTATAAAACTGTTTCCCCTTATTCAGCATTTAAAAAATTATATATATATATATATATATATATATATATATATAATATTATATATATATATATATATATTAACTTCATTTATGCATCGGCAGTTTCCTTGTATCGCCTTTTTTATTCAGTAACTCATTTTGTGATCCCTCTATAGTTGTGACTACAATTTACGAGACTGTTACACATTTTTCTCCTTTTGATTTTTTTTAAAAACTTTATCAATTATTGATTTAATTCATTTATTATTTTTCTTTGTTTCAACAGGTAGGCCGTACATTGCTGTTTTCTCAACCCGAAATTCTCGCAAAGGTCCCCAATGTGTTCATCGTATATGGAGCAGTATCTCTTTGCATCAATTGCACTGGGTTCTTCTTGTTGACCCGAGAGTATCCGGGAGACGATATATTCCTTTTGTCAGTCTTCAAGAGAGTAAAGTCGCGTATAGGAGAATCATCCACCAGAACCCTGAAAGACAACGAGGCTTCCCTATTGAAGCATTCCAGTTCTAATAAAGGCTCCATTACAAATCAAAACTCTGCAACTGGTAGTTCTAGCAGTAAAGAAATCGTTGAAGAAAATGACGTAAACGAAAGCGTGGTTTCCGACTTATATGAAGAGGAAGATGAAACAATGAAACACATGGTAGATTCAATTCATTCAGTGGAATTAAGTTTCAGTCAAAAAGCAGCAATTGTTGATAGTGGTAAATGGGTTAAAACGACAGAAAATGCAACGTTAAAAGATAAAGGTCCAAAAGACATTTTGAAAACTCGAGTGTTTTACACACTTTGGTTAACCATGGCCGTCGCAGATTTTACCTTCATTGTATTAACCACTTATTACAAGGCTTTTGGGCTCGTTTATATCAGCGATGATCATTTCCTAACCTATGTCGGTACATGTATGTGTATTGCTATTGCCATCATTTCCTACGCTGGCGGTATAGCTGTTGATCGGACAGGGGTCAAGGATGCCATCATTGCTTTTATCACAGTTATGGGGATAATCTCCAGCTTATTCTACATCTCCCCATCCATTGATAAGTGGATTTATTTGATTTTCTGTACTTTATACGGAGCATTTGATTTTGGAATTATGTGTGTGCTAAGCTCCTGTGCGTTAAAACTTTGGGGTCAGACGCATCTTTCCACCAATTATGGCCTGATGTTGTCTTCATGCGTGATCACAAACACTGCCTTGCCCACAGTCATCGAGTTGGTTATTTTGACCTATGGGTGGTTAACACTCTTTACAATCCTGGCAGTTTGTATCCTCTGTTGTCTTGTCACGTGTATATGGCAGATTCCAAGAAACTAGATACAGACCAAAACAGGAAAATTTGTAAATTTCAGACAGTAAGATTAAAACAAGGAATCCGTGAAAACAAAAAATAAGGAGAGGAGGAATGCCTACTGCAGTGTACATTGTTTTGTCTGCATGTTTGTTTTATTCACTTTTTTGAGGTTTTACCCCGCTTGTGATATTACATTCGAGTAATTCCAGCACTAGTAAAGAGGAAGACCATAGGGTAGTCAAAAGACTAATGTTCTCGAGTTAGAAATAAACATCTTTTAAGGCTAATGAAACATCACTCCAGGCAAGGACAGAAAGCTTCAGAGAAAGAGACAATCTATAAGGGGGGATAGAACACTCTACATGTGATCCCATCCCCCTTTCAAACCAACCAATGACAATGAATAAGACTTGTGGAAAAAATACAATTTAATATATGAATATATGGTACTGTATGACAAGTATTTTACTTGGGTGGCTAATGAGACATATGGTCCTATAGTTACTGCACTTTTTTCAAATCTCCTTTTTTGGGAGAGGGATAATCAGGGGATTGTGTCCAGTCTTCTGGCCACCTTGTCTCTTTCATTATCTTTTGGCATAGAATTGTCATTACCTCCACTGTCTCCTCCTCACCATTTTTTAAACGTTCTGCTAGAATGTTATCTATTCCAGGGATTTTGTTGGAGCTTAAACATAAGTCTCATTAGCCACCCAAGTAAAATACTTCTGCGGATAATACTAAACAGAATGAAACAAAAAATACACGAAGATATCCTGGCAGAAGAGCAAATTGGTTTTCGAGCTGGAAGGAGCACAGTACAACAAGTCATCAATAATATACTTCTGACAGAGATATTCCTTTAGCACCAAAAAGAACTATTTCACAATCTCATAAGCTTCCGGAAAGCATTTGACAGGATATGGCATGATGATTTGTGGGATACACTACGCTTTTATGGTTTCGAAGAGGGTCTAATCCAAAACATTGAAGGAATTTATAGTATTGAGACAAGTGCAGTTCTCAACAACAACGAGCTTGGTGAGCTCTTCCGGACAAAATGTGGGAGTCAGACAAGGCTGCATAATCTCCCCAATGCTCTTCAATGTCTTCCTAGAGAAAATTATGAGCGAAGCTCTCGAAAATCATCATACCTCTGAATCAGTTGGCGGACGAAAATTGTGCAATTTGCGTCTTGCTGATGACATAGACCTCATGGCTGAAAGCTAACAAGAACTACAAGATATAACTCACGTACACAAAAAGCAATGCAATACGGCATGGAAATAAGTACAGAAAAGTCTCAGATACAGGTAAACAGCAGAAATGATGGACACGCAGGAAATTCAATCGATACTGAAAAACTCGAGGTCAACACTTGGGTGTTCTGTTAACCACGGACGGTACCAGTTCAATTGAGATTAATACAAGAATAGGAATATCAACAGCAACACTAACTAGACTGACTAAAATATGAAAAAGTCCACTCAAATTCGAAATAAAAATTAAACAGTATAAATCATTGGTACTTTACATCTTACGTACGGCTGCGAGTCATGAACATTAACTGCGGAATTAGAGAATTTGAGATGAAAAGTTAGCGAAAACTCCTGCAGATGCCGTATACAGAACACAGAATCAATAAAGACATACTGGAAGAGGTGCAAGATTGTGCAGGACGAATTAACTCCTCATCTCCCAGTTAAAAGAAGGAAACTGTAATAGTTTGGCCATAATGTGAGGCATGAAGGTTTGTGCAGAACGGTGATGGGGGTACCATTGAAGGAGGAAAAAGAATAGGAAGACAAAGGAAGTTTGGATGGACATTATCAAGGAATAGACAGGAATGAAGATGGAAGAACTCGCGGAGAAGGCCAACAATAGAGAAGAAAGGCGGAAAGTGGTGAGAGCTGTATCCCCCGACGATCATCAGATCATGGGATGAATGAATGAATGAATGATTGAATGAATGAAATCTCTATGTTCAAAATCAAGAACTCATGCTAGGGCCAGGACAAACCAAGTAATCTCATTCCAAGTTTCCAAGACAAAGACAGAAAGAAAATCGGAAAACAGATATAGGGGGATAAGAGGCACAAGTGAATTCCTGTCCACCATGGGAAGTCAGAAAACCCAACCAAGGAATGTGTTGTGAGTCGTAGACTGCATTTTTAATAGTATCACCAGACCTGCCACAGCCAACAAGCAAATAATTGAATAATTCATTACAAATATCCAAATTTAAGTACAATTGGTCTATGGAGTTAAGTTAAAAATGCTATAAATGGGATGAGACCATTCATTTTTTTAATAACAATAAAAAAATAAATGAAATCAATAGCATCTCTCATACTGAGTCTTTTGATATAATATTTTAACAATATGAAGATGTTTGATTTGGTCTAAAGTTGAAAATTAGAATAAACTAGAGCAAAATCGACCCAAGACAAGAAAATCTCCTGGTGGCTGGTTTGCCAGGAACAATAACCCAAATCTTTAATGATTAGATATGACAAATCACTGACTAAATTCACCATTCTCAGTCACTGTTAACTGTGTTCAAACAAAAAGAATGATTTGCACCCATATGTATATGAATTGCCATGCTTTAAAATTAATGCAATGCAGTTCATTTTCATTACATACAAATTTCTAACTGGCAATAATTTCCTCTTAAATATTAATTGGAAATTTAAAATCTCTGAGAAAAAACGGAATTTGGAAAAATTTGGTTCAGAAGAAATTAGGATATATACGATTAAATCTTTAGAAATGACAGGTTTTCAAACACACACTGCCGTACTATGGTAAGAAGTCCCAGGTTAGAGAGTATTTATCAAGATGAGGTCATGTTAATTTATCGATATTTGAAGAATGGTTTATTTTAATTAATTATAATATTCATAATAATAAAATAATATAATAATAATAATAATAATAATAATAATAATAATAATAATAAAAATAATAATAATAATAATAATAATAAATAATAATAATAATAATAATAATAATAATAATAATAATAATAATAATAATAACAATAACATAACATAAAACTACATTACGCTGAGATCACAGATCAAGGTTAAAAAAATATACTTTTTTGTCCAAAATCATGACTCTTGAATTTTGATTTTTCAATTAAATTTAATGTATAAGGTATCAAGTATCTTTTTGGCTGCTATTCTTTTATACATTCAGATTTGTGTCAAAGTATCTTTGCCAAAGTAAAAAAATGTTAATGTGTAAAAGAATTTGCAAAATAAACATGGAGGCATTTTTATAGCTTAAATTACCACATTTCCTGGGGAAAGGAAAGAAAATGATTGAATAAAAACATTATTATCATATCTAATAATATGTAAAATGTTCTCTCTCTCTCTCTCTCTCTCTCTCTCTCTCTACCCTCACTCTCTCTTCCCTGTTCTCTCTCTCTCTCTCTCTCTCTCCCCTTATCTCCTCATTTCGTCTCGTTCTCTCTCTCTCTCTCTATCATTCTCTCTCTCTCCCCCCCCTCATCTCCTCATCTCCTCTCGTTTTATATAAAAAATGATATAATATAAATATATATATATAATATATCTTCTTCTCTCATCTCTCTCTTCTATTGCCGTTCTTCTAATCAAATTTATAAGTTTAGCTTAATATTGAATTTTACATATCAAGTTTACCGGGCCATCATACCATTTTGAGACGATTAGTCACATTGTATCGTCAAAGAGGATGATTATATTACCTTGATTATTTATGGTGTGTGCTTTAACCCTCTCGTTACCAACTACAGGAAAATCTTCACATTTGTTACAGACTAATAAACAATTTTCTTTTTCTGATTCGTTTTGTACTTCACAAAGTTGAAGAAAAATCTTTGTTTAATTTATAAGAACTTGAAGTTTTATAGAGCGCGTTTTGCAAACAAGATAATGGTCAGAAAGCTTTTGGGTTTTAGTTTAAACAATCAATTTTTG
>NC_088365.1:11276337-11306337 GCF_034508935.2 Berghia stephanieae | reverse complement strand
AAAAGAGCTCTACAAAACAATTCCAAGTGCTTATAAGGCAATATCTTTGTTATAATGTTGCATTTACTAGTTAAAATGAGTCATACAAGTTATCTACAAATTAAACAACGACATCTCTATAACATCGTTCATACAAAATGAAATTGATAACAATGTTGTCGGTGAGTGATAATATCAATGGGATTCCAGAACGATTCAAAATCATTATGTTTTGGTGGGGTTTTTTTTCTCTCCGATATTTAGATCGTAAACGTATCTACAATTTACATTATATCTAGAAAGCAGCTGAGGATAGGAAAACATTTCACTTATTACAAAACGAAGCTACCATTCCATTGCTACGGAATATCTAACTCAGGGCTTCAACTTCATCATCATCATACTTTATGTATTGTATATTAGTGTTGTAAATAAATAATTTAGTGGTGTCAATTATTTTTGAAGACAAGTTTTAAATAACTTTGTGGTATACATTTAGATTAGACAGTCTAACTGTAGCTATCTAGACTAGTTGGATGTTGGACCTTCGTCATTCTGAACACTTTTCTAAAAGTTTTGACACAAGTGAGTAAAAATGTATGAGATTAAACGGTATTCTGGTGCAAATTGAAGCATAAAGTCTCAAACCATTATGCACAGACTAACCAGGAAGCAATTAAGTCGCCTAGTAGCGAAGCGAAATAAGGTGGACATGGTTTAAACTTAATTTATTTTAGATATTTTTTGTATCATCTCGAGCTCAAAATATTTGTGAGTAGCTACATATTATTAGATTGATTGCTTATAGGGAATGAGATTAGCTGAAGAGTAGCGTCCCTTGATAGGAAGTCACGAGCGGAAAAGTTATCAGAGAGAGAACGTCATGTTGGTTGTGCGGCATGAGACACTTCACCGAAAGCGAGGACGAGAGAGAAACGCATGCGCAAAACCATTTTGACGTTCTCTCTGTTTAAGGTGACTTCCAATCAAGGGACGCTACTCTTCCGCTAATCTCATTCCCTATTCCTATTTTCAAACCCAGTGGTCAAGTGCTATTTCTAATAATATTATTATTATTATTATTATTATTATTATTATTATTATTATTATTATTATTATTATTATTATTATTATTATTATTATTAGCTCTTACGAGAGTAGTTCATTGTGTTTCTGAAGACGGGTTATGGAGAGAACACAAAGAAAGTTAAAACTAGATGTCCATCTGGTTTGATTTTTTTAAAAATGCTTTTCAACAATTTTAAGCGTGAACTCCAGCAGCGGTATAAATAGTAAGTATTAAGCATTGATGGTGTGTGTTTAAGTAACATACTCACAATTTCTCTCCACAAGCTAAATTGTACCAACAAACATGCTGTGAGTAACCATAAACGTTTACAGTCTGATTGAGAGAATTCGATGAGAACTTACTAGACAGTCGGTCGGTATTCTAGAAAAAAACAACAGCGAGCTGAGTGACGTCACCTTCATTCATTCTACACAGTCCATCTTGAGTCAGGACAGTAACAATGGAAGTATACAAGGCATCGACGTTTGTCAAATGCAGTGTTTACCTTGGGATTCATATGATGGGGATTTTTTGTAATGTCCCCTGGGTCTGGGGAAACCTTTCCGTGTATTGCTCGTCATATTTTTATAGCCAGTCGGAGGGATCTGTGGGGGAGGTTGCCCCTTGGTTGGTGTCCCTTAATACTATTGGTGAGTATGTTGTAATGTCAGTTTATGATGATGATAATGTTGAATATGATGATGATGATGATGATGACGATGATGATGATGATTATTATTATTATCATTATTATTATCATCATTATTATTATTATTATTATCATTATTGTTATTATCATTATTATTATTATTGTTATTATTATCATTATTATTATTATTATTATTATTATTATTATTTTTATTATTATTATTATTATTATTGTCATTATCATCACCATCATCATCATCAGCAGCAGCAGCAGCAGCAGCAGCAGCAACAGCAGTAGTAACAGCGACAACATCGTCATCATCATTATCATTATTATCATAATCATCATCATCAGCAGCAGCAGTAACATTAGCACCAGAACAAAAAAAAATACCTACTATTTCAAAATTAGTGTCCCTCACCAAATTTTCTATAACTTCAATATCTAAAGACCAATTTGCACCAAATCTAAAAGTTAGTAAATATTAACATATGGAAGCCATACTGAATACTGCGTCACATTTTTTTTTTTGTTATTGTAAAAACTACCGACACAATAGCCATGTCTTGGACATCAACAGAAAAAATGCATTTTGTGTTGAATGATACCTGCATCTTGAAGTCACCATGTAAAGTTCATCATCATCATCGTCACCATTTTTGTCAATGACATTATAATATTGAGCATAGCCATCTTCAACTTGGATTTTTTCTTTTAATTTAGACTTTATTTTAATATCCACGTATTTATTAGAATCAAGATATTTACAACATGATTCATGTTGATTTTGTTAAATGGAAATTCTAATCCTTATTTGTGCTTTGCGTTCACAAACTGCCTAAAATTAAGTTTTGAATCTTTAATCTTTAAGGCCTCACTGTGGGTGTCATTACCTGTGACAAGCTCCGACAATGGCTTAGCCTGAGAGGAACTTTAGTTCTTGGAATAACTCTGTTCAATACAGGAGTGTTTCTGAGCTATTTCTCCGTGCAACACTCCATTCTTCTGTTGGATTTCACCCTTGGCATCTTTCCTGGTCTGGGGATGGGCATCATCCAAGCTTGTCAGTATACGTTAGTGGTCAGGTGGACCAAAGACTATCAGGTGAGTACAGTCAGGACCTTGTCTATTCGTTTGAGAACGGGCATCATCCAAGCTTGTCAGTAAACGCCAGTGGTCCGGGACTAAGACTATCAGTGATTCAGTCAGGACTTATCTATGTTGGAAGGCATCATCCAAGCTTGTCAGTAAACGCCAGTGGTCCGGCGGACTAAAAACTATCAGGTGAGTACAGTCAGGACCTTATCTATGGTTTGGGAACGGGCATCATCCAAGCTTGTCAGTAAACGCATTGGTCGGGATAAAGACTATCAGGTGAGTACAGTCATGACCTTATCTATGGTTGGACGCATCATCCAAGCTTGTCAGTAAACGCCAGTGGTCCGGCGGACTAAAGACTATCAGGTGAGTACAGTCAGGACCTTATCTATGGTTTGAGAACGGGCATCATCCAAGCTTGTCAGTAAACGCCAGTGGTCCGGCGGACTAAAGACTATCAGGTGAGTACAGTCAGGATCTTATCTATGGTTTGGGAACGGGCATCATCAAAGCTTGTCAGTATACGTTAGTGGTTAGGTGGACCAAAGACTGTCAGGTGAGTACAGTCAGAATCTTATCTATGGTTTGGGAACGGGCATCATCCAAGCTTGTCAGTATACGTTATGTCAGGTGACAAGACTGTCAGTGAGTACAGTCAGAATCTTATCTATGGTTTGGGAACGGGCATCATCCAAGCTTGTCAGTAAACGTTAGTGGTCAGGTGGACCAAAGACTATCAGGTGAGTACAGTCAGAATCTTATCTATGGTTTGTGAACGGGCATCATCCAAGCTTGTCAGTAAACGTTAGTGGTCAGGTGGACCAAAGACTATCAGGTGAGTACAGTCAGGACCTTATCTATGGTTTGGGAACGGGCATCATCCAAGCTTGTCAGTAAACGTTAGTGGTCAGGTGGCAAGACTATCAGGAGTACAGTCAGATCTTATCTATGGTTTGGAACGGCATCATCCAAGCTTTCAGTAAACGTTAGTGGTCAGTGGACCAAGACTATCAGTGAGTACAGTCAGGACTTTTCTATGGTTTGGGAACGGGCATCATCCAAGCTTGTCAGTAAACGTTAGTGTCAGGTGACAAAGACTATCAGGTGAGTACAGTCAGGACCTTATCTATGGTTTAGGAACGGACATCATCCAAGCTTGTCAGTATACGTTGGTGGTCAGGTGGACCAAAGACTATCAGTTAACCCTCTCCTTACCACCCATTGGAAAATCGTCACATTGGTTACGATGCAACCGTCACTTTTCTCATCCAGATTTCATTTCTTTTTGGTATCGCTATAAAAACTTGACATTTTGTAATAGTAATAGAGCTCATATTGTCGAACAATATTATGTATAAAATGTGCTTGTTGCTTTTCTGTTTGAGTAAGAAATGTCTATTTTTGTGTTGGGTGGGTGTGAAGTTTGGGGGAAAGTTCTGAAAATGGCTGGTAAGGAGAGAGTTAAATATAGTCAGGATCTCGTTTCTGGTCTAGGAATGGTCACCATCCCAGTTTGTCAGTATACATTGGTAGTCCGGAAAACCAAAGACAGTCTGGTGAGTACGGTCAGTGTCTTCTCTCTGGGTTCGGGAACGAGCTTCATCAACGCTTGCTTGTCAGTATACGCCAGTGGACCAAAGAGTATCAGGTGGGTTATATATAGTATAGTCAGAATCTCGTCTCTGGTTTAGAAACGGGCATCGTCCAGTCCAAACTTGTCAGCATACGCTAGTGTCCGGTGAAGCAAAGACTATCAGGTGAGTACTGGTCTAGGAACGGGCATCACTCAAGCTTGAGAGGCAGCGTGGCTCAGCGGTACGGTCTTTGCTTCGTACCCGAAAGGTACCGAGTTCAATCACCGGCCGCTGCACTGTGTGACCTTGAGCAAGTCGACTCGCCCTAGATTAATTTGCGGCGCTGCACTGCGGCTGACGCCTGGGTTATACCAGTTTTCCCTTAGAATAGACCATAGAGACAAATTTCCGCTATGAAATGAAAAAAGGGAATTTTATTATCATTTTAAAAACTATTTATTTATTTTTATACGCTAGTTGTCCGGTGGACCAAAGATTATCACGTGAGTACGGTCAGGATCTACTCTCTGGTTTAGAAACCTGAACTGTCCAAATTTGTCAGTATAGAGAGTGTCTAGGAATTAACTTGACATTTTCACCCTTTCTTTTCAGGGCCTGGCGACCTCCAGCGTGGAGTCGACATGCGTACTGGGGTCTGTGTTCATTAATCAAATCATTACTTTCTACATCAACCCCGATAACGTTGTGTCCGATTTAGAGGTTGGTGGTCCTTCTTGTGTTGTTGTTGTTGTTGTTGCTCATGATGATTGTTATGGTGTATTATTATTATTGAGTAATTGCCCTTTCCAATTGTATATTTCCATTAATAACACACTTAATTACTTTTAGTTACTTCTAAATAATGTCACAATTAAATATATTTATATATTATATATTCGCATCATTAGTTAACTACACTTGTGCATTGACGTTATATTACAAAACCTATATTCCTGTTTATGTATATTTCTATACTGCCATGTTTAATATTACTAAGTCTGTGATATATTATTTAAAGAGTTGGAAATAAAGATACTTGTTGATTGGCCACCAATGAGTGTCTTCCCTGTCAGTCATTTTGTGCACTGCCTTTGTTGCATAACAATGATGATGATGATGTGGTCTTGTGGTATGATGCTCGCCGCCGTCCGGACCTGTACTGACTGTATGTCCCTGATCCAAGTCTGCTGTAGGCGCGCAAAAGTGAATCCTTGGAGCAGGTTCTTTACTCACCGTACTCGGGTGTGACTTATTTCTTGTCTTACATATTAAGTGTTGCTGTTGGCTTGGGACCTATCTTAATAGCTCAAAACCTTTTCCCTAGCATTTTTGTCATTAGCACAGAAACCTTAGCAATGTTTTGTTTTCTTTTTTGTTGTTTTTACGTGTGAAAGTTGTATGAAGTTGACAAACCTTTTGTTTATATTGTTCGTGAAACGTTTGTTTGTGTTTTTATTTATCCTTATTTTCAAAATGACTTTGTTGTTTAGCTTGCATTGTATTGTGGATGTCATGATTGTTGCCATCAGTATTTTTGCTCACCTAAAACCCCTTCTCTCTTTTCAATTGAACACATCTCACAAAAGACTTGAGGTTTTATGTAGCGCAATATCCACTAAGTGTGCTCAAAGTGCTTTACAGAGGATCCCTAGCCAACAGCAACAGTAAACATGAATTCTGTACAATTTATATTTTGATAGAGAAAAGGCTAATGCCATAATTCATTTCACACCGAGAGGATATGAGTGAAGAGCATTTCTAAACACTCAACTTTGCTCCTCTGGGACTTGTATAAGGAATTTACACATCAAAGGCAGCAGCTTTTACTGGTGCTCACATTACTATTATATGACGATTGACCAAATCAGCAAATTCTTTACCGCACTCATGCAACTTCACAAACCCACCCGGAAGCTTTGTCACAACACATCATTCAACTAGATGCTCAGTAGTTTCTTGCTCGTTACCACAACGGGTATATATTGGACAGGTGGAAAGTCCCCACTGATGAAGCAATTGTGCTGTTAGGCAGGTTCTCAACCAAATCCTATTCGCTACCATCCAGTGCCTCCTCTTACTGGTGGAGGAATCTGGCAACTTCTCCCCCAGTTTCGAGGAGTTTATGTCCCGCCCCCTCGAGGAATTGAATTTGTCCAAACCAACTTCCATCTCGACTGAGAGGGGTATCCCTATTCCCTCTCTCTTTGATCTTATTAAGCCAGCTCTTTGTAATCGTCTCCCTCCGGACATCAGGGGGCTGGATTGCTGCCATTATCGGGCCCCATTCTATAGGCGTTATTGCCGGCGTTCCTGACACTATATGCATCGACTTGCGAAGTTTTAACATCTACCTTCTCAACGTCCCTGCTTCTATCCAACACTGGAGTGCAATACACCGCGGCGGAATAGCAAAGTGTCAAGCCGGACGTCCTCAGGAGCGCTTAGTTAGCACCCAAAGTTGATCCTGCCGGCTTCATTGGAAGACTAAGGTAAGGCTGCGGTCCAGCGTCACCCACAGGTATTATGGATGTGGCTCATACGGGAGTAGCTGGTCCCCAAATGAGGACGTTCAGTTTACGGGTGTGCCAGCCACTGCATAGGTGGATGCGGTGGCCACGGTTTTCGAAGTGTTCATCTTCAGGTACCACTTGTCGAAGTAGGCTTTGAGTCTGATGACGTCCACGCTGAGTACGCTCTCGAGATGGGTCCACGCTTTACTTTGAGTAACGAGTGCCCAGTCATCCGCGTATCCCAGCCTCAGGGAGGAAGTGTTCGACATGTTGCTAATGTAGACATTAAACAGCATAGGCGCCAGAACCGAACACTGAGGGACCCCATTCTTCAATTTCCTAACTTTACTTGTAGCAGCATCTCCCGCGTGACATGAAATTGTCTTTCAAAAAGATTGAAGAGATCAGCTTCAAGGTTTTTGCACCTTATGATCTTTGCAAGTTTGAGCATTAATCCTTCGCATCAGACCGTATCGTTCACCGCCGCATAGATCTATGAATACAGCAGCAGTTTCCTCTCGAACCTTGCCTCAATATGCTCTGTAAGGGCAATGACCTGTTCCGTGAAGCACCTCCATCCCTGAAGCCCGCCTGCTCGGGTGGCAGGGCAGCGTCTAGGACCGGCCCCCATCGGTTTATTAGAACTCGCTCCAACAATTTGTACAAGCAACTCAGAAATGATATGGGTCTGTAACTGTCGGCCTCCGCCAATTTCCCGGGCTTCAGGATGGCACCTATCTTTGCATGCTTCCACACGTGTGGGAGCTTTCCTTTTGCAAGGACATCAGACATTGCCTCTCCAGCCAGGCCAGTGCCCTGGGCTCCAGATGCGTCATGACGTCACCATATCGGGAGTGGCAGTCCGCAAGACAATACAAAATCTCATGATCTCAATTATTTTCTTTCCATATCATTCTAAACTCTATATCAATTTCTCTCAATCTTTATAAAACTGTTTTCCCATATTCAGTTTTTAAAAAAAATGATATATTTAACTCCATTTATGCATCGAAAGATTTCTTTTATTGCCTTTTTAATTCAGTAAATCATTTCTGTGATCCCTCTATAGCTGTAACTACAATTTATGAGTTTGTATCAAATTTTTCTCCTTTTGATTTTTTTTCTTTACTTTATTCATTATTTTAAAATCTATATATTATTTCTCTCTTTTTCAACAGATAGGCCATACATGGCTGTTTTCTCAACCCGAAATTATCGCAAAGGTCCCCAATGTGTTCATCATATATGGAGCAGTATCTCTTTGCATCAATTGCACTGGGTTTTTCTTGTTGACGCGAGAGTACCCTGGAGACGATATATTCCTTTTGGCAGTCTTCAAGAGAGTAAAGTCACGTATAGGAGATTCGTCCACCAGAACCCTGAAAGACAACGAGGCTTCCCTGTTGAAGCATTCAGGTTCTAATAAAGGCTCCATTACATACCAAACCTCTACAACTAGTAGTTCTATCAGTAAAGAAATCGTTCAAGAAAATGACATAAACAAAAACGTCGATTCCGACTTATATCGTGCTCATGAAGAGGAAGATGAAACAACGAAACACATGGTAGATTCAATTCATTCAGTGGACTTAAGTTTCAGTCAAAAAGCATCAATTGTTGAAAGTGGTAAATGGATTACAACAAGTGATGAAAATTCGTCGGAAGACAAAGGTCCAAAAGACATTTTGAAAACTCGAGTGTTTTACACACTTTGGTTAACCATGGCCGTAGGAGATTTTACCTTCATTGTATTGACAACTTATTACAAGGCTTTTGGGCTCGTTTATATCAGCGATGATCATTTCCTAACCTATGTCGGTATAAGTACGTGTATTGCTATTGCCATCATTTCCTACGCTGGTGGCATAGCTGTCGATCGGATAGGGGTCAAGGACTCCATCATTGCTTTTATCACAGTTATGGGGATAATCTCCAGCTTATTCTACATCTCCCCATCCATTGATAAGTGGATATATTTGATTTTCTGTATTTTATATGGAGCATTTGATTTTGGAATGATGTGTGTGCTTAGCTCCTGTGCGTTAAAACTTTGGGGTCAGACGCATCTTTCCACCAATTATGGTCTGGTGTTGTCTTCGTGCGTGATCACAAACACTGTCTTGCCCCCAGTTATTGAATTGGTTATTTTGACCTATGGGTGGTTCACCCTCTTTACGACCTTGGCAGTTTGTATCATCTGTTGTCTTGTCACGTGTATCTGGCAGATTCCAAGAAACTAAATACAGACAGTACAACACAAATTCCTCTTCCTTGCTGTGAAATGTGTACAAAGAAAACAGGGAAATTTGTAAATTTCAGACAGTAAGATTAAAACCAGGAATCCGTGAAAACAAGGAATAAGGAGAAGAGAAATGCTTACTGCATTGTACATTGTTTCGTCTGCATGTTTGTTTTATTATTTTTTTTTTGAGGTTTTACCCCGCTTGTGATATTACATTCGAATAATTCCAGCGCCAGTAAAGAGGAAGACAATAGGCTAGTCAAAAGACTAATGTTCACGAGATAGAAATAAAAGTCTTTCAGAGCTCATTAAACCTCACTCCAGGTAAGAACAGAATGCTTCAGAGAAAGAGACAATCTATAAGGGGGGGATAAACACTACATGTTATCCCATCCCCCTCTCCAACCAACCAACGACAAGGAATAAGACTTGTGGAAATATACAATATAATAATATAATACGTGTTTATTAGTGAACACATTATATACATCACATGAATAATTTTTTCACCAAAGTACAATCCATATCAAACAATTTAACAATATTTAACGTATGGCTGTCATCTGCATTTTTTGCGGCCGCAAATATCAGGGCGATCCGTAAATTTTGGCAAATTTCCCAAAATTGGCAAATCGTGGCAAATTTTGGGAAAATTGGCAAATCGCGGGGAAAAAAAGAAGTGAAAACAAAATAACGAAAAAAAAAAAGTGAAACATGAGAAATGTTGCAGCTTTGCCTGGGCCCAAACCAAGGGAAGCTACTCTCTACGGATAATGATCCTTTAACATCTTTGTAACAACCCTATTCACTTTACATTGTGTAAATTAATAAATGTAGCCTCGTTAAATGTAATAAATTGTCTTTTATATATATTTTTTTCTGTATCGCGTGTTAATTTTTACTGAAACGCTAAGTTCTCCTCTGCAAATTTTGGTCTTTTTTGGCAAATTTCTTGGCAAATTTTGGAGGGTTTTTTTTGGCAAATTTTAGGTCCCAATTTGGCAAAAAATGCAGATGACAGGTATGGGTCCAACGTTCAAACAAAATTACATACATCGAGTGAAGCGTGGCTTTGCATTTTTTTTTTTTTCTTCCCCTCTGTCCATCCAGCAGTGATTGGGTAGCTGGATTTTAGACCTGGTGGAAAGTACTTTGCAATGGACTTGCATCCCGTCAAGATGATAGCAAACAGTTGTTATTGACTAATTATCACGATAGAAACTGGCATAAACTTCTGCCGCACTGATTTTTAAACCTATTCTCTATACTCAACTCAAATAAAAATAAAGGGTAGCTAACTGTATAGAGGCTTGATTTACAGAGGAATTTTTTTAAAAAAAAGAAAAAAAACAACAAATCCTCGTCTGATAAAAAAAAATAATATATATATATATATAAAGTCTTTATCCACAGTTAACATGATGCTCTAACTAGCAGAGCTGCCAACCCCATCTGATGAAAATGTGTATAATGGGACCTCAAAATGACGGAAACTAACCATTGTGAAAGTAAGAGGAAGGTACATTTACATAAAGTCACACCGCACAAGCTCAATTGCAGCAAACAATGATGTTCCCAAGACTATAATCCAATCCTTTCAGAATTCTACCTTCCAGCATGAAGATCATAATTGGTCAAAAAATATATGAATATCCACTTGGTCACCAAGGTTTCTCAATAGGCTAGTAACAATATGAATAATAATAATAAAGAAAACTGAAGTGACTCCGTACACTGAAAATGGGTACAACCTTGGGGAAATGCGTACAAGCGTACAATCGCTGAAAATGCGTACAATTCCGCATTTTTTGCTGTAGGTTGGCAGCTCTGAACTAGTTAACAATTATTCTTTTTTAAATCACCGAGTGATTCAAAAGCATAAATTTATTATAATGGTCGGGACACACGATAAAATTCACCATTCTCAATCACTCTTTGTCTACGACAGTATTGAGATAGACTTTATGGTTTAGAGAGTTCAGGAATTTCATCTCATCTCCTCGGTGACTCAGTATCTCTGATTCCAGCTTGGGTCCAGCTCTCTCCTGAAATTATAAAGAAAAACACACATGGCGTAGATTCCATCTATTTCATTTCTTAATAAGTTTCATAGTGCTGCCATATTCTGACTGATAAAAAACATTTTTTTCATTTTGGTGAGAATAAATTATATCGATCTATTTAAAAAAGTTTCAGACTTGATTTGAAGTCTCCGTTTGACACTTTTGGGGGTACTGAGAGCTCAGTTGGTAGAGCTCTCTCCTCACAAGCAAAGGAATTGAGCTTGATCCCAGGTGACCAGTCGAGGGTTTTTATTGACGCCCCTGTCCACCTGACTAGGTAGCTGGGTCTGTTGGATCTGGTGGAATATACTTTGTATTTTGTATAGAAAGTGTCCTATCCAAAGGGTAGCAAGCAATTACTCTTGTCCATTTCACGCTACAGAAACTGGGAATGGCTCCGAAAGACTGAAAGAAGGAATGAAATTGACACTTTTTTTTTCATCGATCAGTATTTCAAGCAGGTGGTGTCCGTTAAAAATGACTAATTTGTTTTGCCAGAGTAATGGAGGAGAGCTTGACTCTCTTTTACTTTTTCCTGATTTGAATTCTGGTAAAATGCTGGGGTATTGTTGTGTTTGGTTGCCCTCACAAGACAAGATAATACAAGACTCAGAAAATACAAATAGATTTCAAGAGCACTATATCTGTGCATTCGGGTATGAGATTATAAAACTGAACAGATCTTCCAAAGACAACAATAAAAAAATCTGTATAGTTTTGGGGAAAAAGTTGAACTGTAAGTAAACAAAATTGTTTCAAACAAAAATAATGATTTCTACCCATATTTATATGAATTGTCATGCTTTAACATTAATGCAATGCAGTTCATTTTCATTACATACAAATTTCTAACTAGCAATAATTTCCTCTCACTTTTCGTTGGAAAATCTAGAATCTCTGAGAAAAATCGGAATTTGACAAAATTTGGTTCAGAAGAAAGCAGGATATATACCGATTAAATCTTTAGAAATGACAGGTTTTCAAACACACACTGCCGTACTATGGTAAGAAGTCCCAGGTTTGAGAGTATTTATCAAGATGAGGTTAATTTTAATTGGTTGATATTTGAAGAATGATTTTTCTGGTCAAAATTTGAAATACGTGTTTTTCCACCGTAATGCAGCACACACCGACACAAGGTCCCAGTCAATAATAAGCCAAATAGCTTAAAATGAAATATAAATATAATTGATAATAACAATAATATAACATAAGAGGAAGGTACATTACATAAAGTCACACCGCACAAGCTCAATTGCAGCAAACAATGATGTTCCAGACTAATCCAATCCTTTCAGAATTCTACCTCCCAGCATGAGAATAATTGGTCAAAAATATATGAATTCCACTTGTCACCAAGGTTTCTCAATAGGCTAGTAACAATATAATAATATATAATAATAGATTGCTGAGATCACAGATCAAGGTAAAAAATATGCTTATTGTCCAAAATCATGACTCTTGAATTTTGATTTTTCAAATAAACTTATGTTTATTTTCCAAATTTCAGAGGCAAATTTGTTTACACATTAAAATTATTTTATCTTTGGCAAAGACACTTTGATGCAACTCTGAATATAAAAAACAATAACAGCCAAAAAGATACTAACCTTATACATGGAGGCCTTTTCATAACTTAAATTACCACATTTCCTAGGGGGAGAAAGAAAGAAAATGATTGAATAAATACATCTTTATCATGACTAATATTGTATAACTTGGAGATAAAGATAAAGGGAGTAAATCTGACTCATGAATGAACAACAGAAAACAAACAAGTTTGATCTCCATTTTATTGACTCATTTAGGCACCTCTATTTATTGTATAACTTGCTCTCTCTCCCCTCATATCCTCTCACTCACTCTCTCTCTCTTCCTTTCCTATTCATCTTTCTTTTCTATCTATTTCCCAGCACCAAAGATTTGATAAGGGCAGCGTGGCTCAGCGGTACGGTCTTTGCTTTGTACCCGAAAGGGAAAGAGTTTGATAACCTGCCACTGCACTGTGTGGCCTTGAGCAAGTCACCTCGCCCTAGCTCAATTTGCGGCACTGCACTACAGCTGATGCCTGGGTGATTCCAGTCTTCCCTTGGAATTAGATCCTAGAGGCAAATTTCCCCTATGGGATGAATAAAGGGAATTTTATTTTATCTATAGATATTGTTCAGAAAATAAACTAAGGTTAAACAACATACCTGCAAGGATCAGTGGGGAATTGGCTGGTGATGGTGGTTGTTCTCTCCTTACACTTTTTACATGCAAAGAATCGTTTCTTTGCTTTCGTCTTCACAATCGTGTGCTGATCCGTCCTGCACTGAGGAAGTGCTGACTGGGCTGTGTACTTACACTGAAATAAAATAAAGATGGATGATTATAAAATATCAGAATATGGATTAAAGTATATCCTATTAACAACAACAAAAAAAATCCAAAGAATAAAAACAAAACAATAAAAATTTAAAAAAAACAAAACAAAAAAAAAAAAAAATACAAAAAGGACCAAAAAAAAAAAGGATAAAAAATTAACTTTTTAAATACCACAGTATTCAAAACATGTGACCCACTGGTTCAAAATGGTATTAGGTCAAACTGTTCCAGATTAAATAAATTGACTATAAAATCAAAATAATTAAAATGAACAAAATTAGAAAATGTGTGATAATATAAAAACAAAACTCATATTGCATTGATGGTATCAATTTTAACTCAAATTTTCAAATATTGAGCTTGTGAGGGGATTGGTCACAAATGGGATTAATAGTAATTTATAACGGGTCTTAAGCCAACCATGCTTGACAAAGAATGTACGGGGAGGTTAGAGGCATTTGAGATGTGGGTGTATAGAAGAATGTTGAGGCTATCATGGACAGACAGGTATACGAACGAGGAAGTGTTGGAGAAGGTGAGAAAAGGAAGAATATTGATCGATACCATCAGAAAGAGGCAGTTACGGTTTCTGGGAGAAGAGACGGAATAGAAAAGTTGGTAACATCTGGGATGAACGAGGGAAAGAGAGCTAGAGGAAGACAAAGAATGACTTATTTAAATATCCTAAGAATGGTCAATGTGATTTTAAAAGCAACACAGATTTCATGCGCACCGCAGAGGATCGTGATTCGTGGGGACAGCTGACCGGCAACGTGCTCAAGAGCACAAACCACGATGGATGATGATGAAGCCTACCACAACACTTAACATGTAGGACAAGACACATCATCTAAAATTACAATTTTTAACAATGCTGTTATCAGCCAGCTAAGGGGGTGATGTTAACTCAGTTGGTAGAGCACTCGCTTCACAATCAAAGGGATTGAGATTGATCTCGGGTGAAGTCAAGATTTTTTTTTTCTGCTCCCACTGTCCACCAGCAGTGATTGGGTAACTGAGTCTGTTAGAACTGGCAGAAAGTACATTGTGATAGACTAGCATCCTATCCAAAGGGTAGCAAGCAATTGGTATATTGTCTGTTTCAAGCTATAGAAACCGGGATAAACTCCAGCTCCATGGGCATAATGGCTCTGAATTACAATTTTTTTTTTTTATAAGTCAGCTAATCATTTGACATTTGAATATGTGAAAGAATGTAAGTGAAGAGTTTTTCCCAAGGAATCAACTTTGCTCAATCCATAATGGGACTAGAACTTGGGTTCTGCAAGTCAGATACATAGTCATAACATTATACATAGGTCTCAAATCAGAATTTGGAAAACAAAGGAATATTTTGCGGCTTCCGCAGAACGCACATTTTATCATAAATAAAGTGGAGCAATATGCCCTCATTCATGACAATACTGGTAAAATATAGAATTATTAACAAAGCATACTATAAAAGGAAAATTTATTAACAAACTAATAAAGATGGATAAATCCCTTGCAACCAGACTGTTTACAATGATTTTTGAAGATTTATAGAACACACTTTATAGTCACCTGGAACAACTACAAAAGACGTCTAACTTCTAAGTCATGGCACAAGACCGAAGGGCTAGAGCTCAGGTGGTCGCTGGGTCGTATAAGTAAGTAAGAATATTTATAGATACTACTAAGAGCCTGGACCCCAAGGGGAAGAAAATAGCGGACGTAAAATAGCGAAAATCCACTAAATACTGGAAATATGAGACCCATGATGATACGATTGTAAAGCCACTCTAAATGGACTTGGTTCCTTATTTGATTTTGTTTGTTTTGTTTTTAAGGGATTTACGGCGCTTGCAACACATGTAGGTTATATCAGTGCCAGTATAAAGGAAGAAAATGGGATAGTAAAAAGTTCTAGAATTACAATAAAAGCACACAAGAGTAAGTAAGACAAAGGGGAACTGGGAACAAATAGGGATCAGATGTAGATTCCAAGAGCATACCACCAATGTACTTAGTCTGAGATCACCTATAAGTCTCATCCGGACACAAGCACAAAATCCAACAAAGAGGAATACACTCAAATGCTTACATTATACATAATACAAAAATAACAAATATAATAATACATAACACAAGAGAGAAGATTTACAAGGAAAATATTATCATCTCCCAAAACAATTACTATGCATTTGACTGTTTCCCTCCCAGCCAGGACTCCGGCCAGGGCCAGGACAAAGCCAAGTAATCTCATTCCAAGACAAAGACAGAAAGCATGTTGGAAAACAGAGATAGGGGGATAGAAGACACAGTATGTACCTCCCTGCCCACTATGGGAGGCCAGGAACACCACCCAGTATTTGATTTTGATGGAATTGAGCTCGAATATAGTGATCCAAAATCAGTAGAAAATTAAAGGATTTGCTACGAATGGATAGTCTATTTGAACCTTATGTCAGAGTATAAAAACAATACTTTTCAACTGAATTGTGCCAAAAATAGTAATTATGAGAACTAAATTGGGCAACAATTCACTATGAGTGTAGTATCTTTATTTGAGAATGCGTCACAATGGTGTAGACAGCACAAGGAGAGAATGGGTTGCAGAAAATCATCTGAGATCGAGAACCTGCCTAGCAACAACAATGCTACATCAGTGGGGACATTCCTCTTGTCCCATGTACATGCTCTGTGGACAAGAACCTAAAACTGCAGACACCTAGTCAAGCATTGTGTTGTGACTAGACCACCCAGGCGGGTTCGTGACTGTACACAAATGCGGTATTGAATTCACAGACCTGCCAACCCTTCACATTCCAAAAGTGGAATCAGAACGCCTAAAAATAGGAATTTGAGACATAAAATAGGAATTTGACCTTTTAACCCCCCCCCCTTTCGTTCTTTTTTTTTTATTCTTACCATTATTATCATTTTTGAAAATCGGAATTTCAGAGACAATGGCAGAATAGTACAAAAAGGAAGTGTGAAAATAGGAATGATTCTGCCAAAAGCGGAAGGGTTGGCAGGTATGAATTCACTGCCTGGATTGACCATCATAACATAGTAGTGTGAGACCATTAGACGTTGCTGCCATTTGGTCTTGGACTCATAAAACAACCTTCAAGAGGATTGAAGGTTTGGACTATCGATTAAGCAGCTTGACAATATGCCCTTGAGAAAGGGAAACAAAGGGGAAGAAATCATAATGCCCTTGGAGCATCTTTTATTAAAGTTGAAAAAGAATGGGTAAGCAATCTTCATAATATACGACAGATTTAATTACATTATTTTTGTTGTGTCCCCTCATAGAACATATTTACCCTAATTTACATGTTTTAAAAAATAATTCTGTATTCTGATCTTTTAAATGTTGATAATATAATAGAGTGATTTTTTAAATGATATATATTGTGTGCCTAGTGCTATATTGTATGGGACAGGCGCTATATAAATTAATTACATTATTATCATTATTATTATTATCATTACTATCTCTTACCATGGATATGCTGCAAATAAATGCGATCTTTGTGTTTAACTGTTTTATTTTTTGAGTGTTTTATTTTTAAGATTATAGAATTGTAATCATATGAAGGTTTTGAGCCTTGGGTAAGATTAATTCCTTCACCCTTTGAAATAATCAAAGAAAAATATAAAATAACAAACCAACCTGTTTACAAGTGTACACATTTATTTCTATGGATGTTATGCTCTTCATCTTTTCTTCCATCCTTTCTTTCTTCTCAAGTTGGGAAAAATAAGCTTCCTCTCTCTCTGCTTCTGCCTAAATAAACCAAAGTGAGTAATTAGGGAGCAGGCGTCAAATGGTGTCAAATCAAAATCCAGCACTGTTTGATACACACGTGTTCAGATTTTAGCTTAGATTTAGAAAGTCAATTGACATTTATATATCAATAAGTCCAAAATAATAAGTAAATAAATAATAAAAACAAAAATAATGATTACTAATAAGCTGTTTCTCAATCAAAATGCAATTTAAACTGTACAGGAAATGGACCGGTGCGATCAGACACCACTTTTTACACTTTTCTTGTAAACAGGGAACCACTAAAATCACAGAAAGAAGAATCTGGTTGCTTTGTCATTCAAGCAGCAATTGGGCAGTAGATTTAATTTAGATTTCGATATAACAAAAAGTCTTTTTGATAAACTTTGGCATCGTGGGCCTTCTATGCAGAACTGAAACAGGTATTTTAAAAAACAAACAAAAAAACCCCCAATGAAATAAAAAAACAACAACAATCTGTATATAATATTCTTTTTCAAAAAAATCGGAATTTGAAGAAATATAAATTGGATGAAGCCAAATACTTAAAGTGACCTTTAGTCTTACTTTTACAATTTGTCACTTTAAAATGCTTTAGAATGGATACAGAGTCGTTCCAATATGCCAAATATCCATTTCTTACTAAAATGACGATAATTTAATCAATTTTCCTCTAATAATTACTGATTATTTATTAAATCTGAATAATTGGCAGATCTGCTCATATGGCTGTAATGAAGAACCGTCATCCTTCCACACAGAATCACACCACCTTTTTTTTTTACATTCATAGAAGTAGGCAAAAATGGCATAAAATGGGAAGTCAATCCCAATAAATAAATACACGTATACATTATTATATACATGTATACATTATGGCCAAATGTGATTTTAAAAACAACACAGACTTCATGCGCAAAACAGAGGATCGTGATTCGTGGAGACAGCTGACTGGCAACGTGCTCAAGAGTACAAGCCACGATGGATGATGATGATGATACATTATTATGTTTCAAATTTTACCTCTGCCAATGCTCCTTTGTGCTTGGATTTTGCCTTCAATATGGCTTTCACCTCAGACGAATTCAAATCCACATCCCCGAGTAAACGAGATCTTTTCTTTGGAGGTTCGTCTTCATTTGAGCTTGAACTGGACGGTTTTGGAGAAGGACTTTTACCTAGAGGTGTAGAATAAAGAAGAATAAATCAAAATCAACAATCAACAATCAACGAGATAATTTATGTTAGGAAAACAAAACAATTCTTTACCCATAACATCTGTTTCAAAAAATAATAAATTGAACTTCTAGTAAATAAATAAATTGATATGGGCAGTTACTGAAGACAGGTTATGGTTGCTTAAAGCCATTACCTGACTTGAGTCAATAAGGTAAAATCTGTATTTGCTTTGCTAAAAGTACTTATTTCGATGTAAAACTAGTGTTTCATATAAAAAAAAACAACAAAATATTTCAGTTTGAATGACTTAAATAGTCAGTCTAATGCTTTTCAGGAGTTGTGGTATGATGAAACTTGCCTTCGGATCTGTAGATCCAAGGTTTAAGTCCCATTCTTGTCAGCACAAAGTTCAGTGCTTAGAAAAGACTCTTTTCTCACATGCTATTCCTGCATTCATTATGTTCATCCTATATGTTAAGTGTTGCTGTTGGCTTGGGACCCCTTGTAAAAATACTAACGAAAGAGTGAAAATGGAGAACGTCGTATGGGAACAAAACAGTTCTGTTCTGTTCAGTTTTGTTTTGTTCCCATACGAAGCCTCTCAATTTTCACTCTTTCGTTAGTATTTTTACGATCACCGGCTTCAGGCAGCCCCTGCCGTTTTCTACAACCCCTTATAAATCATTTTGACAATGTTTATGGAATTTAGACTATATAAAAGCTCAAGTTGTTATGTTTTTGTTTTTATTAAGAAGAGGTGTGTTGAAGTATAAACTTGGATACAAATCTGATGGTGAGTAAAATCAAATATTTTCACTGAATGTCCTCCATAATTCTGGTGCAAATTCATGTCTGGAGGAGAAAATCATAATTTTATGCGAATGATCATGCAGAATACATTGATTACAGGGGTGAGAATGACTGGTCACAAAAAAGGAGGAAATTTTTCATCGTGAAAATCATGACCCATTCATGCGACCATAACCTATAAATTTGAATTTCACTAAAATTTACTGAGATGCGATCCAAAATTTGTCTTGCAGCAATTTCTGACACAACTCAGTGGAATTTCAAAAGTTGAAAGTGTAATTACAACATTTGGTGGTTGTAGTAATAACAGTGGTAGGGATGATGAGGTAGTGATTGTAGTAGTAGTATGGATGATTGTGTGGTGGTGGTTTTAGTAGCTGTGGTAGGAATGATGATGTGGTGGTAATTGTAGTAGTAGTGGTAGGGATGATGTTGTGGTGGTTGTAGTAGTGGTGGTGGTAAGGATGGCGGTTGTAGTTGTAGTAGTGGTAGGGATGATGATGAGGTGGTGGTTGTAGTAGTGGTTGTAGGGTTGATGGTGTGGTGGTGGTTGTAGTAGTAGAGATGGTAGGGATGATGGTGTGGTTGTGGTTGTAGTAGTAGTGGTGGTAGGGATGATGGTGTGATGGTGGTGGTAATAGTAGTGGTGGTAGGGATGATTATGTGGTGGTGGTTGAAGTAGTGGTAGTAGGGTTGATGATGTGGTGGTGGTGGTAATAGTAGTGGTGGTGGTTGAAGTAGTGGAAGTAGGGTTGATGATGTGGTGGTGGTTGTAGTAGTAGTTGTGGTAGGAATGATGATGTGGTGGTATTTGTGGTAGTGGTGCTAGGGATGATGATGTGGTGGTGATTGTAGTAGTAGTGGTGGTGGGGATGATATGATGGTGGTTGTAGTAGTGGTAGTAGGGTTGATGATGTGGTGGTAGTTGTAGTAGTAGTGGTGGTAGGGATGATGTGGTGCTATTTGTAGTAGTAGTGGTGGTAGAGATGTTGATGTAGTGGTTTTGGTGAGTGTTTTTTTATTCAGTGATGATAATACCTCGGTCTATCGATGAAACACAAGCAAAGAAACCTAGTAGTTATTCAGCTTTTGAAGTCTATATAAAAAAAAAAAAAAAAAAGAAGAAAAGAGAAATAGAAAGAAAGGCAAAAAAGGGAAAAAAAATCTGCCCTTCCCCTTTCAATTAAATTAAATGACTCTAATCAACACACACACACACACACACACACAGAGAGAGAGAGAGAGAGAAAAAAAAAAAAAATCTGCCCTTCCCCTTTCAATTAAATTAAATGACTCTAATCAACACACACACACACACACACAGAGAGAGAGAGAGAGAGAGAGAGAGAGAAGAGAGAGAGAGACAGAGAGACAGAGAGAGAGAGAGAGAGAGAGAGAAGAGAGAGAGAGGAGAGAGAGAGAGAGAGAGAGAGAGAGAGAGAGAGAGAGAGAGAGAGAGAGAGAGAGAGAGAGAGAGAGAGAGAGAGAGAGAGAGAGAGAGAGAGATTAAAAAGACAATAGGTACCTACAACAGGGGAAAAAAATCCAGACCCATTTGTCCCTCCCCTTCCCCTTCAACCATCAACTGACTAATCAAAGAACACTACTGGTCTTCTGTGTCAATTGTGACATCTGGTGCCATACTGTCTGGCCCAACGTCATAAAAAACGGGACCGTCACCAAATTTCACGAGACTGAGCACAGGTGTCAAAACATGACATAAGACATAATGGTGATTTTGTGGTTTTGAGGAAAATGTTTGACACGGCAAATTTGAAAAAGGAGGAAATGCGATGGGATGGGCGGAGATAAACTACCATTTAGGCGGAAATCCGCCTTTAGGGGAAGATTCTCAGCCCTGGATTAGTAGATAGGTCAATTTCATTCGTCCAGTGGATGAACATAGTTTTTTATGTCTGTCTGTTGACTGATTTCTAATACTAATATTACTGGCAAAAACAGGATTGTTGATATAAGAAAGTGCCGGTCGATAATTATATGTCAACAACATTTACTATCTTTGTTTTAAAATGATATAAAAGGGGGTGGGGGGAGTGGTACAGGCTTGTTGTCGATTATATGCAAGAGATCAATGTATGAAATCAAGATATCTGGATTGAACTTTTATGGCTTGATAACATATCAAAATCTGATAACACAATTTGAGAATCTTATTAAGCCATAAGTATATTTTCTCAACACTCAAATAATGAAAATGTTGCTGCTTGAAACTCGAAGAAATAAATAATAAAGTAAATCGAAATGAAGACGTCTTTAGTCTTCCATTCATCGTGCTTTGTTGACAAAGGGGAAACCGGAAACATCTACATTATTTCCTACTGTTGTTTATCAACCCTCAAATACAAGATTATAATGCAAACTGTTGACAACATAATAAATCACATAGCCTTACAGGCAACAATGGCTTTGATAAAATCAAATACAACAACTATTAAAGTTGGTGTCAGTCAAAATTTTACCAGAATCTTCAGAGGTCTTCAGCCTTTTCCTGATGGAGTCCAGCTGTTTAGGCTCCAACTGTTTCTTGACAGCGTTGGGATCTTCCTTGCTGATTCCCCCTTTGTTCTGAATGAGTGAGATCGCTTTCAGCTGCTAGAGAATAAAGAATAATTAAACTATGAGAAAACAAGAGAAAGTGAATTTTAAAAATCATATGAAAATACAGTGGATCTCAAATTCGGTGAGCTGTGGTGTGACAGAAGGTCAGATCTGACAAAATCATGCATTTATTCCTTTTTATGCAGCATAAAACACAAGGTCCATTAAGATTCATTTAAAATACAGTGCATCTCAAATTCGGTGAGCTGTGGTGTGACAAAAGGTCAGATCTGACAAAATCATGCATTTATTCCTTTTTATGCAGCATAAAACACAAGGTCCATTAAGATTCATTTAAAATACAGTGCATCTCAAATTCGGTGAGCTGTGGTGTGACAAAAGGTCAGATCTGACAAAATCATGCATTTATTCCTTTTTATGCAGCATAAAACACAAGGTCCATTAAGATTCATTTAAAATACAGTGCATCTCAAATTCGGTGAGCTGTGGTGTGACAAAAGGTCAGATCTGACAAAATCATGCATTTATTCCTTTTTATGCAGCATAAAACACAAGGTCCATTAAGATTCATTTAAAATACAGTGCATCTCAAATTCGGTGAGCTGTGGTGTGACAAAAGGTCAGATCTGACAAAATCATGCATTTATTCCTTTTTATGCAGCATAAAACACAAGGTCCATTAAGATTCATTTAAAATACAGTGCATCTCAAATTCGGTGAGCTGTGGTGTGACAAAAGGTCAGATCTGACAAAATCATGCATTTATTCCTTTTTATGCAGCATAAAACACAAGGTCCATTAAGATTTAAAGAAGATAGTGAGATTGTCTATTACTAAGGTGGGGAATGGGTGACAAGTTGATTTTAGTCGTTTTGAAAATCTGATACAAGATAATTTATTCAAGGACCCTAATCGTACGTCGGGAGTAATTTTGTTACTTCAGGCCTTGTTATTTTTAATAAGAAAACGTATAATTCGAATTTCTCTGAGGTTTTCAGTAATCTTCAAAAATTCACTTTTAGGCTTCTGCTCAAATGGTTACAACACATTGCATAGCATAGTGACCAATGGCGATTTCATAGCATGCCACTTTTTTCCAATGGGGGTAATTTTGTGCCCCCACTTTCCAAAAAGAAAAAAAAAAACATTTGTGGACCTCATATATCAATTTTTTCGGAACCCCCTGTCAATCCAGCAGTGATAGGGTAGCTGGGTCTGCTAGATCTGATGGAAAGTACTTTGCAATAGACTACCGTCCATACTATAGGGTAGCAAGCAATTGATATTGTCTGTGTCATACTATAGAAATCGGGATAAACTCCAGCTCTGCAAAGATGACGTTGATACAGTGTAATTCTCGTATAACATATTCACAACCATAGTAGATTTGTGTTGTCAGATGATGTGTATACATCACAGGGAAGGAAATGGAATTCTCAGCAATTACCAAGTATCTGATTATATGATTGTTGTGATTGTGAACAAATGCCAATATATGATCATCACGGGGTATCAATATCATCCTTGAGGTACGAATAGGAATATTCTTTTATTGTACAATCTATTGTCATTGTGTAACAAAATCACTCCCAATGTACGAATCGGGATTTCTTTATTATACTATATATTGTTACGGGGTAACAAAATTACCCCTCACGTACGATTAAGGGATAAAAACATGATGTACGATTAGGGTTAAATACTCCATCAGCTTATAAACTTCAGAACATCTCATCCAATAGGGCCGAGAAGTTGTGACGTCACACCTTCTACTTCTCCTTGGAAGTGTGTATGTAACTATGACTAATAATCAATAGGTTACACATATTGAATCATAAGGTGGCATTTCTAATTGAGTAGAAGAAGCAGGATGTACAGGCAGATTCTTAATATTACAGGACGTGAAAGAGCAAGGATGGATGGTCTTCATTGACAACCAGAATATATTTAGACTGAAAAATAAGATGCCATCACTCTGAAACCAGGAAATGTAAATCCAGTCCTCCAGAAGAGTGGTTTCACACTTCTGATGAGATTGGAACCAGTTTTTTTACATTACACTTTTGTTCCCTATTATAAAACATGAATGCTCTTTAGTTCCATTTCAGCAGTCAAACTCGAATTCCAACAATAATAATGATTAATTAGATGGCTAAATAAATAACAATCTATTTTAATTTTAAAATTTGATTACAAACCTTTGATTTGTCCGCACTGGATATGCCTTTTCTTGTTGGAGGCGATGTTGTAAAAGAGATATCCTGACCATTACTCAAACCTTTGCCAAGAACAGGAACTTCCTTCAGAGGATTGTAGAAGGTGGATGCTTTTTCATCAGACATAAGAAGCAAATCAGATGCCTTTTTCTTTTCAGTTATTTTATGATTCATTACTTGCTTATGCTGTTTTAGTAAATCTGTTGCAGAAATACTTTGAATGACTTTTTCATTTGTAGATTTTACAGATGACTTCACTGATTTTTTCCCCACATCATTCTTCTTCAAATGTGCCACAAGGTGCATAGACCCTGGAGTTGGCATACTCAACATATCCATGAACATTTGGTCTTTTTCTTCAGTAATTCTGCCTGTTCCTCCAACTGAATTACTTTTTTTAGGAAGTGCAATGTCATGAAGGCTTAATGTATTGATTCTATGAGGAGTATTAGAATTCTGTTGCAACTTTGATAAACTCACTGACTTTTTCAATTTTGTATTGGCGCTATTTGGTGTAAAGGCTTGCCCTCCATACATGTAAGAACAGTTTTTAGAAAATATCTTCTGCTCAAATGATTTTGGTTTGATTCCAGTCACGCTACCCTGCAGCTCCAATCTTTTCGCTGAAGTCTTCTTATATTCTGCCTGCACGTGGAAAGAACAAAATTCTCCTTGGTTTATGTTGACGAAATGAGAACATTTGTTACCTTTTTTAGTTCTAGCTAAACACCATCCGAGATCTTTGGACTGCCCCAGAACCATGAGTTGATTCGGGTTCTTAAGCGTGAGTGCTGGCTCACTCTTTCCCTTTTCCATGGCTTCCATCATGGAAGGGTTAAGCAGCCCAATGACACATCCAACATCTAATTTCCAATGACTCTTGTGTACTTCTCCAAATAGGAAGAAGGAAACAGAATTATCCAAATCATGAAGATCATTTAGTTTCCATATTGAGTACGTTTTACCAGAACTCGACGTTTTGGCATTTGTTTTTCCGACAACAACGCCAATTGTCACCCAATCGCTATGCAAATCTGGTGTGTTTAGTCTTGAATGAATTTTTGAAACGTTTATTAGTTTCCTCCCTTCCATACGCATCTTCATTACTGCAGAGGACACCAAAGGATTAATGATACGAATTCTGGAAAAATCCTCTGTTATAACTTTTTCTTTTTGGGTAGAGTTTGATGTCTGAGGCTTGCTCTGATCAGTAGAAGACGAATTACACTTTAAAGAAAATCTATCTTCTTTTTCTTCTTTCACACGTTTCAAAGATGATTCTCCGTGATCGGGGACTTTCTTTGTCCAAGATTGTTGATGTATCCTTTTGTCATCGAGGACAAAATTTGCTTTATGTGCTTGTCTTTGTGACTGACCAGATTTCAACAACTTTTTAATAGTCTTTCCTTGTTCACTTAAAGTTGACTTGCTTTCTCCGTCTAAGTCATCCCAATCACTATCACTATCTCCAAATAGCTCCTTTGATGTTGCAGTCTTATTCTCTTGCTTTGCCACTTTTTCCTTTTTCACGCTATTTATTTTATCTACAATTTTCTTACTCTCCTTGGTAACTTGAGACGCGCTATTCTTTTTCCTATCAAAAAACGGATCTTCTTCATCATCCATGATCAACTTTAACTTTGTTGATGAAGAATTCTTTGTTAAATTTGAACTTTCATTTCCAGAAGAATAAGAATTTGTTTCTTCTGATTTAATTTTCGTACCGCTTTCAGTGACTGTTGAATTTTTATTCTGTTGCTCCAAGAGCATTTTTTGCATTTCTTCCATTTTCTTCTGCATCAACAGCAGCTCTTTTTGCAATGCTTGAGTGACTGGATTTTCAGTCGCCATATCGTCTTCCTCTGTTGTTTTCTTAATCAGCTTGTCTGACAACTGTTCATCACATTTAGTTAAATTGGTTGTTTTTTTCTCCTCAATATTTTTTTCACATTTTGTACCTGCTTCACTACTTTTGTTGCTTACTTTTGACCCAACCTTTGACCTTTTAAGTTTGTTTTTATCTGGGGAAATAAGAATGCAATTGTCTACAGATATGAAAAAAAAATAATAATACAATAATACAATTTATGTCACTCTTAATACTGAGTTGAAACATTCATTCATAATTTATATAAAGTAAACAGCAGACTAAGCTTGTAGCATGATATAATAGATTAATATTGAGTCATGTTTTAAGTGAATGGGCACAAGTCAAAAGGCATAAAAAAAAAAAAAATTCTATTAGTATAAGATAATTGCAAAATTGCATGTGTGGTTACCCAAATGTGTGAACAATACAATTTGAAAGATAAAAAGAAAACTAGAGCTACAGATTTGTGGTAGGAACAGATTATCTGACGAGTAAGCCTTGATGATATTGCTTCTAACACCCAACACCAAAAATGTTCTTACTTGCTCTACTCAGCAGACATACTCAGCTGAATAAGTAGTAGTAATAACTCTGTTGATTTTACATTGAGTCATGCTTTAAGTATATATACGTACTAAGAGTAACTTAGAATCTTTACAGAAAATAATGATAAAACAGAACAATTCCACATAAAGTATCAGGTTGTTACAAATAATCTGCAAATATTTCAAAAATAAATAATAAGAATTTGTCAGTACAAATCTGATTTGGTCGTTTTTAAAATTTTAAATCTTAAAATTAAGATACTGGAGATCAATGATATCAATATAGGCTATATGGTAGGGACATAATTTTTTAAACAACAATTTCTATAATTAACAGTTATGAACATAGAAAAGGAGAGCTTACTAATTTCACATTTTTCTGCCTCTTCATCATCACTGTCTTCTGACAGAGCATTTAGGAATTCTTTCATTTCTTGGGAAACATCTGTAATAAAGGTATTGTTATAAAATCATAAAAGATACTGAAATTTATTCAATGGACAATTGTGATGCACAATGAATGCATAATGTGAGGGTAAAAAAAAGAGAGGAAATGTGTGTATATGTGTGTGTGTGTGGGGAGGGGGGGGGAACTAGCCTATGTAAGAATGTTTTGTTATCATAGTTATATGTATCAGGTCTTATACAGTTCAAGCCACCAGTATTGGGGATGCCGCTTAATTGGGACAGTCACTTTATTGGGATGGTTCCATGGGAATGGAATATTTTCTATATATAAAAAGTCATACCCTTTTCAATTTCCAGCCGCTTATTGTGGACGGAATTTGACACTGATCGTCCTGTAAAAGAGCATTTTCGCTGTCCTAAATCATTTAAAATGATGGTTCATAAGATGCAAATTATTCTAACGGGGACAGTCAACCGCGCGTGTGGTAGTACCATCCATCACTGAGGTGTAAACAATAGAATTTACCTTTATCCCCTGTTAGTGTCTATTGTGGCAGCCAATCGGGTGTGTCGTCGAACCGTTCATCACAGTAATCACAGAGATGTGAACAATACAATTTAAAAATTAAACGAGGCTTTTTTACGTGCAAGGTGAAATTTGATGATAATTCCGTTGGTACTACAAGATATGCATATTCCTTCACCGAAGAAGACCTGTTTCCCATGATACCTCACTATTCAAAGGTGATATGGTGGTTATGTAATACCTTCTACATTCACATTACTTTTCTCCTTTTACTAACGAAGCACCTTTATTTTGATAAAATGAGACTTCTTGACTTACAGGGTGGCAGAGGGTGGGCGGCGAAGGAATATGCATAACACGCAGTATCAATGGAATTATCATCAAATTTTACCTTACAGGTAAACCTCATTTAATTTTTTTTATTCCATTAGTACTCATGAATATGCATAACCTTCCCCAAAGATTTCAAAGCCATAACCAACATAATACAAACTATGTGACATGTCACTGTCAAGATGGTACATAATTACTTGTCCCAGATTCATGCAAAATGATTTGTTCTTTACAATCAGTTACAAGATCATTGAGGTTGTGAGTGGGCTACATTAGGCTCAAAATTTTAACACAACTAAAAAAAAGTTAAGGTTCTCTTGATAGCTTCACAAAATATATACCTTCCTTCTTGTCATGTGATCCCCTGATAGGAGATTCATTATCATTAAAGTCACCATCATCCCCCAATAGGGCCTCCAGAGTTTCAAGATCACAATACTCCTCATCACTCATGGTGAATCTGTAATTGTAATTATAGACATGGAAATACTTATACTTATACCTTTATTATTATATGATATACCTCCAAAAGTAAAATCTGCAGATTAAAATCTTAAAACACTTGAACCTTCTATTGTAAAAAAATAAAGATTAAATAATTGGTTAAGATTTGTTTAAGTTAAGCTGAATTAATAAACCATATATTTCCTATTTAAATTAGATAAATAAATTAATAAAATAAGAAATACAAAGCGAACAAAACAAATGCAAATTGATTATAGAGGTGCCATGTGAATATAATAGTAAAATCTGACAGGAAAGACCCAGTAACTAGAGGTATAGTGGAATCTGCCCAAAGTCGACACTCTTAACGCTCTCCTTATCACCAATGGAGAAATTGTCATGTTCATTACGATAAATATAGCAACTGTTAAGAGGCAAATATTTGTTTATTATGTTTTTTTCAAAATTAAAGTATAAAACATTTTTTATATACAAAATATGCTTTTTCTCCATTTTATTATTTTAAACAAATATTTAGGGGCATAAAACGCAAAGAAATTGAATTAAAATAAACTTGATAGCGGTTGGAACTAAGATGTCAATTTGATATAATTCCCTCTTTCAGAGCTGAGACTGTCGAGCTGATTTGTCAAAATTAATAATAAGAACATGTAGGATTCTGATCCTGATGAATTATATCCATCAACTGATGAAAGTGACAGCGATTGGATTACGAAATTGAGTCAGATCAGGAGGAAATAATCCTTACTCAACTGCTGACCCAGAGGTTTCCATTTTGTTAGAAAAATTCACTAAAACTTATTTCAAATTTCTTAGATCTTTGACATGATTTTTAGAATAATGTCTCTTGTTTTCATATCCAGACAAACTAAATAGTTTTGATGATATTCTTAATTAATTTGTGTATAATAGAATTGTCTGCATTCAAAATGGGGGGGGGGGGGGGGGGGGGGGGGGCTATTCTAAAATAAATAGTTTTGAATCAGAGTGTGAACTAAAATCCAGCTATCTTGCTGCGAAAATCAAGTATTCATCTAAGATATCACTACTTGTTTTTAAAAAAAATGAAAATAAGTATATTTTAATGATTTATTACCATGATTTTTTTACCTTATTAGAATTAGAGTATTTCAATTTCACAAATGTTCTTGTATAAATTGTTCCATTTCGTTTAGCTCATCAAAAGAAATTGAAATAAATATTTGATACAGCTCTTTGGACTTTATACTGTGTTTATCGAGCTTGTTTTTTTCTGAACAAAGTGGTATATAGCGTTATTCCCTTTTAGTTTAGAGCACAAAAAAATCATTTTTATTTTGTGTGGGTGCACGCTTCATAAAAACCTTTAAAATGGCCGGTAATGAGAGAGTTAATGTCAAGTCAACCTCTGATTAAAGTCAACACCTCTTGTTGGTCCCAATGTTTCTGTTCTATTTCAAAGTCATAGTCATAGTCATCTGTATCAGTATGGCTGGTGCTGAAGAAACCAATGGTCTGGTTGTATTTCAGCGGCGTCCCATTGGGCGCGGGCCCATGTCAGTCGGGCCTTGAAATCGTTTAGGTGTGGTGCCATGATGACCAGTTCATCCAGCCGATTCCACTCCGAGATAGTTCTAATGAAGAAAGCATTTCTGTAGTTTTGTGTTCTTATCTGTGAAATTTGAAGCAGTTCGAATTGTTTGTGGCGTATCTCTCGATGGGGTTTTCGGTTATGTGACTGGCAAAAGTGAGTGCTCGGA
>NC_088365.1:11265613-11276237 GCF_034508935.2 Berghia stephanieae | reverse complement strand
TTCTTCTTCTTTTCTTCTTCTTCTTCTTTCTTCTTCTCTTCTTCTCTTTTCTTCTTCTTCTTCTTCTTTCTTCTTCTTCTTCTTCTTCTTCTTCTTTCTTCTTCTTCTTCTTCTTCTTCTTCTTCTTCTTCTTTTCTTCTTCTTCTTCTTCTTCTTCTTCTTCTTTCTTCTTCTTCTTCTTCTTCTTCTTCTTCTCTTTCTTCTTCTTCTTCTTCTTCTTCTTCCTCTTCTTTTCTTCTTCTTCTTCTTCTTCTTCTTCTTCTTCTTCTTCTTCTTCTTCTTCTTCTTCTTCTTCTTCCTTCTTCTTCTTCTTCTTCTTCTTTTTCTTCTTCTTTCTTCTTCTCTTCTTCTTCTCTTCTTCTTTTTCCTTTTCTTCTTCTTCTTCTTCTTCTTTCTTCTTCTTCTTTCTTCTTCTTCTTCTTCTCTTCTTCTTCTTTCTTCTTCTTCTTCTCTTCTTCTTCTTCTTCTTCTTCTTCTTCTTCTTCTTCTTCTTCTCTTCTTCTTCTTCTTCTTCTTCTTTCTTCTTCTTCTTCTTCTTCTTCTTCTTCTTCTTCTTTCTTCTCTTCTTCTTCTTCTTCTTCTTCTTCTTCTTCTTCTTTCTTCTTCTTCTTCTTCTTCTTCTTCTTCTTCTTTCTCTTCTTCTTCTTCTTCTTCTTCTTCTTCTTCTTCTCTTCTTCTTCTTTCTTCTTCTTCTTCTTCTTCTTCTTCTTTCTTCTTCTTCTTCTTCTTCTTCTCTCTTCTTCTTCTTCTTCTTCTTCTTCTTCTTCTTCTTTCTTCTTCTTCTTCTTCTTCTTTCTTCTTTCTTCCTTCTTCTTCTTCTTCTTCTTCTTCTTCTTTCTTCTTCTTTCTCTTCTTCTTCTTCTTCTTCTTCTTCTTCTTCTTCTCTTCTTCTTCTTCTTCTTCTTCTTCTTCTTCTTCTTCTTCTTTCTTCTTCTTCTTCTTCTTCTTCTTCTCTTCTTCTTCTTCTTCTCTTCTTCTTCTTCTTCTTCTTCTTCTTCTTCTTCTTCTTCTTCTTCTTCTTCTTCTTCTTTCTTCTTCTTCTTCTTCTTCTTCTCTCTTCTTTCTTCTTTTCTTCTTCTTCTTCTTCTCTTCTTCTTCTTCTTTTCTTCTTCTTCTTCTTCTTCTTCAAGTAGCAAGTCTGTGCCAGACATCGGTGATCATGATACGCCATTCATCTCTCTGTTCAGATAACCTCAGAAAACTAATATTACTCTTCTCTTTCTTTGTCACCCAGCTGTTCAAACTATTCAAATATGATTTTCTTGGTCTACCTTTACTCTTTTACCTTCTATCTTTCCTGTGAGAGCAAGATGTTCAATACATTTATGTCGATTATGTCACGACTATAAAATTTATAATGAGTACCTGGCCGGTAACAGAGTCCTCTCGGTAAAAGCAAATGTAATATCGCAATCGTCGTGTATGATGAGTGTTACTGCTGGCTTGGCACTATTGTAAAAGAATTTGAGCCCAATAAGTGGATGTAGCCTGTATAAAAGTTCATGTTTATTACACATATACACTCAAAGCTAGAAGGGGAGAGAGAGAGAGAGAGAGAGAGAGAGAGAGAGAGAGAGAAACAAAACAAAAAAACTAATACTTTATTTTTCGTCTCTCCTTATTTTGTCTTCTTTACTTCCTATTTGCTATCATTATCTTCATTGCCATCATCATCATCATCATCATCATCATCATCATCATCATCATCATCATCATCATCATCATCACCGGCATTGTCATCGCCAAATCATCATTATTTTCACCATAATCATCATAATCACCATTCACATCATCATTATCCTCATTTCCGTATTCCTCATCCCTCCACCACCTCCTCCTCATCCTCCGTCCTCTCATTCCCACTTCATTATTCTCTTCTTATTCCCAATCACCACCAAATCATCGTTAGTTTTCACCATAATCATCTTGTTCCATAATCACCATTCACATCATCATTATCCTCATGTTGGTATTCCTTATCCCTCCTCCTCCTCCTCTTCTTCTCCTCCCCATCCTCTTCTTCCTCCTCCTCCTCCTCCACCACCACCTCCTCCTCTTCCTCCACCACCTCCTTCTTCTCCTCCTCCTCCTCCTCGTTCTCCTTCTCCTCCTCCTCCTCTTCTTCCTCCTCCTCCACCTCCTCCACCTCCTCCTCATCCTCCTCCTCCTCATCATCATCATCCTCCTCCTCTGTCCTCTCATCCCCACTCTTCATCATTCCCTTTTTCTTCCTAATTTATTTTCTAAAATTCTTATTTCCATCCTTTCTCCTGTTCATCTCCAAATACTCACCAAAGAGTGAAAATGGAGAAGCTTCGTCCCATACGAAGCCTGAAGCCTCTCCATGTTCATTCTTTCGTTAGTATTTTCACGATCACCACCGGCTTCAGGCAGCCCCTACGGTTTTCTACTTTTCCTGTTCATCTCCCACTCTTCCTCATCCTCATCGATTCTTTACCAAAGTCAATCAATCGCCTACAGACAAGCGAAAGCATTAATTCCCAGGGTCAGGTCAAATCGTCAACTAACCTCAAACATGGGAATCTCCCGTCTTCAATGATGACAGGAGCGTGTCATGCATGACTTATTTCACGCTTCACTGCACACATTTCTTGTACTTCTATCAAAACTGACGTCGGTGTGTGTCTCCATTGATCTTTGGGGCGTGAGAAGTCACTGGTGTTAATCATAACACTAATTGCTATCGACCATTTGCGATCTTTTTCTTTTTCTTATTTTCCCATGGTTTATCTCTTTGTTTTTATTGCTATCGTAATGGATTAGTATTAGCATTTGACTGAACTATAAACTTGAGCTTTTATATAGCGCAATATCCAATAAATGTGCTCAAAGCGCATACACTGTGAGTTTAAAGGATGCATGTTATTATTATTTCCTTTTTTTTTTTTTTTTTTTTTTGGGGGGGGGGGGGTTTGGTTAGGGTTAGGGTTAGGGTTAGGGATAGGGTGAGGGCGTTATTCGGCGGCCTGATTTTGTCCAGCAAGTGGCGAACCAAACTCATAAAAATTGTTTGCTTCAGTATAGAGCAATATAATCCACTAAAATGTGATCAGAGCGCTTTACAAGTGGTTCCAAGCCTATAGCGGCGCTTAATATGTTGTACAAAACATAAAGATATATGTATATATATATATATATAGAGAGAGAGAGAGAGAGAGAGAGAGAGAGAAAGAGAGAGATAGTGAGAGAGGAGACAGAGAGAGAAGGAGAGAGAGAGAGACAGAGAGAGAGAGAAGGAGAGAGAGATACAGAGATAGAGAGAGAGAGAAATTTTTTGTCACGAAGTTTGTGTTTCTATTTTGTTTTGGTTTGGTATAGAAGTTTAGGGATTGTTGTCGTCGTCGTTGTTGTTGTTGTTGTCGATGTTGTTGTCGATATTGTTGTTGTTGTTGTTGTTGTTGTTGTTGTTGTTGTCGATGTTGTTGTTGTTGTTGTTGTTGTTGTTGTTGTCGATGTTGTTGTCGATGTTGTTGTCGATGTTATTGTTGTTGTTGTTGTTGTTGTTGTTGTTGTCGATGTTGTTGTCGATGTTATTGTTGTTGTTGTTGTTGTTGTCCATGTTGTTGTCGATGTTATTGTTGTTGTTGTTGTTGTTGTTGTCGATGTTGTTGTCGATGTTTTTGTCGATGTTATTGTTGTTGTTGTTGTTGTTGTTGTTGTCGATGTTGTTGTCGATGTTATTGTTGTTGTTGTTGTTGTCGATGTTGTTGTCGATGTTGTTGTCGATGTTATTGTTGTTGTTGTTGTTGTTGTTGTTGTCGATGTTGTTGTCGATGTTGTTGTCGATGTTATTGTTGTTGTTGTTGTTGTCGATGTTGTTGTCGATGTTATTGTTGTTGTTGTTGTTGTTGTTGTTGTCGATGTTGTTGTCGATGTTATTGTTGTTGTTGTTGTTGTTGTTGTTGTTGTTGTCGATGTTGTTGTCGATGTTGTTGTCGATGTTATTGTTGTTGTTGTTGTCGATGTTGTTGTCGATGTTGTTGTCGATGTTGTTGTTGTTGTTGTTGTTGTTGTTGTTGTCGATGTTGTTGTTGTTGCTGTTGTTGTTGTTGTTGCCGATGTTGTTGTTGTTGTTGTTGTTATTGTCGATGTTGTTGTTGTTGTTGTCGATGTTGTTGTCGATGTTGTTGTTGTTGTTGTTGTTGTTGTTGTTGTTATTGTCGATGTTGTTGTTGTTGTTGTTGTTATTGTCGATGTTGTTGTCGATGTTGTTGTCGATTTTGTTGTCGATGTTGTTGTTGTTGTTGTTGTTGTTGTTGTTGTTGTTGTCGATGTCGTTGTTGTTGTTGTTGTTGTTGTTGTCGATGTTGTTGTTGTTGCTGTTGTTGTTGTTGTTTTAGTCTTATTTGTGTATTCCATTTTTACTGCTTTTTTTCGATATGTTAGTAATGACCCCGCTATCATCTATCACGTGTGAATCTCAAAATAGAATCTTTTGCACATGCAGCATTCTATGATTTATGCCATACTAGCATTTAAATATTGTTTTATTATTTATTTTATATTTGTTTTATTATTATTATTCAACAGGTACCGACGCCTCGAAGAAAGGCAAACAGCCATTTTCCCTTTTAAAATTGGTAAGTTGTCTTGTTTCATGTTATTTCCTTAGATATTTGTTGTATCGTTTTTCGATGGTTGATTTATATTATTGTGACTTTAGCCAAAATATATCGTTAGTGTAAACTGCACTTGATTTTTGGGGATTTTATTTATTTATTTTTTTTTTGGGAAAGGGGTGGGGTGGTTGTTTGTTTGTTCCGTTTTGTTGGATTTTTGATTTTTGTATGCCTTCTTTTTTTTCTTCCTCTCCTCCAGGCCCACTCTTCCCCCCCCCCCCCCCCCCCCCCCCCCGTTGGCTTTGTCTTTCATGCTTTTGTTCTTTTTGATTTTTCGTTTGTTTGTTGTTGTTTTTTTTTTATTTGTTTTTTTTTCTTTTGTTTTTTTTTTATATTTCCTTTGTTGTTTTTATTTGTAATATTATTCAGATTTTTAAAATTATATTGATTTCCATTATTGTTTTTCCATGATATTATCTGTTTTTCCATCTTCGATTAAAAAATACTAAATGTGTATTTTTGGGGGGGGGGGTCCCGATAGCTCAGTTGGTAGAGCACTCACTTCACACGCAAAGGGACCGAGATCTATCCCGGATGCAGTCGAGCTATTTTTCTGCTGATCCTCCGGTCTACCCAACAGTGAATGGGTAGCTAGGTCTGTTAGATCTGGCGGAAAGTACTTTGCGATAGACTAGCGTCCTATCCAAAGGGTAGCAAGCAATTGCTTTTGTCCGTTTCAGGCTAAAGGAAACGGGATAAACTCCGGCTCCATGACCCTAATGGATGTGAAGGACTACCACTAGTAAAAAAAAGTTTTTAAAAATTGAGCTTTATATAGCGCAATATCCACTAAATGTGCTCAAAGCGCTTTACAAGGGCTCCCTGGTCAAGAGCAACATTTAACATGTAGGACGGGACACTACTACTTTTAAATGTGTATTTTAGTATGTGATATCTAAATTTAATAACAACATTACTTCCTATTTTGGAATGATTTAGAAATTCTATTGATTTCTTAGAGATCTCGTCTCGTCATGATTCTATCTTTCCACACACTTTCACACACACACTCACACACCACATACACCACACACACCACACCCACACACACATACCACACACATACATACACACGACTCACACACATACACACCACACACACACACACATACCACACACATACCACACACCACACACACACATACCACACACACACATACACACCACACACATACACACACATACCACACACATACACACATACAACACACACACACATACCACACACACACACACACACACATACCACACACAACTCACACTTACACCACACACATACAACACACACACATACCACACACACACATACCACACACACACACACCACACACACACACACACATACCACACACATACACACATACAACACACACACACACATACGCACACACACACATACCACACACATACACACATACAACACACACACATACACATACCACACACACACACACATACGCACACACACACATACCACACACACACACACATACCACACACACACATACCACACACACACATACCACACACACACACATACCACACACACACATACACACCACACACACACACATACACACCACACACACACATACGCATACCACACACACACATACGCACACACACACACATACGCACACACACACACATACGCACACACATACCACACACACACACACACCACACACACACACACATACCACACACACACACATACCACACACACACACACATACCACACACATACATACATACCACACACACACACACACATACCACACACACACACATACCACACACATACATACATACCACACACACACACACACACACACATACCACACACATACATACATACCACACACACACACAAACACACATACCACACACATACATATATACCACACACACACACATACACACCACACACACACACACATACCTCACACATACATACACCACACACACGCACACACACACACATACCACACACACACACATACCACACACATACATACATACCACACACACACACACACATACATACATACCACACACACACACACACATACCACACACACACACATACCACACACATACATACATACCACACACACACACACACATACACACCACACACACACACACATACCACACACATACATACACCACACACACACACATACCACACACAGACACACATACCACACGCACACACACACACTCACACTTACACCACACACACCACACATACACACATTCATACACACCACACACACACACACACACACACACACACACATACAACACAAAGACACATTCCATTTCCTTCCTACTTCCCCGAAATAATATATGTATTAATTTAATTATTTTTTCCTTCCTCTCCTCTACCTCTTTTTTCTCCATCCGTCTACATTCTCATTTTTGTGACAACCAAAAAGAATAATAGATTATATTAATAATATAGATTCAATGTGACTTTTATACTCATAATCCCGTGGTGGTCAATTCTGCTTTGAGGTACTTTTAATTTTGGTTTTTTGTTGATTTGCTTGTATGTTAATAGTATTGTTTTGTTTGTTTTTCTTGGTTTGTTTTTTTTTTTCTTTGTTTGTTTCTTTCTTTCTTATTGTTTTTATAGGGGGGGGGGGGTTTGTGGGGGTTTTTTTTTGTGTTTGTTCTGTGGGGTATTGTTTGCTTTTTTTGGTTTGTTTTGTTTTTGTTTGTTTGGTTTTTTGTTTTTTTTTTTGTTGTATTTTTTGTTTGTTTTTGTTTTTGTTTGTTTTTGGGGGAGATACTTTTTTATGTTATTTTTTTCCAGGTTTTTTAATGTATGTAGAGGGAGTTTTTTTTTTTATTTCCATGGGTTTGTTGTTTTGTTTTGTTTTGTTTTGTTTTTGTAGTTTAACTGTTTTGAATTGTTTGTTTTTGGGGGATTTTTTTCATAACTTCAGATTTCACCCTTGTATCAAAACCCAATTATATACCGAGAAAAGAATTTCTTCCTTTCAAAACAACTGACAATACAATCGATTCGCGTGTCATTATCCTCCCCGCTCTCTCGATAATGACAAAACACTTTTTTCTTCATTTTGACCAAGAAACTATTACTATTACTTCAATTATCGGTAAATTCGGATGACCCTTCCCCTCCCCCCCCCCCCGCCCCCGCCCCCTCCCTCCCACCCATCTCCCCAATACCAAACATTCTATAACCTGCCATTTTTTTTAATGAATAAAAAAAACTTAAGAAATCTCGGGTTTAATACTTTTTTACCGTAAGAGAGTCACGTTAACCAATTTATATTTGTTTGAATTAAAAGTTTTGGCCAAAAATGGAAAAATAATGGATTTTTTTTTGGTTATATAACGTCAGCACTGATCTGTTCCCCCCCCCCCCCCCCCCCCCCCCCCCCCTCCCCACACACACACACCTCCCCCCATCCACCGGCCCCTTTCTCCCCACCAATTTCTTTCTTCTTTTTTTTCCCCCCTCCGATTAGTGTTCCTTCTGTCCATAATTTATCCATCTCCAATCCTCATTTTTATGTCGACAAAAACCAGATTAATGTGGATTTGATGTGTCTGTAATTCTAGCCCTGTATTGACAGCCCCTGTCCGACTCTGAACAAACACGTTTTTAAAAAAATTGGCCATGAAAACTTTTGACATTTTGGCCAGAAAAATAAACAAACTCAAATATCAATTAATTAAAATTACTCTCACCGCGTCAAACATTTTCAAACCTGAGACTTATATTGAAGACTTCGAGGAAGTTCCTTCCAGGTTTGAGAGTTTTTTGACGTGGAAAATTCATTTTAATCCATTGATATTTGAAAGAGGTTGTTTTTCTGGAAAAAAAAAAATTCAAAATCTTGTAGGGCTTTTTTTTTTTTCGTTTATAATTTATATCCGAGTCCAGCAGAGCTCTGGTTTGTCAATTTTTTCCCCGTTTTTTCTTCGGCATTACACAATGAGTCCTGATCTCAAGAATGGGAAGGGTGAATGAACGATGATAGTCCGGGGATTTGTTTGTTTGTTTGTTTGTTTGTTTGTTTGTTTGTTTAATGATGGGAGTGGGGTGATGGAGGGGGGGGGGGTGAGGGTGTTGGAAGAGTTCTATAATATTTTGTTTGTTGTGGTAATCGTGGTTTGTATTGTTGTCTTGATTGTAGTTTTTGTGCTCGCTCTCATGATGATGTTTTGTTGTTGTTTTCAATATTGTTTTGGTTGTTGTTGTGGCTGTTTTGTTGTTTTGGTGATGATGGCGATGATGGTTACGGTAGTGGCGGTGGTCGTGATGATGTTTTGTTGTTGTTTTCAATATTGTTTTTGTTGTTGTTGTGGCTGTTTTGTTGTTTTGGTGATGATGGCGATGATGGTTACGGTAGTGGCGGTGGTGGTGATGATGTTTTGTTGTTGTTTTCAATATTGTTTTTGTTGTTGTTGTTGCTGTTTTGTTGTTTTGGTGATGATGGCGATGATGGTTACGGTAGTGGCGGTGGTGGTGATGATGTTTTGTTGTTGTTTTCAATATTGTTTTTGTTGTTGTTGTTGCTGTTTTGTTGTTTTGGTGATGATGGCGATGATGGTTACGGTAGTGGCGGTGGTGGTGATGGTGGTAGGGTTGTTAGTTGCTGTTGTTGTTGCTGTTGTTGTTTTTTGGTTGTTTGGTTGTTTGGTTTGGATGAAGGTGACGGTCATGTCCATGGTCGTGGTGATTGTTATGACTATCGTGGTGGTGGTGGTTGTGGAGGTATCCTTGTTGTTGTTGTTGTTGTTGTTGTTGTTGATGGTGATGTTGATGGTGATGATGGTGATGGTGATGGTGATGGTAATGATGATGATGATAATGATGATGATGATGATGATGATGATGAAGATGATGATGATGATGATGATGATGATGATGATGATGATGATGATGATGATGATGATGATGATGATGATGATGATGATGATGATGATGCTGTTGATGTTGCCGTGGTTGTTTTTGACGTTTTTGTTTTTATCGCTTGTGCTGTTGTTGCTCAAGCTCTTATTATATTAATAGTGTCGTCGTTGTCGTCGTTGTTGTTTTTGTTTGTTTTGTTTTCCATCTAGTGGTATGACACTCGACCTCTGACATCTGAGTACCTGGTTTGAGTCCTGCTTTGGGTAGTACAACGCGAGTTCCTAGGAAATTGCCCTTTACCTGCACGTTTGGGTATCAGCGTTTGTTTCTAATGTCGAAATATACAATTCTCACACTCATGCGTTTTTGCGATTCCAAACTTGTTCCCAGCCGCTGTCTTACCACCAATACGCTGATGATACACAATTGTACTGCGTTTCCAATATGAGAAATTTACAAGAAGTATCAGCCAATTGTAAAAATTGTATCCAAAGTGTTAAGAAATGGATGAATGAGAACAGACTGAAACTGAATGATGATAAGACGGAGGTGCTGATGTTGTGGGAACAGGAAGTGGAAAAGTGAAACAGATTTGAAGTTGGGGGATGCCTCTATTCAAATTGTTGACAAAGTGAAAAACCTTGGCACATTCTTAGACTCTGGACTGTCGATGGAGCATCAGGTTAATAATTTGGTTAGATCTCTCTTTTTCCAACTAAAAAAGATTGCTTCCATTAGACGGTTCATATCTGAGGATGTGACCAAGCACCTGGTTGTGTCCCTCGTACTATCGAAATTGGATTATTGTAATGCTCTGTTGTTTGGCGTTTCGCAATACAATCTGAAACGTCTTCAGATTGTCCAAAACAGCGCTGCCAGACTAGTATTTATGAAGCGTAGGTGCGACTCTGCCGGACCTCTACTTCATGACCTGCATTGGCTGCCTGTTGAGAAAAGAATTAAATTCAAAGCTTGTGTTTTAGTGTATCGTTGTCTTGAAGGTACTGCCCCTTCCTACCTTTCAGAACTAATTGAAAGATATTCAAAACCCGCCCCTTACGTTCGGCCAGTGATTCCACAAAACTAGTTG
>NC_088365.1:11254490-11260515 GCF_034508935.2 Berghia stephanieae | reverse complement strand
GTTCTTGTTGTAAGTTATCGCCATTTTGTATTTCTTTTTCTTGCATCTTTATACTTGATTGTTACAGAACTTTAAATCTGTCTTGGTGTTCTACATGTTTTAGCAGTTTGTAGAATTGCTACCATCTAGTATGTTGTCTCTCTTTTTTCTTTCTTTTTCCTTTGTGTGGCGGGGGTTTTTGCCCATGCCCTGGCTGGTAACCTCTCTGTTTGGGAAATAGGATGTGAGTAAGAGTGATGTCTGTGATAGATTTTCCTCCCCCTTGTAACCCACCTTTCCGAGTGGCTGCATACTTAGTAGGAATGATCTGGGTGTCTCTTTTTTTTTGTTGAAGATCCTATTCTGTTATTACCTATGACGTTGGGTGGCCTCAGACTGGTCAGTGTTGGGATCTACTTGTAACCGTTCCCCATTGTCTTCCTTTATCTGGTACTTGTTGACCCAAGTGTGTTGCAGGAATTGAATTCTAAATCTTTCTATTGTCCTTCTGTGTTGTATGCCATTGTCCTTTTCTCTGGCACTGAATGACGTAAAAAAAACAAACTTGAGCTTTTATATAGCGCAATATCCACTAAACATGCTCAAAGCGCTTTACAAGGGGTCCCTGGCCAACAACAACACATTACATGTAGGACGAGACATGTCGTCTGTCATGCGATATTACAAATTTTTGGGACAGAAACAACGCTGTTAATGGCCAGGTACTCTTTTACACCTGAGTACGGTGAGATAATGTGAGTAAAGAGCCTTCTCCAAGGACTCAACTATGCACCGAGCGAGGCTCGAACCCAGGACCTTCCGATCCGAAAGCGAGTGTCATACCACTAGACCACATAGCCGCGTAAAGAGATGCAACCACCAGTCTTATAATAAATTAGACCTTTTAAACTCACAATGAATCCATCCCTCAGGGTGTTGTATTAGCTGATGCCAGTCATTACCGGTGTGTTGCTACTAACAAGTTTGGACGGGTTGAAGGGGAAGGAACTCTCATTGTCCGAAGGAAGACTCGCATCGAGCAGAAACCGGGTGACTTGGAGAGGAATGCTGGGATGGATGCCAAATTCACTTGCTCTGGAACAACAGATCCTGAGGAGGTCGACAAGTTGCGAGTCTATTGGCTAAAAGACGGAGATGAGATTCTTGCTAACGATCAAAGGACCACCACTAATTACCAGGACAACTCTCTGACCATTAGTGGCACACTTGTCAGAGATTCTGGAACTTACACCTGTGTAGCTACTAATGGACTGGATCAGGCTAAGGCTTCTGCTGTGCTAACTGTCCGAGGTGAGAGAATGATAATTGGTTAAATTTAAGAAGGTTACAAAATTTTTATGATCAGATGCTGCATCCAACCCCCCCCCCCCCCCCCCCCCCTCCCCTCCCCAGTGAATCACTTTACCAGAAGCACATGGATATTCCATTTTTTAAACAGGGTCATACAGATGATTTAATATTGGAATATGTAACATGACTAATTGATAGTCTGTATGTCTTGTTCATGGCATATTTCTATTTGGTTTCAGTATAAAGACTTGGAAGAACTTCATTTCTTATTGTTTTGATGAACCAAATTAGAATAAAAGATTTTTGTGCTTTTGGTTTCGGGGAAGAAATCTTGATTTCTTAATATTATTATTGTGTTTTACTGGCATTCGTGGTTGGCAGGTCTGTGCAATGTCACGTGGTTATGATTCAAGAACATTAATCTTGCCAAATTTCATATGATTTCTCTCTCTTTACACATTATCCTTCACCAGTCTGTAAACGAATTTCCATTTTTTTGGATGAATCAAGTATATATTATTATTATTATTATTATTATTTTTTTTTTTCTTCTGTAACCTATAACATGTTTCTTACATATATATTAAACAATCAGATTGTTTTTGTTTTGACATTCCTTCAGCATAATGGACAGTAATTTGTTTGTCATTTGTTTTTCATTTGTCAAAGTTCAGATGGTAAAATCAAGTCATGCACCATTGTTGTTGTTTTTATACTCGTGTAATCAGGTACTCATTCAGACATGAGTGGAGTGTAGTAGCATATGTAAAGTACCTTTTCCAAAGACACAATATCAGGACCAGTTTTATCATAAAAAAAACCCCCTAATTGTCAGCCTTTTTGTCATGGTATGATTCATGATCTTGTGCGGCTATGTGGTCTAGTGGTATGACACTCGCTTTCGGATCGGAAGGTCCTGGGTTAGAGTCTCGCATCGGCGCATAGTTGAGTTGGTCCTTGGAAAAGGCTCTTTACTGACATTCTCTCACTGTACTCAGGTGTAAAATGAGTACCTGGCCTTTAACGGAGTTGTCTTTGTCCGAAAAATGGTAATATCGCCTAACAGGCATTATGTCCCGTCCTACATGTTAAGTGTTGCTGTTGACCAGGGACCCCTTGTAAAGCGCTTTGAGCACATTTAGTGGATATTGCCCTATATGAACTCAATAAGCTCAATGTTTTTGTTTTTTTTACTTAGATTGTTTTTCTTCACTCCATTTACATTTTGTATATTTTTTTTTCACAGATAAACCAGATCGGCCCATAGATGTAATTCAACGAGATTGCAACAAAGAAAAAAATGTTACCATTGAGTGGATGCCAGGCAGTTTTAACAATGCCCCTATGCAGTATTACATACTTCAATACAAAACAGCTTTTAATCCAGATCAGTGGGTTTTTGCCATGAAGGTCAGTATTTTATACATTTGCAATATTGATATTAATTTCAGATTTGCTACTTAACCTTAATATGCTTTATGCTCCTTTTCAGTCTTTTTTTTTTTTTCTTTTTTTCTTTAGATTCCTATTGTTTTGAAACTAACATTTTGTAGAACAGAACATTTGGTGAAAAACATTGCTATTTTATGGAGAAATGAAAATCTTTTCTAATAAACTTAACGCAAGCTTTTTAAAAATATAAATAAGAGTGGATATTGTGAATTATTTTTTTTTTGGATTGAGATTGATCTTTTACTTGAAATTTGTTTGTTAAAAAAAATAAATATTGTGTTTGTGTGTGTGTATATATATATATATATATATATATATATATATATATAATATATATATATATATATATATATGTATATTCCTGAGAAATTAATATACATGAATTATATAGGGTGCTCGACATTTTCGCTGCCCAGAAGAAGCCATTGGCTGAAACAGATTTGTAGGCGAGAAATATTTTTTAAGAGGTTGGATGATATATATATTTAAATACTCACCCCCGTTATGCAGATTTGTTGTCCTGTGGTAGACATGCTCAATGCTCCTTCAGACATGTAAGCTTGTGGTTCGAGTCATGCTGTTGGGAGTGTAAAATTGAGTCATTAGAAAACATTATTTACTCATATTCAATCCCTTACGTAGGTATATAATGAGTACCCGGTAGTTATAATGATAGTAATAAATAATAAATTGAGATTTATATAGCGCAATATCCACTTAATGTGCTCAAAGCGCTTTACAAGGGGTCCCTGGTCAACAGCAACATTTAAAGTGTAGGATGGGACATGACACTTGTTAGGCGATATTGCAATTTTTCGGACAAAGACAAAGCTGTTAACGGCCAGTTACTCATTTTACACCTGAGTACGGTGAGAGAATGTGAGTAAAGAGCCTTTTCCAAGGACTCAACTATGCGCCGAGCTTGTTGTCTGTAGAATAAAAAAAGGTTGTAGTATCGTAAGTTGTCATGTCTCGACCTACATGTAAAATATTTCTATTTGCTAGGGACCCTTGTAAAGCACTTTGAGTTCTGTGTAGTGAATGTTACAAGTTTCAGGTTTCACATATATTTACTCTTCGGCTTTTGCCAATAAATCAGAAAATTTGATGGCGGCATATAAAAAAGCTCAAGATATATATTATAGATATTGATATTAAAAATCAAATTTTCAAGTAAACTATCTATCTCCCAGATTTTTTATTGAATTGTTATATCACTAAGATAAGTTCTAATAACTTTTATTTTTCTTTAACACTTTTTTCCCACTTGGAGAAAAAAACATTCTATCTTTTGCATCCCTCTCCTTTTTCTATCAGCAATTTACAATGTATTCTTGCTTTTTTTTCACAATCTTCAAAGAACCGAATTCAATTCAGAAATTATTACCATCTACAGGTTAATGGTTCTTGGACTAAAGTCAGTTACCGTCTTTCTCCATATGTGGACTATAGTTTCCGACTGATAGCCTACAACAAAATTGGACCAAGTTCTCCAAGCGAACCCACGGCTAGAGTGTGCACATCAGATAGCACCACACCTGCATATCACCCTAAGAATTTACGAACCTTGGGTCATGAGAGAAACAAGCTGTATATTGAATGGACAGTAAGTTAAACCCCCCCCCCCCCCCCAAAAAAAAAAAAGAAGATTTTTTCATTTAGTGGTATCACACCGTAGCCATCATTATGTTTTAGCCTGATACTGAAATCCAAAAGGACTGGCAGTTTGACGTCATTATTTAGTTTTTGCACCACCTAGTGAGTTGTCATTAGTAGAGCTCATGGAAACAAGCTATTTCATTGGTTGAACTATTGAATACAACTCACGATTTGTTTTCTTTTGTGGCAAAAGACTGGCATTTTGACGTCATATTTTGGTCAGTATCAGGCCATAACTTTACGAAGGCCACGATCACACCCTTTGTAGATCATTTAGCATTGTTGAAAGGATGCTAAAATCATTTCATCTTGCAGTTTGTCATAGCGTTTTCCTAAACCAAAGTATCGAAATTTGATACTATTTTTAGGTTAGTCAGTTTGTTAAGAAAGTAACATAATAATATGAATTTTTTTTTTTCTTCAGGCTTATGAAAATGTATGTTTACTCCCCAGTCTTTTTTAGTCTAAGGATGGGTACTGAAATGATGTCACAGACATGTTGAATTCATTTCTTATTGCTTTGACGGGTTGATCTTATTGTTCTATTGTTGAAAACTTGACAACAACGTTTCATTTTAAAATCTTTTTAAAAAAAATTTTACAAGAAAATGAATTTGATTATTCATCATACTTAATATCTTTCTATTATATTACTACACCTTCGGCCACAGCACCATTAGTTACTGTCGCCTACGCAATTCCATGAAGGAACAGAGGTACTCATTCAGACAAGATGTCTGATGTCAATAAGAATTACCCATGTTGTCCAAAGTGAGCAAATTAGGGCTTAATAATCCTGCCCAAAGAACAAAAAAAAAAAACTGAACGGACGGGCCATTCTGGGTCACAGTGCAACACTATCCACTGGACCACTTCACCCCCCTGCCCCCCTTCCCCCCCCCCAATAAATTTTAATGATTAAAGCAAATAATGTTTACACAATATGGGACTTAATTCCATGATCATTCAAATCATCCCTTCATCGCAACGCTTGCTTGTAATTGTCATTTCAATCTTAATAACGACCTCGTCTCAATATAATGAAAACCAATGTGTATGTATGACTGATCTCTCTACCATTTAACTTTTCAAAAGGCTAAAGAATTTTTATCTGATGTAGTCTAAATATGTGAGTCCAGAATATCAGAAAAAAAGGTTTAACTGGGTGGGGTTCCTGACCTCCCATAGTGGGCATGGAGGGACATACTGTGTCTTCTATCCCCCTATATCTGTTTTCCAACTTGCTTTCTGTCTTTGTCTTGGAACGAGATTACTTGGTTTTGTCCTGGCCCAGGCCGGAGTCCTGGCTCGGAGGGAAACAGTCAAATGCATAGTTATTGTTTTGGGAGATGATATTTTTTTCCTTGTAAATCGTCTCTCTTTTATGTATCATTATATTTGTTATTTTGAATGTATAATGTAAGCATTTGAGTGTATTCCTCTTTGTTGGATTTTGTGCTTGTGTCCGGAAGAGACATAGGTGATCTCAAACTAAGTACATTGGTGGTATGCTCTTGGAATCTACATCTGATCCCTATTTGTTCCCATTCCCCTTTGTCTTACTTTCTCTTGGGTGCTTTAATTGTAATTCTAGAACTTTTTTCTATCCCATTTTCTTCCTTTT
>NC_088365.1:11191990-11249490 GCF_034508935.2 Berghia stephanieae | reverse complement strand
ATAGGGTGTCCCCCCCCCCAAAAGAATGTATACAAACGAGGTGTTTATTTATTTGTTTAATTTTCGACAAGTGTGAATTTACAAACATCATCCTGTCATTTTCTCTCTCCCTGCTCTCAAACTGGTTCTGACACAACCGTTAATACGAAGCAGTGCTGATGGTTTCCTCTGATCCGCGGAAATCCGCGATTTTTGTGTCAGAGGAGAAATTTCCTCCTTTAAACAATGACATTATCCTCAATCAAATTGTCTGGCTTTGAGAGATTTGATATGTGGTGGAACAAACTGGTGCAGTTTCCCCACTATCCAGCAGATAGCTAGAGTAGTTTATCATCTCAATGGCTTTAAAAGTGGGGGTTGGTGAAGTAAACATGTGGCGTAAAGAAAACCATTCATAATTTTCTTCCTTTTTCCCTTTTTGTCACCATCAGCACTGCAGAAGAAGCAGCGGAAAAGCATGATGTATCATTTTAGAATTCCTTTTGGTAGTAAACGTTCATTCATTCGCATTCAATGATTGCTCCAGCTCAGTAATTGTTGTAGGTTTCATTGGGTAGACTTTGTCTTGTGGGAATTCCCGTATAAAAGTCCAGTGGGTTGAGAAACCTCCTCTAAGCCACCGCCTGTTTGGCAAGATTCTCATCAATGAAGGATCCTACCTTGCTGAAAATAAAAATCTTCTTTAAAGTGTTCATTAATGAGCTTTTTATATTGTGCAATATCCACTAAATGTGCTCAAAACGCTTACAAGGGGTCCCTGGCCAACAGCAACATTTAACTTTTAGTACGGGACATGACCCTGTTAAGCGATGTTACAATTTTTTCGGACAGAGGCAATGTTATTAACAGCCAGGTACTCATTTTACACCTGAGTAGGGTGAGTAAAGAGCCCTCTCCAAGGACTGAACTAGGTGCCAAGCGAGGCTCGAACCCAGGACCTTCCGTTCCAAAAGCGAGTGTCATACCACTAGACCACATAGCCGCACTAATGCTCAGTATGACAGGCTGTTGCAGCAAGTCCAAGTAAACAGGACCGGTCACGGTAGCATAAACAAAAAAGGGTTCACTTAATATTCTTGACGATTATTTATCAGCTGTTAAAATGTGTTTACATTTTTTTGGGACATCCTGTAAATTCTTTCAAAGTCGAGAATTAATTCTTGTTTAATATTATCATACATAATTAAAACATTTTTTTTTTTTATCATCTAAAAAAAAAAAGTTTAAAATTTTTTTTAAATTTGTAAAATAATAGTAAGAAGTTTGTAATTAAATGAAAGATAACACAATTTTGAAATGAGTAATTGTGCAACATCCTGAATACAATATGCCTATTCCATGGAGTTCGTCAGTTTTTTTTTTCTTCTTAAAAATCTCAGACTTTATTTTTAAATCTCTTGTACATGTGCATTTGTGTGTGTGTGTGTGTGTGTGTGTGTGTGTGTGTGTGTGTGTGTGTGTGTGTGTGTGTGTGTGTTCATACCTGCCGAATCTTACGAATTTTTCGTAATTTTACTAATTTTAGACAAATTTCAAGGCCAAATACGAATTTTTATGGAAAATTACGAATTTTTAATTCCTAGTAATACTTAACTAAATAATAATAATAATAATAATAATAATAATAATAATAATAATAATAATAATAATAATAATAATAATAATAATAATAATAATAATAATAATAATATTGTGGTTGTTCATACACAATTTCAGAAATTATGAATTTCCTTGTCAAATTACTAAAAATTTACATAAAAATTACTAAATTTGAAGTTTTCAATTTGGCATGTCTGGTTTGTGTGTGTGTGTGTCATACTTTTCAAAATCTAAATTGACTTGTGTGATATATGTCATGTTTTGTTACTTTTGTTTTTATTTTTTAAATCGTCCACAGCTCCTGAGATTCCAGACTTTTCTATTCCCAACATTGGCGAGACATCCATCAATGTGTCTTGGTGGGTGGATGCCTACAAGTCGTCTGGATCTGTCATCTACGTGGAATATCGACAAATTGGTATGTCATCGAGCCATATCAAGAGTAGTTCAATTATACAGATCTGTAATAAGCCTTGACATCTCTTTTAATTAAAATTAATGTGTTTAACCCTCTGCTTACCAACTATAGGAAAATCGTCACATTCGTTACGATACAACCAACATTTTTCTTTTTCGAATTTCTCTTGTACATCATAAAATTGAAAGAAAATGAACAGTGTGTTGTAGAGTATGCTTTGCTAAAGAAATTATGTATCGCAAGACTTTACTGCTATTGTGTTTGAGTGATAAATATATATATATATTTGTGTTAGTTGGGTGTGAAGTTTTGGGGAAAATCCTGAAAATGGCTGGTAAGGAGAGAGTTAATGGAGTAGCTCCATGGCTTTCTGTTTGTGTTTGTTATTGTTTCTAGAAATTAAAGAAAGAAGTATATTGTTTCACTTAAAAAAACAGTTATTCTAGGTTTATTGATTTTTTTTTTTTTAATTTTTTTTTTTTTTTTACAATGCTCAAAGCAATTTGTTTTGAGTACTATAGTCTTACTGTCTGGCTCTGAAAGTTCCAAGATGTTGCAAAAACTGTAAAATTTCTAAATCTAAACTCAGCTCTTTACTCGATATAACTTATTGACGGGAATTATTTATATTCTCTGCAATCATTGTTTTATTTTATCAACTTCACATTTTATTCCACTATTTTTCTCTTCCCTTTTGAATCAAGATGGTGCTGAATGGTTGAGGACCTCAGATGAAGTAGTCCACACATGGCAGACGATCAGTAACTTGGAGCCTGGTACCAGGTATGAGATCCGTATCAAAGCCACCAACGGGCGTGTCAGCATTCCTTCGGCTATTGAGGAGATCATGACCGATGGCAATGGTGAGTTAAGGCCATTTTAAAAATAGATATTATACTACTGGTAGAACTTATTTTCATCATTAAAAAAGAAAAAATGAAGAAAGAAAATATAATTCATCCATTGAATCACATTACTGCTGAAAATTGTTGGTCCCAATAGCTCAGTTGGTAAAGCACTGGCTTCACACGTAAAGGGACTGAGATCAATCCCTGGTGTGGTCGAGATTTTTTTTTCTGACACCCCTTGCCACCCAGCAGTAATTGGGTAGCTGGCTTTATAAGATTTGATAACCAGGATAAATTCTGACTCCATGGGCGCCAATGGCTGTGGACTACTGCTATAGGGAATGAGATTAGCGGAAGAGTAGCATCCCTTGATTGGACATCACCGGCGGAAAAGTTAGAGAACGTCATGTTGGTTGTGCGCATGCGTCTCTGGTCCTCGCTTCCGGTGAAAGCGGCATGAGACACTTCACCGAGAGCGAGGACGAGAGTGACGTATGCGCAAAACCATCTTGACGTTCTCTCAGCTCAGTAAGGTGACGTCCAATCAAGGGACGTTACTCCTCCGCTTATCTCATTCCCTATTGAAAACTAATAAAAAGACTGAAACTGAAATACTTTTGGGCACATCAAATACTATGAAACAATTGTTCTCTGAAGTTTTCTGATAGGTCTTTTTCTCATGCAGCCCCTTCTCTTTGGAACTCTCTTCCCTTAAGAAAATGTAACACAGAAAATTACTTTTAAGACAACTATTAAGACATATTTTATGAGCAAATAATTTGATAGATTAAAACCAGTTTCCGTTTATGGATTATTTTTCATGATATGAACGTCTTAAGCATGTTTTGTGTACTTATGACCTGTTATTGTAGCTTTGATGTTTGTATTGAAAAGGCACCTAGGAATGTTTGTATTTGGAATAGGAGCGGTATAAATGATTATTATTGTTGTTATTATTATAATTATTATTATTATTATTATTATTATTATTATTATTATTATTTATTATTATTATTATTATTATTATTATTATTATTATTATTTGTCATCATCATCATCATCATCATCATCATCATCATCATCATCATTCATATTATTATTATTATTATTATTATTATTATTATTATTATATTATTATTATATCATTATTATTATTATTATTATTATTATTATTATTATTATTATTATTATTATTATTATTTTATTATTATTATTATTAATTATTATTATTATTTGTCATCCCCAGCCAAGGGCTACGATTTAGTGGAAAATATTGGATGGTTCATCGGAGTGCTCCTCTCCATCCTCCTCCTCATCGCCCTCATCGTCCTCTTTCTCCTCGCCTACAAACACGGATTCCGCTTCTCAAGAGCCATGCCGGGTCAAATCTACAACAGCAGCAGCGGGGCTTACTCTGGTACTTATGATCGTAAGATGTTGTCTATTCACATATCCACACGCTTGTCTGTCTATTCCGCTTTCCACTTGGTAAACTTGTGTCTATCGATCTGTCAGCGATGATGGCAAAATCTGAGGCGGTTGGTTCCAGGCAGATAAGCTGTTCATATCCGTTTACATTTGTTTACATAAATATTTTTCAAAACATTTGATGAGACTCCATCAGTTTTTTTTTGCAGAAAACGATTGAGCAAGAAGTTCCATCAAAGTAGCTGCATAAAAACGGATAGAGTACTTTGTATATGAAAACAAATGTAAACGATTTTGTTAAATGTTATAGCAAAAAGTAACAAAAACTAATATTTGAAAAAAAAAATGTCATTCATAGACTTGAGTAGATGATGTTTATATATAGGACAATGTAGTCATTCATAGTTTCATTAACAGTTGTCCTGTTTTGTAAAGAAACTAACATGAACATAATAACAATATAATCTGATCTGTTATTTTTTTTTTTTTTTTAAACCTAACATGAGCATTAATTAGATGTGTTTGAAAATGAATCTTTTGTCTTGATATCCAATTCATGATCTGTGGAATTTACTGACCGCCCAAAGAATGTGCCAAAATGCCCTTGTATTGTAGATCGTATCAGGAGGTTTTGATTGTTAAGAGTTTTCTAGATAGAAACACCAATTATGTCTATTATTTTTTTATTTTTGATCATTTTTTTTCTTCTTTAATTTCCTCTGAAATTATATTAATCTTGATATTTACACATTCTAAATGAGTGAGGGATATATTGCTTTGGCTTATTAAAAAAAAGAAAAGGTTTTTCCAGCATGATTTAAATGATAAAGATGCATATTTTGCTTAAAATTAAAACCATCCCCAACAATGCAAGGGCATTTTATCGTGTCTACTTCTGTTTTTTATTTTATTACTTACATAGTTAATTTGGTAGTGGTTGTTTTAATGTGCCTTTTAAAGACTTTGTATAAACTTTTATTTCGCCTTTAGTTAAAATTTCAGTGTTGCATGTCCCTGCGTCTGAGATTTGATTTTAATGAAAACATTTTGCCAGAAATTAGTGAACTAAGTAGAGAATTCAATAAATATTTTCGAATTTGTTATAAGGAGTATCTTAAGAAAAAGCATATTTCATAGATCATAAGAGACAGAGGAATGAGAGATTTAGAGAAGAAAAAAAAAGGTATATTATTCCAGGGAGAACTGATAGCTCAATTGGTAGAGCACTCACTTCATACACAAAAGGACTGAGATTGATTCCCTGTGAATTCAGGATTTTTTCAACCCCCCAACCACCCACCCCTGTCCACCCAGCAGTGATTGGGTAGCTTTGTCTGTTAGATTTTGTGAAAAGTACTTTGCCATAGTCTAGCATTCTATCCAAAGGGTAGCAAACAATGATTATTGTCCGTTTCATGTCATAGAAACCGGGATAACTCCAGCTCCGCAGGACTACTTTTATTTTTTTAAATATTCCACTTTATAATTTTGGTAAAGGTTTATTAAAAGTTGTTTAAATTAAAAATTTGAATTGTAGAAATTCTTGACATGACAGTATTCTGCATATTTTGAAATTAATCAAGTTACCTGTTTCATTCATAAAGGTAATATATATATATTTTTTTTTTTTTCAATACAAACATCGAGATGCATGCAAAGATTGTTGCACATACACCTTAGTATCCTTTCCACTAGTGTGGATTTTATTAGTGGTGATGGTTGCATGTGGTTGTTATTGATTGATTGAGCAAGCTCAAATTTGTTCTTAGATTTTAATATTAATGGTCAAAGTTAAAGGATTGAACCGTTAAATGTTGATATCTAAACCACTTTGTATGTTTTTAAGAGATAACTCAACCATCTTTAAATCGCATAATGTAATGTCCCAGACTTGCCAACCAGTATGATTTCTCGTAGTTTGATACGCTTTGAGATCCTCCCATAGTGGGCAGGGAGGTACATGCTGTGTCTTCTATCCCCCCATACCCGTTTTCCAATTGTTTCCTGTCATTGTCTTGGAATGAGATTACTTAGTTTTGTCCTGATCCTTGCCGGAGTTCCTTGACTTGGAGGGAAACAGTCGAATGTATAGTTATAGTTTTGGGAGATGATATTTTTTTCCTTGTAAATCATCTCTCTGTTATGAATTGTATTATGTTTAGTTTACATATTATATTATATGATTGGTAAACATTTGAGTGTATTCCTCTTAGTTGGGACCTGTGCTTGTGTCTGGATGAGACTTTTTGGTGATCTCAAACTAAGTACTTTAACGGTGTGCTCTTGGAATCTACATCTGTTCCCTATTTGAACCAGTTCCCTTTTGTCTTACCTTTTCTTTTGTGCTTTAATTGTAATTCTGGAACTTTTAACTATCCCATTTTCTTCCTTTTTACTGGCGCTGATATGACTTTAATGTGTTGCAAGCGCCGTAAAACCCTTAAAAACAAAAACAACATACGCTTTGAGATCAAAATATGACAATAGAGGAATGTCCCGTCCTACATGTTAAATGTTGCTGTTGATCAGGGACCCCTTGTAAAGCGCTTTGAGCACATTTAGTGGATATTGCGCTATATAAAGCTCAATTTTTTAATTATTTTTTTAAAACCAAAATATGCTAAATGCAAAAAGTCAGGATTTGGAACAAACGGGGGGGGGGGGGGGGTGATAAAAGTGGAAGAGTTAAAGAGTACGTTATTAGATGTAGTCCCCAGCTTGATATTAACCTGAGTAGCCTGACAGATGATTGATTGCTTAAGGAATTTCACGGGTTTCCTTCTCTCTTTTTCTGGCTCTCCATAAGTCTCCGTAAATTCAGTGAATAATTGGAGATAGGATAGCTGCTGATGTTGATTGAAAATATGATTTTTAGAGGGAAAATATGAGAAAGCCAGCGTAAATTAAATATTTGGGAAATTATGATAAATCTTTTAAAATGATTTGGGTTGGTTGGTTGGTTGGCAGGCTTGCACCTGAATCGCTCTTCATTTTGGTTGTATTCAGTTATTTTTTCAAATTCTTTTACTGTGCCAAAATTTAGGATGGATTCAATGGATTCAAAAGTTTATTTTTAGGCAATTGCCAATATAACTCATATAAGAATATAATATTTTTATCAACAAATCAAGTAACTAAAATCAGTAATAAAGCAAGGCATACAATGATAGAAATAATGATAATAATAGTAATAATAATAATAATAATAATAATAATAATAATAATAATAATAATGATAATCATCATAATAATAATAATAATAATGATGATAATAATAATAATAATAATAATAATAATAATAATAATAATAATAATAATAATAATAATTATAATTATAATTATAATTATAATTATAATTATAATGGTGATAATGCTGATTAGGAAGCTGGTTATTTGAAATTACTTGATACTTTTTCTCTCTGATAGTCCAAATGAAGATTTCTGATGTCATTGTCAACAGTATAGCTGATTGTTCATTGTATATTTCATCATGGCCAATGGATTCATGCTTTGCACTGTTTCTGTAGAATTGCACAATGGCTTTCATATTATACAATATTCTATCCATTTGGCATTCTTTGTTGTATCATTGTTACTTTATCAATACGCTTCAACAGTCGTAACGTCACTTCCCTCGTATTGACGCATGGTAACTTATCAACTGGCTCTAAACTATTGGAACAATGTCGGATGCCCTTATGAAATATTTCTCCGGAGCATAAAAGCATATCCTGAGGAGAAAAAAAAACATAAATCTGATCATGTTTTGACTTTTACACATTCTGATCACAAGACATGTGAAAATTCTTGCCAGCATGAGGAATAAAAAGTACTGAATTTCTTTGTTTAGAACCACGATGGCCGCCGTTGCTGGGCGACGTGACATCAGACTATTGAATCCAATTCACAATTAGACATGTAAAACCATTTATTATTTTTTTAAAAATCAAACAATTTTGTTTTCTTTATCGTGTCGATTCTCATTAATAAGCAATTTATGGTAACCACAGTATCCTGGAAAATTATATGTGACTCTGTAGTGTATTGTAGATTGCTAATGATAATTTGTTAAGTAGAAAACGTCAACAATAGTCAGCCATTTTGGAATCGAAGTGATTCTTTTTATTCTTGAAATAACGTAATCGAATACTGCTATTTGGGTACTCAGGTATCCCACAATCTCCCCTTAAAAAAAATTAGATGATTAAAAAAAAAATGAGCTATTATACTTTCGCTCGTTTTGGTTTACATAATGGTTCATTCATTCTTACATTTGTTTTATACAGCTTAAATGATTAATTAAGAGTTAATGAGAAAGAAAAAAAAAGAAAAATTATCTCATATATCAATGATGAGTAAGAAAAAGTGTTTCTTCTGTGTAGAACTAAACTAGTTGAAGTGGTCAACAGTTCATAATGATAAAAGAAAACACAGTAATGGACTCTAATAGTCTTAACTAGTGTCAACTTCATGCGACTGTGTAGATGCAAAGTGTTTTTGTGTTTGTGGTCGTAACGTCACGAATATTTCTTCCAATATTATAGTCAAGCTTAAGGCTTATAAATGGCCATGCCTACAGTGTGAATTTGTTAGGTTTTCTCACGTTGCGACCACTTCTCGTAGTGTAAGGTGCACTTGTAGTGTTGTGATTGTTTTGAGATTGCGTTCTCTGTGACATGTTGTCAGAGAGAGTTAGAGAATTTGGGAATTCTCTATGTGGTGAGGGCGGGACCTCGACCTGTGACCGCGTAGAATTTGGATCTCGGTCATTCGCTGGGGTTGTTTGAACCATGGTTGGTATCTCTGTCGTTCTGAAGTTTGGGACGATGTCCAATAGTGGTGCTGGTGCTGGTTTGCTTGTGATTGCAGGGGTGTTTGTGTGAACAATTTGGTCGGAGTGTCGTCTCCATATGGCTCCGGGAGCTGTTTTGACTTCAAAGGTGCGTGTTCCCGTTTGGGCATGTATTACGCCGTGTTGCCATCGTTGGTGTCCGCGGTAGTCCGGTAGTCTCGGACCAGGACGTTGTCTCCGTTGTCGAAGTTCCTGGTGTTGGCAGAAGAGTGAGTACGAAGCTGACGGTCTTGACATGAAGATACTCTTGTATGAATGCTTGGTCGAATGATGTCTAGGTGAGTTCGCAGATGTCTGCCAAACATAAGTGATGCTGGGCTCTCGTTTGTTGTGGTGTGCGGTGCATTCCTATAAGCAAACAGGAATCTTGCCAGTTTTGTATGGATGGTACCCTTCTCATCTTTTGAAGCTTTCATTGCTTGTTTGAAAGTTTGGACCATTCGCTCAGCCAGCCCGTTGGTTGCTGGGTGGTAGGGTGTGCTAAGGGTGTGCTTGATTCCATTGACCTTTGTGAAGGATTTGAATTCATGGGATGTGAACTGCACACCGTTGTCAGATACGAGCTGTTCAGGTAAACCAAATCTTGCAAAAAGATTGCTCAATATATTGATTGTTGAAATGGATGTGGCATTGGATGTCGGTATTATTTCGGCCCATTTGGAATGGGCGTCGACGACCACTAGAAACATTAATCCCATGAATGGTCCCGCGAAGTCTATTTGAATTCTTTGCCATGGCTTGTCAGGCCAGTGCCATGGGTGAAGAGGAGCTTTCGGTGGATCAGGTTGAACTGAAGCACAACCAGGGCACCCTTTTGTAGTTGCCTCGATTTGTTTGTCAATAGCAGGCCACCAGAAGTATCCCCTAGCCAAGTTTTTCATTTTGACTATACCAATGTGTCCTTCATGAAGAACACTTAAGATTTTTGCATGCAGTTTTTGTGGAGGGATGAGTCTGTATCCCCAAAAGAGACAGTTTTGTTGCACTGACAGTTCGTTTTGTTTGTTGAAGTAAGGTTTCAGTTCTTCGTTGACTGTGTTTGGCCATCTGTCAGTTTGGACGTAATGTATGACTTGTGACAGTGTTTTGTCGTGGCGTGATTCTTTGGCAACGTTTGCTGCGTTGACTGGTAAGGACTCTATTACTTCTGTATAGAATAGTTCATCTGCTGAATCGGCCTCTTGACTTGAGTTTGTGGTGGGTAAAGGCAATCGTGAAAATCCGTCTGCATTAGCGTTTGACTTGGAGTTCCTGTATTCGATTGAGTAGTCGAAGGCTGAAAGGAAAATTGCATATCTCTGTTGTCTGGCTGCAGACATTGCAGGGACTGGTTTTGTGGGCGAGAAGATGTATTTGAGTGGCTGATGGTCAGTGATTAGTGTAAAGTGCCTGCCACATACATAATTGAAGAACTTTTTAACACCCATGTGATAGCTAGGGCTTCTCTGTCTAGTTGGGAGTAATTCTGTTCTGCCTTATTGAGGGTTCTTGAGGCGTATGCAATAGGTCTTTCGTCGCCTTCTGGTGTGATGTGCGAGAGAACGCAGCCGATGCCGTATGGTGAAGCGTCACAGGCGAGTCGCAATGGTCGATCGGGGTCGTAGCGCATGAGGACTTTGTCCGAAGCGATCATTGTTTTTATTTGAATGAAAGCGTGATCAGCTTCAGTTGACCATTCAAATTTTGTGTTATCCTGTAGAAGATTGTACAGTGGCTTCGCAATTTGAGCTACATTTTCCAGCCACTTGTGGTAATAATTTACAAGCCCGAGGAATGATCTGAGTTGTGTTTTGTTTGTTGGCTGTGGTGCGTCGATGATGGCCTTGACCTTGTTTTCGGTTTTGTGCAAGCCATTTTTGGTTATTTTGACACCGCAAAAGATAACTTCGTCTTGGAAGAATTGGCATTTTTCAAGATTGACCTTCAGTCCATACTCTTGAAGTCTAGCTAGGCTAGTAGCAGATTTTGCCAGTGTTCATCGTTTGTTTTCCCTGTGACTATCATGTCATCTTGGTTGCATTGAACTCCGGGTGTTCCCTGGAGGATTGTGTCTATTGTCTTTTGCCAAATTGCTGGTGACGAAGAAATACCAAACGCTAAACGGTTGAAGGAATACAGTCCTTTTGACGTGTTGATTGTTGTTACTTTTTGTGACGCACTGTCTAAAGGGAGCTGAAGGTATGCTTGTCTCAGATCAATTTTAGAGAATGTTTGACCTTGTTCCAAAGTAGCTAACATGTCTTCCATTTTTGGCATTGTGTATTGCTCTGTGTTAAGTGCTGGGTTGACTGTTACCTTGAAGTCACCACATATTCTCACTGTTCCATTGCTTTTCAATACGGGTACGATGGGTGTGGCCCAATCCGAGGTTGCAATTTTTGTGATTATCCCTTGTTCTTCTAAGTTGTCTAGTTCTTTCTCAACTTTTTGTTTTAAGGCGTACGGCACTGGTCTGGCTTTGTGGAATTTGGGAACGGCTCCCTCTTTTAGATGAAGTGTTGCCTCTATTCCTTTTATTTTTCCAATTCCATCTGAAAATATATCTTGAAACTGAGCTTTCAATTTTTCTGTATTGAATCTATCTTTAGGTGTCGTCATCTGATGTATGCTCTGCCAGTTCAGTTTTATATCGGCCAACCAGTTTCTTCCCAAAATAGGATTGCTGCCTTTGTCAAGTATAAGGAGTGGAAGTATTTTCTTCTGATTGTTGAGTTCTACATGAACTGAAATTTTTCCCAGTGGAATAATGGTTTCACCTGTGTATGTTTTCAGACGAACAGCTGTCTTTTCCAAATTTGGGAAGGTTTTGAATGTTTTTGTGAAGTCCCTCTTCGTCATCACTGAAACAGCAGATCCTGTGTCAACTTCCATTTTTGTAGGAATATTATTGATTTGCAAGTCTACCTTTATTTTTGGTGTGTTTCCTTCCATGTGAAACATTTCCAGTGTAAAATTATCTTCGGAAACATTGTCTTCATCTAGCTCGTGAACTTGTCGGGATTGTGAGGTTCTGTCTCCTCCTCTCCTCTGTTGTTGGCTGCCCTTCCTGGCCTGACACACTCTCTGAATGTGTCCTTGTTTGTTGCATGACTTACACACTGCATCACGGAGGTAGCAGTCGGCTCTCCTGTGGTTATTTTTCCCACATGATTGGCATGGTGGATATGTTTGTGAGTTATGTCTTCTGTTAGTAGGTAAAGGCTGATTTGTTTTTATAATGTTGAGATCAGCTGTTGATTTGCCGGATGTTGTTGTGTGGATTTCCGCTGCATCTCGCTGGGCAGTTTCCATTGCAAGTGCCAAAGCTGTTGCAGATTCTAAAGTGAGATTTGGCTCTTGCAAGAGTCTCTTTTGTATGGTTTCATCGCGTATTCCGCAAACAAATCTGTCACGCAGAGACATTTTTAAATTGTCTCCGAATTTGCAGTGTTCAGCCAACCGTTTTATGGATGCTAAAAAATCCGGAAGCGATTCGTCCATCGCTTGACTGCGTTTATGAAACTTGAATCTTTCAACTATCTCAAGTGGAGGGGGGCAGTAATGGTTGGACAGCAGTTTGCAAAGTTCTTCATAACTTTTACTAAAGGGAAGGTCGGGTGACGTCAAACATCGTAGTGTGTTGTACGTTTTAGCCCCGATGGATGATAGCAGAGTTGCTGTTTGTTTCTGTTCGGCAATGTCGTTTGCAACAAAAAACGCATCCAGTCTTTCTTTATAGTTTGTGAAGGACTCTAGTCCTTCGTTGAAGGTGTCGGGTCTTGGCATGTTGGTATGTACACGTACAAGACTGGAGAATGCAAGCTCAATAGTTGGTAGTAGTCTGTCAATAGACTATAGTTTATGGCTTGGTAGAATGAAAATACATGTAAACGTTATTGCACTTATCTGGGTTCTAGATGCTCGTCGCCATTTGTAGTGTATTGTAGATTGCTAATGATAATTTGTTAAGTAGAAAACGTCAACAATAGTCAGCCATTTTGGAATCGAAGTGATTCTTTTTATTCTTGAAATAACGTAATCGAATACTGCTATTTGGGTACTCAGGTATCCCACAGACTCGCTTACTCAATTACTATGCCGTTCGGTAAAATACTCACAACATCCGCCAGCCAAATTAATCAACACAACACACAAAACTGTTTGTAACCTTGAACATTTATAGTCAGATTGATATAAATTAGTGAAAACTTGTCTTGAACAGGTTGTCCAAAAACAATTAAGAGCTGAGTGACATCAACCGTTCCTTCTTCTATTTGGTTTATGTAAGGATGAGAAGACATTGAAAGTTGATTATTTTATATTGAGAAGAAAAACTCTCTTAATTTGGAATTTTGGAAATAACTCAAATTTCATAATTGTCATTAATAGGATACCTTAAACTTCTATTTTTTAGTGAATCCCAGCATGATACGGATTCGAGGTGTTGGGTCACACAAACAATAGGTCTGATAATGTGTCTGCTTTAGAACCGATTTGGAATTATTGACACTTAACTCACACCTGCCACCTATATCAATATAGGGAATGAGATTAGCGGAAGAGTAGCGTCCCTTGATTGGACGTCACCCATAGTCTGTGACGTCATCGGTGGAAAAGTTATTAGAGAGAGAACGTCATGTTGGTAGTGCGCATGTGTCTCTCGTCCTCGTTTCCTTCTTTTGCCGGTTTTTTGTTTTTTTTTCTTCTGAAGATTTTGATTTTAAGTTTGATAACTTAATGTTATATGGTATAATCTAGAAAAATTTGCTATAAATATGTTGGTTTTTTTTTTCAAATTTTATTTTACACTAATTTTGAAGTCTTAAAATTTTGATTTTAAGTTTGATAACTTAATGTTATATGGTATAATCTAGAAAAATTTGCTATAAATATGTTGTTTTTTTTTTTTTTCAAATTTTATTTTACACTGATTTTGAAGTTTGATTTTTATTTTTTTAAAAAACCAAACGACATAATAATATATTCTTCAAAAGTTAATATGGTGATATTAACATAGCATCTTATGGACCTGAGCTTAGGCATATTTTTTAAACAAAACAAATAAAAGTTTTTTTTTTTTTTTTTTTTTTGGCAGGTGTGATATTATTAAAGCTATAATAATGTTAAGTAACAAATGATGTATTGAAATTAGTCAGTACTTTTGACTAATGCTCTGTGACTATTGAATAATGTAGCATGTAACGATTAAACAACAAAAGAAATCTCTGATGCTTTGTTAACCTTGTAGGTGTAGTTAATTTCCTTCCCTCTAACATATTCTGCTCATTGAGTATGACTGTAATTCATCAATGCTTTACAAACACCCTATTGTCTGAACACTTTGCGAATACTTTCTCAATTGGACTATGTATTGTTGTGGATATCAGGTTTCATGTTGATACAATTGATTCTACAAGATTTGATAGATGTGATCAAAATTGATGTTTCCTGTCTTTGGATTGTAAAGGGTTTTTATTTTATTTTTTATTTATTTTAATAATAGTAATAATAATAATAATAATAATAATAATAATAATAATAATAATAATAATAATAATAATAATAATAATAATAATAATAATAATAATAATAAATCTTTATTGTCCTAAAAAAAGTGGCAATTTGTCATTTGGTTACACATTTATAACAATACAATATTGACATAGACACACTCACACAGATGCACACTAGTAACATCGTAGTCATCGAAAAAAAAAAAAATAAAGAATTAACATTGATATAGAGTTTATATGGGTGGTGTTCAGGAAAAGTGGCATATTCCATCATTTTCAAAAACTCGAATGTTCAATTTCTCTTTTTAAAAGTCTTAGCCACACAACGCCACTGCTGCATGTTAAACAAATTAATCTTTAAAAACAGACGATGACATTTAAATAAACGGTGTGATATAGGGGAAAAAATGTCACCCAAGTAACTTTTGAAAACATTTTTTTTTATAATGGGAGGTGGCCCATTTATACTTGAAACCTACCATGTAACAAAATGATTGACCAAAATATCCAGTTGTCGAAAGATACTTTATAGAATCAGCAATGACTTATTTTGAAATGTCATGATTTGGTGATTTATTTCTATATTGCAAAATTAAAAAAAAAAATGATGGGGGTTGATTAACATCTTATGCTAATTTATTTTGATGGTAAATCATCCATTGTTGCTGGGCTTTCATGACTCTAATTGATAAACAAAAATCTTAAGGTTTTAAAGTGAAAATCATTAGAATTATTTTAATTATCTTTCATTATCAATTATTTCTGAGTCTCGTCATTTGTTAAAATCAAATTTCATTTTCAATTTTTTCCGAAAATGAAATGAATGAGAGTTGAATTCATTTAGATTCAAATTTCTTATGTTTCTATATTTAAATTTCAGATCAACAACACATCAACAAAGCTCCGGAGACCAAGGGATACAACAATGATTATTACGATGACAAAGAGTAAGTTCCTTAGCTTCCTTTTCTCAAGACTTCGCATCAAAAGCATTTCTTTTTCCTTTTTTTGTTTTTTCACTCCTTTTTCTATATATCTCTCTTGGCCTTTTAACCCTCTCCTTACCACCTACAGCAAAATCGTCACATTTGTTGCGACTCAATATACATTTATTTCTTATTCAGATTTATTTTTTACATCAAACAAACTTTGAAGAATGATCTTTGTTTAATTAATAGAAACAAATGTAGAAATCTTGTTTATGTTTAAAAGTCAATTTTTTTCTGCTACTGGGTAAGCTTGCCCTTTTGGGAAAATACTGAAAAGTATCGGTAAGGAGAGAGTTAAACAAGAATGATACTGCGCTTTTCTGGGTGTTTGTTATGGTACAGAAATGGGGAAATTGAAGAATCATTTTAAATAAGGCCATAACTTGTATTCTGGTTAAAAATGTAATAAATATTTATAATCTAAATCATTTATACCCAGGCCATTTGTTTTTGTTTTTGTTAAAACATTTTTCAAATCAATTTTTGATACAGAAGTGAGAGGCTCGTCATATTCACCTTGTAATAAAATCGCTGCTATTAAGACAAATCAGTAATTTGATAGAATTATATTGCTACTGCCCAACGTAATAATGCCCAACAATAATACTTTTATAGGCCAGGAATTTTACATTGGGTAAACAGTTTTACTCCACTCGGATTAGTTACCTGATTTCCTAGTCTTATAAGACCTACATTTCTGACAATTGTTGGTAAACACAAGAAAAATTGCCTCAAGTGTTGAATGTAGAGACCCACCACCTATACAAGTACAATATCTATAATCAGTACGTATAGATCAAGATCTAAATTCATTTTTTTCTTGAACCAAACAATTTGATGGAAATTAGTGAAAATACTTGCAGGTCCATTTTCAAACTGGCACTACTACTACTACTACTACTACTACTACTACTACTACTACTACTACTACTACTACTACTACTACTACTACTACTACTACTACTTACAACTAATTTGAAGATTTAGAAATAGTGATTTAATCTAATGCTGGATTGAAAAAGCATTTAAGATGTTTTTTTTTGTTTTTTTTGGTCTTGAAATCATACTATTGTGCGGCTTTGTGGTCTAGTGGTGTGATATTTGCCTTCGGATCGGAAGATCCAGGATTTGAATCACTCTCTGAGCACTGGGTGGGGATCCTGACCTCCCATAGCGGGCAGGGAGGTACATACTGTGTCTTCTATCCCCTTATATCTTATCCAACAAGCTTTCTGTCTTTGTCTTGGAATGAGATTACTTGGTTTTTTCCGGGCCCTCGTCGGAGTCCTGGCTGAGAGGGAAACAGTCAAATGCATAGTTATTGTTTTGGGAGATTATATTTTTTTCCTTGTAAATCATCTCTCTGTTATGTATTATTATATTGGTTATTTTTAATGTATAATGTAAGCATTTGAGTGTATTCCTCTTTGTTGGATTTTGTGCTTGTGTCCGGATGAGACATAGGTGATCTCAAACTAAGTACATTGGTGGTATGCTCTTGGAATCTACATCTGATCCCTATTTGTTCCCATTCCCCTTTGTCTTACTTTTTCTTGGGTGCTTTAATTGTAATTCTAGAACTTTTTACTATCCCATTTTCTTCCTTTTTACTGGCGCTGATATTACCTAAATGTGTTGCAAGCGCCGTAAAACCCTTAAAAACAAAAAACAAAACAAACTCTCTGAGCAGCGCATAATTGAGTCCTTGGAAAAGACTCTTTACTCACATTCTCTCACTGTACTGTGGTGTAAAATGCATACCCGGTCGTTAACAGCATTGTCTCTATCTGAAAAAAAAAATATATAATTGCCTGACAGTCTCATCCTACATGGTAAGTGTTGCTGTTGACTAGGGACCCCTTGTAAAGCACTTTGAGCATGTTTAGTGGATTTTGCACTATATAAAAGCTCAATTATTTTACAAAAGTCATATGCCAAGGTTTCACTTGTGATTTCTTGTGATATTCATGATGCCAATGTCTTATTATAATTCCTGCAATAATCACTGGTTACATTTATGATTTATTACATAATTTATTAAATTCTTTTTGTCATTTTAGCAATTATGACTATGATGCTCGACCACCCAGCTACACCAGTGAAGAGGGACGGAATGGTAATCGCCGACAACCAGATGCTCCTGCCTATGAAGATTTTGACCGCAAACCCAGCACTGGTGGCTATGACGATGGGGCTTACGAGGATCAAGATTATCCAGATGACTACAACAGGAAAGGCTACGACTACGATAGAAGAGACGATGGTTACGATTACGATAATCGTGACTATGACGGGTATGATTATGATTACGATAGGGATGATGGTTATGACCGGAGAGATGATTATTACCGACGTGATGATGGATACGATCGCGATGACGACAACAGACGACCTCGATCTGGTAAAGTCGACCTTGGTAGAGGTGATCAGGGTTATGATTATGATAGCGAGGACACAAACCGTCAACCTGCACCAAGAGGTGGTAATGGTGGTAATGGTGGAGGTGCTGCTTCTTCAACGTTCGTGTAAAACAACAAAATGATCAATAGCACTTAATGTTGTCGAAAAGGGAGGAAACCCATTATAACTTAATCACCAGTGGATATTGAATGCAACTTTTTCACTGGATTTTTGAAATACAGAAATTATATCCATGAAACAGACTGTCCACAACGTATCTATTTCCCATTATTATCATTCAAGAAAAAATATCCTGCATATTTCGACTTAATTTCAAATAATTTTAAAAGAATGGAGAAATTAGGGCTTTTAATATTTTGTTGGAATTCATTAATTCCCTTTAAAAAAAAAGAAGAAGAAAATAAAAATGGTTCATTTCGTTGTACGTTTGGATTTTATATTTTTGTGAAATCTTTTTGAACAATAATATATTCAGGAAATCATATATAATTGATGTATTAGTATTCATTGGGGCAATCTCAGAATCATAGGAGATTGTTTTGTCCTTTATTTTTTAGATTTGTTTTTTTTTCTCCATCTCAAATTCCTTATTCATAACATTCCCATCAATGAAATATTTAGTATATGTGTCGTTTATGATTTTTTATTTTTTATTTAAAAAAAAAAAGAATATTGACGCAACTGCCAAAGATGCCTTACAAGTGCGTTTTATTACACATTACTTTTAATATTTTATCCAGGTTTGATTTTAAGAATGAAACCTTAAGTCATTTCTTTCTTTCTATTGTATCGATCACTACTAGCATTGATACACCCTGAAAGTGCCGTGCTGTTAATTTTAAAGGCTACACAACAATTAGAAAACGTTAATAAAGAAAGAAATTACAGATTTCTGAGTCTTAGTCACCCACTATTTTAACACAATATATATGATATGCCATTTTAAAAAGAAATATAATTTTTTTTTACGTGTTTGCAAGAAGTATCGGGGATTCTAAAATCCGAACAGCTGTCCTTCCTCATTTTTGTTCTGTTTTGTTACCAAATGATGATGAATATAAATTCAATTTTTATAAAAGACACAATAAGTTTTCTTTTGTTATAATTTCTTTGTGTTCCTTTTTTTTTTCATTTGCATTTGCAATACTCCACTTTTTTTTTCTGTAGTGTTTAAATTTGCATTCATTATTAACAGCCAAATGGAAGAAAAAAATAAATTTTACAGCTGATTTCTGTTTCAAATTCAGAATCGTCACTGATAGATAGTCTAGTTTTTATAGTTTTTACCAAATTGATTCAATCATACTCACTTTGTATACTCAACTGTTCTATTTTGAAACTTTACATTGATCAAAGTCACTATCGATCTGAACTACTGAACAATTTACTCAAAATTCTCTGATTATATATTATAAGAATCTCTACTAATTTTTCTGTATTTTTCCTATTTTCCAAATGCCTGGTTTTTACTGGTCGATACATATACATATACATATATACTCAAACTCTGTCCCTGTTCTATTCATTTGTTCCTGTGTTTTCAGTTGTATTTTTATTTTTATGATGTAAGGCAGTGATGTGGCTGAAAAGTGTTCCTATGCGCCATTAAACTCTTTATAAGGAACACATATATTGTGAATTTATCTGATTTTACACTTATCCTCCAATTATGTCTAAATCAAATTATGTTTTGGGACGTGAAATACGTTGTTTAGGCTATTTTCTAGTTATGCTAAACACCTTGTTTCTGTTTTCTCTTTAAAAAAAATAAATAAATTATATTTTGTTGTTTTGTTATATTTTGTTTTGTGTTTGTTTTTCATTTTTGTTTTTCTTAGCAGTAGTGTTGAAATTCTTGATTAAGAGATGTCCGTATTTATATGTTTTGTTGTTAAGTCCTTTTGTCAAAAAGGTTTACTTGAAGTACATCAGTCATATCTAAGATATATTATTTTGTTTATGAAAATAACTGGGTACATCACAACTTTCTTTAAAGTAGAAATAAAAATAGTAGCCTGGAATGTTTCATTAAAAAAGAAAATCCTATAGACTAGAAGAGAACATGGTTGAATAAAAATTCCAGATAATCTGATATTATTGGAAAATAGAATTTTCATCGTAGATTAGAGTTCAGAGGTCACTAAACTATCGTGGCATGTTTTCATTGGTTTTCTCCATTTTGCATGTGCCCAGCATATTTAACACAAGTCCGTCTGTGCTCATAATGAACCAACTAATGTCATATTATTATATATGTATGTCCTAAAATTCTAGTTTAGCATTGTTGTGCACATTGACTATGGTCAACATTAACACACTGGACATACAGTTTTAAAAAAACTATTTACTTTTTTTTAAAAATGTTGCTGTTTAGAATGAATCCATAAATACATTCCGAAAAAAAGTATTTTCAAAACAAAATATGAGAAATTATATTTTCTATCATAATGATGTTTATAAATTTTGTTGTACATATTTTTCTATCATACCATTCCATATAATATAAAGTTTTAATCTTGCAGCTTGTAAATATCAATAAGTTCAGCCATCATTCCATGAATTTTTTTTATACTCTTGTTTTCATGTTGATTTTAAAAAGAGATACTGGGTGAATGGGAAGGGTGTGGTTCTAGTTAAACAAGGTTTTATATTGATGAAAAGATTAACAGTGTTGTGTGAATTGTCTGGTATGCGAGATGAGTCTTAGACATTTGGTGACAAGCTGGTAATGATTCTGATAAACCCATCAAGCTGTTTCACAGACGAGCTTGGTTTTTATTATTTAGAATGTGGAGATTGTGTGTGTGTGTGTGTGTGTGTGTGTGTGCGCGTGCTTGTGAATGTTTGTGTACAAATGTGTGCGTGCGTGTCTGTGTGTGTGTTTGTTTTGGAATGTATTTGCACGCATATTTTATGAAACTGTTGGAGAAGTGACCCTGTTATGATTTTTTAAATGTGCTTCCTTATTACTCTACCCTTTCCCCCCATCATTTGTAATGAATCAAGTGAAGTTTGATAATTTATTAGAGATCATCAGCAAATGTGCTTGTGAATTATAGATGATGTGTGTGGAATATATAGAGATTACGATTAAAAAACAAAATATTCTGATATCGTAGTTTTGTAGTTGCCATTTCCGTACTAAAGCATACACGAGGCTCAAGTTGATTACTAGAGACCAACGTTGTGATTTTACTGATTGACACCAATATTTTACCTTAAAACCAAATAGTTGTTGTTTAGATTGCTGGGAACCAAGAATTTTGACCAAACAAAATGAATTAGTCCTACATGATATAGTGCAATAACTGATTTAAACAACATTGAATTCTGTTTTTAAAATATCATAGATCAATGAAATACAATAAAAGATACTCAGATGGAATATTCATAGATCAAGCAATTCTGAAGTTTTTACTATTAAAAAAAAATATATATATATAAGGCAATAAATGACTGCAATAGATGAAATGTTGTTTTAAAAATGTATTTTAAAAAAATATTTAAGTGGTTTTTTGTTTTGTTTTTAAAATGGTTTTAGCTGCCATCTTTAAATTTCTACATTCTAAAGGTCTTTGTTATTTTAACTCATCACAATATTCCTGTCAGATCTGAATATAAATTCAAAAATTGCAATCTCAAGAAGTAGATGGATTCACTTCATGACGTCATGCTATATTCTAAGTTTAGATTTATTTTTGTTTTGAAGGATTATGTCTATCTGCACGAGGTTGACATTCTGCGTGAGAAATTGAGTTTAGTATACATTCGTCTTTTATAATAAAAATAAAAATAAAATATTTAAAAACTAAATAACAAATCGTATTGGATTGTCTCTCTTTTTTTCCTCAGTAACTCTATATGAATTTTTGTGTTCTGTGTGTGTGGGGGATTTTGGGCTTTTCCCTTGCGAGTTCATGAGCCTAGTCAGTCTACATAAACACGAGTAAATGGCCTAATACCTGATGCATTCACCTCACAGGGGGGTTTCGAACCCAGAGTGAGTCAATTTTTTGTTTGTTTGGCCCCTGTTCACTAATAAGTTTTCATATCTGACAGAATGTACTTGGATAGCGACCTATCCATAGGTAGTTAACTATTGCAGGCCTGTAAATTTGCCGGCAATGCTGGCATTTCCGGCAATTTCGCTCCGCCGGAAAGAAAAAAAAAAGAATTTTAAATTTTTCATTTTGTTTCACAATCTATTGAATTGGTAAAATTCTAAGAAAATATTCCGGGAAATGGGGATCTTTGCTCATGTTATATTTAAAAAGCTTCGGCTTTTAAGGGAAACGTTGACCCCGTGAGCCCCTACCAGGACTCCGACCTGACCAGGACCCAAACGTCTAGGGGATTTTCAGACAATTTTTTCAGGGGGCAGATGCAGGCCTGCTATTGTTATTGTCCAGTAAACGCTATAGAACTCAGCGGCCACGAAAGCTATACAAACTGACAATGCTATAGACTGGGATAATATCTGGTTTCATTCGCTTTATGACCCGTGAGGACTGCTATCCCTATCTGCGACTGGATTGGGTATTAGATTGTCTCTAACTTGACACACTGATAGAATGCTCTGGATCGACGTGCTCTTAGTTACAACAAGATATGAAGTGAGTAGAAAAGTGCCAGAAGACAATAGAGAATAAAAATTTTTTTTCGCGGCGGTGGTGGGGTTTGAACCTGCGAACTTATTGGTACAACAACTCCGCCTGGCAGGTGAGAGCGTGGCTCTACCGTGTGAGCTATCCACGAACACAAAAATATTCGTTTCAAACTCAAAGTCATTTCTAGATCCCTCTCTCACCCACTTCTTGAGACCGCCGACTCGTTCACCACCATTGCGAAGTAATGTTGACCAGCAGTTAAGCTTAATAGCCAATATTCTCATCACAAACATATAACATAGAAACGATTGAGACATTGAGTATGCTCCGGTGTATGGGGTGAATTTTTAATTCAGAAAAGTGAGTGGAGCAGGCACTTATGTTGGTAACAACAAGATATGAAGTGAGTAGAAAAGTGCCAGAAGACAATAGAGAATAAAAATTAAAAAAAAAACCAACATAAGTGCCTGCTCCACTCACTTTTCTGAATTAAAAATTCACCCCATACACCGGAGCATACTCAATGTCTCAATCGTTTCTATGTTATATGTTTGTGATGAGAATGTTGGCTATTAAGCTTAACTGCTGGTCAACATTACTTCGCGATGGTGGTGAACGAGTCGGCGGTCTCAAGAAGTGGGTGAGAGAGGGATCTAGAAATGACTTTGAGTTTGAAACGAATATTTTTGTGTTCGTGGATAGCTCACACGGTAGAGCCACGCTCTCACCTGCCAGGCGGAGTTGTCGTACCAATAAGGTCGCAGGTTCAAACCCCACCACCGCCGCGGAAAAAATTTTTTTATTCTCTATTGTCTTCTGGCACTTTTCTACTCACTTCATATCTTGTTGTTACCAACATAAGTGCCTGCTCCACTCACTTTTCTGAATTAAAAATTCACCCCATACACCGGAGCATACTCAATGTCTCAATCGTTTCTATGTTATATGTTTGTGATGAGAATATTGGCTATTAAGCTTAACTGCTGGTCAACATTACTTCGCGATGGTGGTGAACGAGTCGGCGGTCTCAAGAAGTGGGTGAGAGAGGGATCTAGAAATGACTTTGAGTTTGAAACGAATATTTTTGTGTTCGTGGATAGCTCACACGGTAGAGCCACGCTCTCACCTGCCAGGCGGAGTTGTCGTACCAATAAGGTCGCAGGTTCAAACCCCACCACCGCCGCGAAAAAAATTTTTTATTCTCTATTGTCTTCTGGCACTTTTCTACTCACTTCATATCTTGTTGTTACCAACATAAGTGCCTGCTCCACTCACTTTTCTGAATTAAAAATTCGTGCTCTTAGTTGCAGGTTTAATAACCCAAATCGTTATGGGCTCATTGTAGTAATGGAAATACTCTCAAACCAACGCAAATTATTGTTCATTACAACAATACAAGCCCATAATTGTTCGGTTATCAGACCTGCCTTAGTGGCCAGGGAGGTACTTGTTGTGTCTTCTGTCCTCCTGTGTCTGTTTTCCAATTGCTTTCTTTCTTTGCCTTGGAATGAGATTACTAAGTTTTGTCCTGGCCCTGGCCAGAGTCCTTGGCTGGGAGGGAAACAGTTGAATGTATAGTTACTGTTTTGGGAGATTATATTTTTTTCCTTGTAAATCATCTCTCTGTTATGTATTATTATATTTGTTATTTTGAATGTATAATGTAAGCATTTGAGTGTATTCCTCTGTGTTTGTGTTCGGATGAGACATAGGTGATCTCAAACTAAGTACATTGTTGGAATGCTCTTGGAATATACATCTGATCCCTATTTGTTCCCAGTTCCCCTATGTCTTACTTTTTCTTGGGTGCTTTAATTGTAATTCAATAATTTTTTACTATCCCATTTTCTTCCTTTTTACTGGCGCTGATATAACCTAAATGTGTTGCAAGCGCCGTAAAACCCTTAAAAACAAAAAATAACCTAAATGTGTTGCAAGCGCCGTAAAACCCTTAAAAACAAAAAATAACCTAAATGTGTTGCAAGCGCCGTAAAACCCTTAAAAACAAAAAAATACCTAAATGTTTTGCAAGCGCCGTGAAACCCTTAAAAACAAAAAATAACCTAAATGTGTTGCAAGCGCCGTAAAACCCTTAAAAACAAAAACAATAACCTAATGTGTTGCAAGCGCGTAAAACCTTAAAAACAAAAACAATAACCTAATGTGTTGCAAGCGCCGTAAATACCCTTAAAACAAAAACAATAACCTAAATGTGTTGCAAGCGCCGTAAAACCCTTAAAAACAAAAAATAACCTAAATGTGTTGCAAGCGCCGTAAAACCCTTAAAACAAACAGACCTGCAAATATGGGCGGGATTCCCGACCTCCCATAGTGGGCAGGGAGGTACTTGTTGTGTCTTCTATACCCCTGTCTCCGTTCTCCAATTGCTTTCTGTCTTTGTCTTGGAATGAGATTAGCTATAGTTTTGGGAGATGATATTTTTTTTCCTTGTAAATCATCTCTCTGTTATGTACTGTTATTTTTAACATTTTTAACATATGATTTGTTAACATTTGAGTGTGTTCCTCTTAGTGGGATCTTGTGTTGGTGTCTGGGTGAAACATTTAGGTAATCTCAAACTAAGTACACTGATAGTGCGCTCTTGGAATCTAAATCTGTTCCCTATTTGTACAATTCCCATTTGTCTTCCTTTTTTCTCAAGTCCTTTTAATTGTACATCTAGAATGATTTTACTATCCAATTTTCATCCTTTCTACTGGCCTAAAATATGTTGCAAGCGCCGTAAAACCCTTAAAAAAAAAAAAAAAAAAAAAAAAAAAAAAACATATGTGCGCGTTATTCTGGATCGAGTAGTGAGTAGTAGCAATAGGAAAACCTCAACTATGAACCGTCGCTGGTCTTCAATTTCAATATATATCAAGATATTCACACAGACGACTAATTTTAAAAAGAAACCATATGCAGATATATTAATTAGTCTTGGGTTAAATAGATTAGTTTTTTGGTTAATTTTGGCAGCAGCACATGGTTTGTAGCAAAATTAATTAAAGTGATACGTGATGCGTAATGAGCCACATTATTATTATTATTATTATTATTATTATTATTATTATTATTATTATTATTATATTATTATTATTATTATTATTATTATTATTATTATTATATTATTATTATTATTATTATGATGATGATGAGGAGGAGGATGATGATGGGCAGGGAGGTACATGCTGTGTCTTCTATCCCCCCATACCCGTTTCCCAATTGTTTCCTGTCATTGTCTTGGAATGAGATTACTTAGTTTTGTCCTGATCCTTGCCGGAGCTCCTTGGCTGGGAGGGAAACAGTCGAATGTATAGTTATAGCCTCTCATAAAAAAGCAAAATCTCGATGTAAATGACCTTAGTAACTACCGTCCCGTCTCAAATCTGCCATTTCTTTCTAAAATCCTTGAAAAAGTTGTACTCAGACGTCTTTCACAACATTTCCATGAAAACAATCTATGGGAAAAATTTCAGTCAGCTTATCGTTCTTACCACAGCACAGAAACTGCTCTGTGCCATGTTGCGAGTGATTTGCTCGATGTTTTAGATAAAGGTTCTGTTTCTCTTCTGACATTGTTAGACCTTTCGGCGGCGTTTGATACTATTGATCACGGTATTCTCATTAAACGACTTAATATAACTTTTGGCTTGTCTGGGACTGTCTTGCAGTGGTTTGAATCTTATTTAGATGGCAGAAAGCAACAGATTATGATTTTAGATAAACTTTCTCGTCAACATACATTGTCTTTTGGTGTTCCTCAAGGCTCTGTTTTGGGTCCAATTCTTTTTGTTTTGTATACTTCTCCATTATCTAATGTCATCACTGGTCATGGGCTGCGCTATCATCTCTATGCAGATGATACGCAACTTTATGCTACTGATAAAACTAAAAATCTCGAAAATATTGTGAAACGTGTGGAAGAATGTGTGACGGATGTGAAAGAGTGGATGGATGCAAACAAGTTGAAAATGAATGAGTCAAAAACAGAAGTGATGATTGTGGGAAATAGAGGGCAGTTGAAGGTGAATGATGGTCTTGAGGTGTTGATTGGGGTGAAAAGATCAAAGTTTCAAAGACTGTGAAAAATTTGGGTGTCTATTTTGATTCAGAAATGAAAATGTCAGCTCACATTTCTGCTCTCTGTAAATCTTTATACTTTCAATTGAAGAAAATCAGTTCGATCCGTCAGTATATTGCAATTGGAACATGTAAAACATTGGTTGTTTCCCTCATTTTTTCGAAACTAGATTATTGTAACTCGCTGCTTGTCAACTTGCCTCAGGCTTCTATTAAACAATTACAACTGCTGCAAAACAGTGCAGCAAGATTAGTTTTTGGCAAAAAAAAAATTTGATCATGCAACCCCTTTGTTGGCATCTCTCCATTGGTTGCCCATTGAAAAGCGCACATATTACAAAGCAGTGTGTCTTGTTTATAAGTGTTTGGTTGGTATAGGACCGGCATATCTCACAGATCACGTGGTCATGTGTAAATTTGAAAATTACACTTTAAGATCATGTAATGACCAAACGAAAATTTCGGAAAAAAGATCAAGAACAAAATTTGGTGATAGATCGTTTGCTTGTTTCGGCCCCAAGATTTGGAATGAACTGCCACGTGGTCTGAGGGAGTGCAAGTCTTTACCTACTTTTAAAAAGAATCTCAAGACACATTTTTACTGTATTTGTTTTTCTTGACTCTATATGAATCCTTGATTTGGCTATAAATTATTATTGTTGTTATATTTATTTATTTATTTATTTATTTATTATTATTTTTTTTTTCACTTAAAATTGATATTTATATTGTAAAGTGCCCAGAGCTTGTGTTTTACACGAGAATGAGCGCTATATAAATGTGTATTATTATTATTATTATTATTATTATAGTTTTGGGAGATGATATTTTTTTCCTTGTAAATCATCTCTCTGTTATGCATTGTATTATGTTGAGTTTACATATTATATTAAATGATTGGTAAACATTTGAGTGTATTCCTCTTAGATGGGACCTGTGCTTGTGTCTGGATGAGACTTTTAGGTGATCTCAAACTAAGTGCATTGGTGGTCTGCTCTTGGAATCTACATCTGATCCCTATTTGTTCCCAGTTCCCCTATGTTTTACTTTTTCTTTGGTGCTTTTATTGTAATTCTAGAACTTTTAACTATCCCATTTTCTTCCTTTTTACTGGCGCTGATATAACCTAAATGTGTTGCAAGCGCCGTAAAACCCTTAAAAACATAAAACAAAACGAGGATGATGATGATGATGGTGATGATGATGATCATTATTATCATCATCATCATCACCACCACCACCTTCACCAAAGTCATCATGACCATCATCAACATCAACATCATCGTTTAATAAAAATTTTTGTTGTTGTTTTGCCGTTTTTACTTTTTTAATTAAAAAGGAATATAATAGACGATATAAATTATCAACAGGACGTTTAGTTGTAGAAATGATTGTTATAAAAAATAGCGTATCTAATACTGTCTCTACAATTAATTATGATAATTAAAACTCGTAACTAGGTCACTGGATAGACCGTTAGAATTGTTTTCCCCTTCAAAGATTTATTTTCATCACCCAATAATGCTACGTGTCAATCGACACACTTACATAAGATCATCAAAGTACTTTGTCCTCGAGTCCCAGTTTAATATTCCACGCTATGTGTACGTGTTGAGTATTATCATGGCGTGTCATTTTTTAAAATGTTACTTAATTCCTATAACTTAATCGACGCAGCCAAACTAAATAAAACTTTAGTTGAGCAATAAATACATGTATGAATAAATGAGAAGACGAATAAATAAATAATCATTGTGCATAATGTCTGATATCTGACGGTTATTTATTGTGCATTTAGAAAGATCGCATTATTTTCCTTTAAATTTATGTCAACTTAAAATTATACCTTTTATTTATATTTATATTTATGCGCCTAGAGCTTTATTGTATAGAGGATTGGGCGCAATATAAATACATTTCATTATTACATTATTACCTGTGCTAAAATTCATTGGATTACGCCATGACTTCATGGAATGCCGACGACTGTGATGAAGAGTCTCCACTAATTCAGAAGGAGGACGCTGTTGATTTTGGAAAAGTCAATCTAGGGCTGAATCAAAACACGAATAGTGGAAATTATCCCAATGTCAATCTAGGGCTGAATCAAAACACGAATTATGGAAATTATCCCAATGGGAAAGTGGAAGACAAGAAGAGTGATGATTTGTCCTCTTCGTCTTCCTCCTACTCCAAATCAGTCGTATGGGCTATGTGTGGCTTTGCTTCTATCGGAGGGTTTCTGTTCGGATACGATACAGGAGTTACTTCCGGGTCCATGCTTCTGATCAAAGACAGCTTCTCTTTGAATTCCTTCTGGCAAGAATTTGTCGTGACTTTTGCCATTGTTGCGGCGTTTTTTGCGGCGTTGACCGGTGGAACTTTGAGCGACACGTTTGGACGACGATCCGTTATTCTTATGGCCAGTCTGGTCTTTGCCCTGGGAGCGGTTGTCCAGGGAGCTGCTCAAAATGTCGCTATGTTGATCGTTGGACGTGCTTTGGTTGGTACAGGATATGGTAAGGCTCCCCTCACCCACACCATTTTTCTGAATATATAGAATAAATATACATAATATAATATGCATTTTATTTTTGGTAAGACGCTTCCCATGAAGTTGCCATACTCAATGCGCATTTCAATGTTTCATTTATTACATTTCATAAAGCAGAATTGATATAATTGTCCAAGAAACCCTGTTTGGATTAGAACTAGAACCTTGCAAATTCGGTCACGAAAGAGCACTTTGAATTTTGAACACACACACACACACATACACACACACACACACACACACACGCACGCAGAGAGAGAATATATATATATATATATATATATATATATATATATATATATATATATATAGAGAGAGAGAGAGAGAGAGAGAGAGAGAGAGAGAGAGAGATTCAAATACTGAATAATGTACAAGGAAAGATTTTTATAAAAGTTGGAAGACCCAAAATAAATCCCAAAAATGTCCATGAACAAACCACGAAATTCTCACACACACACACACAGATAAAGTACATAAATGTACATGATATGATTATTTAAAGTGCAGCTGTACTCATTTGTCACTGGCAGGCTTTGGGTCGATGACAGTGACTGTCTACATTGCCGAGTGTTCTCCAGCCCATATACGTGGATGCCTCGTCTCCACAAACAGCCTTTTTCTCTCTGGGGGACAGTTTGTTGCTAGCTTAGTCGACGCCGGATTCAGTTACTTAGGGTCGGACAGCTGGAGGTATTGTACTTGTTAGCAGAATGAAAAATAATATGTAATGAAATTCCCTTTATTGATCCTCAAAATGAGTATGAGGACATTTTTCTTTATGGGCTATTTCAAGGGAAGACTGGAATACCCAGGCATCAGCCGCAGTGCAACGCCGTAAAGTGAGCTAGGCTGAGTCGGCTTGCTCAAGGCCACACACAAGGACTGGGATTCGAGCTCGGTATAATCTCTTGAATCCGAAGCAAAGACTAGATATCTGGGTTGGGATCCTGACCTCCCATAGTGGGCAGGGAGGTACATGCTGTGTCTTCTATCCCCCCATGCCCGTTTTCCAATTGTTTCCTTTCGTTGTCTTGGTATAAGATTACTTAGTTTTGTCCTGACTCTGGCCGGAGTCCTTGGCTGAGAGGGAAACGTTCGAATGTATATTTATAGTTTTGGGAGATGATATTTTTTTCCTTGTTAATCATCTCTCTGTTGTGCATTGTATTATGCTTAGTTTATGTATTATATATGATTTGTAAACATTTGAATGATTTCCTCTGAGTAGGGACCTGTGCTTGTGTCTGGATGAGACTTTTATGTGATCTCAAACTGAGTACTCTGACGGTGTGCTCTTGAAATCTACACATGTTTCTTATTTGAACCAATTACCCTTTGTCTTCCTTATTCTTGCATGCTTTAATTGTAATTCTAGACCTTTTTACTATCCCATTTTCTTCCTTTTTACTGGCGCTGATATGACCTTAATGTGTTGCAAGCGCCGTAAAACCCTTAAAAACAAAACAAACAAAAGACTAGATATACCCATGTGTCATGTTTTAAACTTTTAACGTTAACCGTAACATGTTAGGACATAAGAATTTCCAAGCGACAAGAAAATTATATTTAAGAGAAATGTACATAATATTTGTCAACTCTAAACCATATCTGAGCCGGCGACAATCACCCCTTCCCTAATGCCTCCTAGGTACAAGCAAGATCAATTCAACTTCGAAATTTATTTTAGGGAATTTGTCTCTATAGAACATTAATCAAATCAAAATTTACGAGTCATCGCTTCATACTCAGAAGGTACCGAGTTCGTTTCCCCGCCGTGGTGTTTGGGTCTGAACAACTCCTCTCCTTCTCCCATTCCCATTTCGTGGCGCTGCACTGCGGCTGACGCCTGCGCTATTAAAGTCTTGACTTGAAAACAAATCCCATTGGAGATGGATTTAATTGACGATAAAATGAATTGTAACATTCGATTTCTTTTTTCAATGAAATTTGGTAAACATTAAAATAACGGGTAATGGGGTATCATTGCGGCTATCCGGTCTAGTGACATGACACTCGCCTTCTGATTGGAAGGTGTGGGTTCTAATCCCGCTCTGAGCGGCGCATCAGTTGAGTCTTTGAAAAAGGCTCTTTACTAACATTCTCTCACCGTACTCAAGTGTAAAATGAGTCCATGACCGGTAACAGCGTTGTCTCTGTCGGAAAAAATGTATTATTTCCTTACGACAGTCTTGTCTTGTCCTACATGTTAAATGTTGCTGTTGGCCAGGCAGGGACCCTTTGTAAAGCGATTTGAGCACATTTAGTGGATTTTGTGCTCTATAACAGTCAATTATTTTTATTATTACTAATATTATTATTATTGTTGTTATTATTATTATATATTTTATTATTATTATTATATATTATTATTATTATATATTATTATTATTATTATTATTATTATTATTATTATTATTATTATTATTATTTATTATTATATATTATTATTATTATTATTATTTATTATTATTATTATTATTTTATATTATTATTATTATTATTATTATATTATTATTATTATTATTATTATTATTATTATTATTATTATTATTATTATTATTATTATTATTATTATTTATATTATTATTATTATTATTATTATTATTATTATTATTATTATATTATTTATTATTATATTATTATTATTATTATTATTATTATTATTATTATTATTATATTATTATTATTATTATTTTATTATTATTATTAGAATTATTTATTATTATTATTATTATTATATTATTATTATTATTATTATTATTATTATTATTATTATTATTATTATTATTATTATTATTATTATTATTATTATTATTATTATTATTTTATAAAATGCTTTTTTTTCTTTCAGATATATGCTGGCATTCGGAGGGATTCCATCCGCCATTCAATTCCTGGCGTTCCTCTTCGTCTTCCCTGAAACTCCAAGATGGCTGATGAGTAAGGGTAGGAAGGAGGAGGCCAGGAGGGTCTTGGTGAGGTTGAGGGGGAGGGACGATGTCGACATAGTAATGGAGGATATCCAAGCTGGCATAGACCAGGAAAGGTTGTCATATGAAGGTAAGCTGGCGGCATGTCCCGTCCTACATCTTAAATGTTGCTGTTGACCAGGGACCCCTTGTAAAGCATTTTGAGCACATTTAGTGGATGTTGCGCTATATAAAGCTTAAATTAGATTTAATTAATTTAAGCTTTACCCTCTCCTTCCCAACTTTAGGAGAAATCATCACATTTGTTACGATTAATTCAACATTGTTCTTAATAACATTTACTTTGTACATCACAGAATTTAATGAAATTTTGTTTGCAATAGCTTAAAGAACAAATTGCTGTTTTGTAAAAGCTTGTTGTGCTGAACAAACCTTATATATACTTATTGCTTTTCAGCTTGAGTTTTTAAAATAATCAATATATATCTCTCTCTCTCTCTCTCTCTCTCTCTCTTTCTCTCTCTCTCTCTCTCTCTCTCTCTGGGCTCTCTCTTTATATTTATATATCTTAGAGATATTTTTCTCGGTCTTTGATAACCCCAAATCTATATTAAGCAAAACAAACCAAATCGTTTAAAATAGCACCAAAAAGTAAAAAGTGCCTCAAACACACACACACACACACACACACACACACACACACACACACACACACATACACGCATTCAAGCCCACGAGCGAGCACGCACAAAGTACATAATTTTGTAAATCAAACTAAGAACAATATTGGAATCTATATAATTTGTTCCCCATTTGATTTGATTCCTCTTTATCTTCCTTTTTCTTAGGTCCGTTTAATAAGTTATTTTCTAGAATCTTTTTCACTATCATTTTTTTCCTTTTTACTGGCGCTGCCATGACCCAAAAGCTTCCCAAGCACGGAAAAACAAACTAGCGTGAAAAATCGGTTCGTTTCGTTCATGGTGAATAATTTTTAGAAACTCATTAGCCTCATTTACAACAACAATAAAAGCTTGGATCCGGTTCGCAGACGGATCTTCCTCCTCCTCCTCATATTTTCCCCCTCCTCATCCTCCTCCTCCGCTTCCTCTTCTACCTCTTTCTCCTCCTCATCCTTATCCTCCTCCTTCTCCACGGCCTCCTCCTCCTCCTCCTCCTCCTCCTCCTCCTCTTCCTACTCCTAACCTCCTCCTCTGCCTCCTCTTATTTTCCACCTCTTCATCCTCTTTCTCCTCTTCCCCTTCTTCCTCGTTCTCCTTCTCCTCCTCCTCCTCTTGATTCTCCTCCTCCTCCTCCTGCTTCTCCTCCGCCACAGCCTCCTCCTCCTCCTGCTTCTCCTCCGCCACAGCCTCCTCCTCCTCCTGCTTCTCCTCCGCCACAGCCTCCTCCTCCTCCTGCTTCTCCTCCGCCACAGCCTCCTCCTCCTCCTGCTTGTCCTCCGCCACAGCCTCCTCCTCCTCCTGCTTCTCCTCCGCCACAACCTCCTCCTCCTCCTGCTTCTCCTCCGCCACAGCCTCCTCCTCCTCCTGCTTCTCCTCCGCCACAGCCTCCTCCTCCTCCTGCTTCTCCTCCGCCACAGCCTCCTCCTCCTCCTCCTCCTCTTGATCCTCCTCCTCCTCCTGCTTCTCCTCCGCCACAGCCTCCTCCTCCTCCTCCTCCTCCTCCTCCTGCTTCTCCTCCGCCACAGCCTCCTCCTCCTCCTCCTCTTGATCCTCCTCCTCCTCCTGCTTCTCCTCCGCCACAGCCTCTCCTCCTCCTCCTCCTTGATCCTCCTCCTCCTCCCTGCTTCTCCTCCGCCACAGCCTCCTCCTCCTCCTCCTCCTGCTTCTCCTCCGCCACAGCCTCCTCCTCCTCCTCCTCCTCTTGATCCTCCTCCTCCTCCTGCTTCTCCTCCGCCACAGCCTCCTCCTCCTCCTCCTCCTGCTTCTCCTCCGCCACAGCCTCCTCCTCCTCTTCCTCTTTCTTCTCCTCCTCGACGCAGACTGATGTTTTGATATGAATTTAACATATTTGTATTAACTCACTCAACCCTAACACCGACTATATCCGTTGTTTACCCAGGTTACTTTTACCACATGCCTATTTATTACATTTTTCTGAGACAAATTATAGGCGTAGTATCAAAGCTAACGTTTTTAGTTTTTACATGTTAATGGTAGTTGAATAAAACTATCTATGTACATGCTCATTTTTATTACATAATTTCCAAAAATCTCTAGGATTGAGTGAGTTAATTCTGCTTTGTCTGTCACTATTTCATGCCCGCCTTTTCAGATTTTTCATGTCAAGGGATGTCTTATTCTATGATCACAGGAACATTACTCGTAACCTTTGATTGGTACTCAAACACATTCAACGGAGGTAATGATAATGTGTGTAAAGTGCCTTTTCCAAGATGAAACACTGAACCCCCCCCCCCCCCCTCTCCAACAATTTGAGCTTTTATATTATATAATATATATTGCAATATCCACTAAACTTGCACAAATCGCTTTACAAGGAGTCTTAACTAACAACAACATTTAACATGTAGGACGCAATGCGACCTTGTTAGGCGATATTACAATGTTTTTTTTTCCGACAGAGACAACGCTGTTAACGGCCAGGCGCTCATTTTACACCTAAGTACGGTCAGAGAATGTGAATAAAGAGCTTTTTTTTTCCAAGGACTATGCTCTGCTCAGAGCGGGACTCGACCTCAGGACCTTCCAATCCGTAGGTGAGTGCCATATCACTAGACCACATAGCCAAAATACAAGTCCGGGCCTTGAGTTTTATAATAAATGGCATTTATATAGCGCTTTACCCCGTTGTCACAGGCTCTAAGCGCTTTACAGTGATATAAAACAAAACATATTACAGTAAGACAAGTTTGATGGAAACGTGATACGAATTCAATTTAACAAAAAAATATGATAATATTTTTTTGATAATATAGTTTTGTCACTCATTTATTCTTTCACCACGCCCAACATCACTTCATTTTCTTACAAGACGTGACACTGTACAGCATAGCCACCAATCTTTTTTTTTTTCTTTTTCTTCTAGAGGGCAGCACCTTTGTCAGAATGTTACGAACACCAAAGGTTCGAAGGACCTTGGTTGTTGGGTGTGTCATCCAGCTCTTACAGCCTCTGGTCGGACTCGTTACTATTCTGTAAGTATCATTGTCATTGTTGTTAATTATCATTTCCACAATTCTTTATCCTCCTCATACACCCCCCCCCCCCAAAAAAAACAAAAAAAAAAACAAAAAAAAAAACAACAACAACAACAAAACAAACAAAAACAAAAAACAAAACAAAAACAACAATAACAACAAAAAACAACAACAAACAAAAAACAAAACAAACAACAAAAACAAAAACAACAAAATAAAACAAAAAACAGACCCAAAAACAATTTTAAAAAACAAAAACAAAAAACAACAACAAAAAACAAAAACAAACAACAAACTAACAAACAATCAACCACCCGATTTTTTATATTTGTATATTTTGCCCTATAGATAGAATGCGCTTGGCCAAGGAGTTCACAACATTGCCATCTGGAAGTATAACGGACCAACACACAAACTCTGTGTAACCATGAACTTTTATAGATAGTATGCAGATGACGTCACTCAAGTCTTTGTTATTGTTTTTTGCCATCCGCGTTTATGAGTAATGCTCACTGAACTGTATTAACCTGACTATAAACGTTCATGGATATACACAGTTTTGTGTGTTGGTCCTTTATACTTCCGGATGGCAATGTTATGAGCTTCTTAGCCAAGCGCATACTATCTATAGTCTGGTTAATAAAGTTTAGTGATAACAACTCACAAACGCGGATGGCAAAAACAATAACAAAGGCCTGAGTGACGTCATCTTCGAACTATCTATATATACACGTCCATTACGACCCTTATTTCCTCAGGTACTACAGTGCTTCCATCATTAGCATGAGCGGCGTGAGTGACAAGCACGAAGCCCTTTTCTTGGCAACTGCCACAGCATCAACAAGCTTTGTGTTCACATTCGTGGGCGTTTGGTTGGTGGACAGGGTGGGACGAAAAAAACTGGGCATGTGTTCGTTACTAGGTAACCCTCCTCCTCCTCCTCCTCCTCCTCATCCTCCTCCTCATCCTACTACTACTACTACTACTACTACTACTACTACTACTACTACTACTACTACTACTACTACTACTACTACTACTACTACTACTACTACTACTACTACTACTACTACTACTACTACTACTACTACTACTACTACAACAACAACAACAACAACAACAACAACAACAACAACAACAACTACTACTACTACTACTACTACTACTACTACTGCTACTACTACTACTACTACTACTACTACTACTACTACTACTACTCCTCTTCCTCCTCCTCCTCCCTTCATCTTCTTCCTGTTCATCCACTTTACCCCCATCCTCTTCCTCTGTTACTCTCCTCTCCTCCTCCTCCTCCTCCCCTCATCTTCTTCCTGTTAATTCATCTTACCATCATCCTCTTCCTCTGTTACTCTCCTCCTCTCCTCCTCCTCCTTACTCCTCCTCCTCCTCCTCCTCCTACTCCTCCTCCTCCCCTCATCCTCTTCCCGTTCATTCATCTTACCCTCATCCTCTTCCTCTGTTACTCTCCTCTCCATCTTCTTCTCCTACTCCTCCCTTACACCCATTTATTTCTTCTCTCCCTCTTCCTTCTTATCTCACTCTTACTACTTTGTCCTCCTTACAATGCAATTGGCTTCAACAGTCATGACGTCACTTCCCTCGTAATGACGCATAGTAACTTAGTAACTGGCTCTAAACTATCGGAACAATGGCGGAGGCCCTTATGAAATATTTCTCCGACGAGCATAAAAGTGTATCCAGATGAGAAAAACATAAATATCATGTTTTGACTTTTTTACGTTCTGATCACATCACGTATGAAAAGTTCTAGCCAGCATGAGGAATAAAAAGTACCCATTTTCTATGTTTAGAACCACGATGGCCGCCGTGACATTAGGCTACTGAGTCAAATTCTCTTCATTCCCCTTTTCCTCTAATCCACGTTGTCAATGACGTCATCCTCCTCTCCATTCTTTTCCCCCACCCCCTCCTTCCTCTCCTGCTCTTCTTATTCACCACACATTCTATTCCAATCCTCTCATAATACGTCACCATCATCATCATCATCATCATCATCATCTTCATCATCATCATCATCGTCACCACCACCACCACCACCATCACCATCGTCGATATTATCTTCATCCTCATCACCTCCAGCACCACCACCACACCACCATCACTGTCATCATCTCTATCATCTTTTTTTTTATCATCATCTTCTTCTTCTCCTTCATCATCATCATCATCATCATCATCATCTTGTTGTTGTTGTTGTTGTTGTTGTTGTTGTTGTTCTTCTTCTTCTTCTTCTTTTTCTTCTTCTTCTTCTTCTTCTTCTTCTTCTTCTTCTTCTTCTTCTTCTTCTTCTTCTTCTTCATTCTTCTTTTGCTATCTTTTCTTTTCCTTCTTCTTCTTCTTCTTCTTTTGCTATTTTCTCTTTTCTTTCGCTTCATCATCATCACTACCATCGCTTATCATATTTTCCATCATAATCTCTATAATATATCCCTCTTCAACCACCAGGAACCGGGCTGAGTCTTGCTTTGTCTGCCATTGCCTTCCAACTATCGGCCATCAATTCTCCACCCATATCCCACCATGGGTATAATATGACGGCTGGGCGTGATGATTATTTACAATGCTCCAGCTACAAGTAGGTGGTAGCCATACGAGTACGAGTACAATTTCTTTGAAATTCGATTCAATAGTCTGATGTCACGCCGTCCGGCAACGGCGGCCATCTTGGTTCTAAACAAAGAAAATCATTACTTTTTATTCTTCATGCTGGCTAGAACTTTTCATATGCCTTGTGATCAGAATGTGTAAAAGTCAAAACATGATCAAATTTATGGGGTTTTTTTCCTCTGGATACGCTTTTATGCTCGCCGGAGAAATATTTCTTACGGCGTCCGCCATTGTTCCGATAATTTAGAGCCAGTGTTACTAAGTTACCAGCGTCATTAGGAAGGAAATGACGTTACGACTGTTGAAGAGTATTATTGCTCGATATTACGTATTTGTATGTCATATGGTATGAAACGACAGCGTGGCTCAGCGGTACGATCTTTGCTTCGTACCCGAAAGGTACCGAGTTCGATCACCCGCCGCTGCGCCGTGTGTCCTTGAGCAAGTCACCTCGCCCTAGCTTAATTTGTGGCGTTGCACTGCGGCTGACACTTGGGTTATTCAAATTTTGCCTTGGAATAGACCCAGGAGACATATTTCCCCTATGGGATGAATAAAGGGAATTTTTTAAAAATTATTTAAATTGCTCTTGGCACGCATTGCATGGCTAAACACAATAAAGAGTTTATGATGGGCAACTCCTCACAGATTGGGTGGGGATCCTGACCTCCCATAGTGGGCAGGGAGGTACATACTGTGTCTTCTATCCCCTTATATCTGTTTTCCAACATGCTTTCTGTCTTTGTCTTGGGATGAGATTACTTGGTTTTGTCCTGGCCCTGGTCGGAGTCCCTGCTGGGAGGGAAACAGTCAAATGCATAGTTATTGTTTTGGGAGATGATATTTTTTTCCTTGTAAATCATCTCCCTGTTATGTATTATTATATTTATTTTTAATGTATAATGTAAGCATTTGAGTGCATTCCTCTTTGTTGGATTTTGTGCTTTTGTCCGGATGAGACTTATAGGTGATCTCAAACTAAGTACATTGGTTGTATTCTCTTGGAATCTACATCTAATCCCTATTTGTTCCCATTCCCCTTTGTCTTACTTTCTCTTGGGTGCTTTAATTGTAATTCAAGAACTTTTTACTATCCCATTTTCTTCCTTTTTACTGGCGCTGATATAACCTAAATGTGTTGCAAGCGCCGTAAAACCCTTAAAAACAAAAAAACAAACAACTCCTCTCAGGCATTGCCCCAAGTACATAATATTATAAGCTGAATGGAATCATGGTGGCCATTGAACTTAGCATCCGAGACATGGGAAACGGGAGGAATTGGATTCAATAGTCTGATGTCACATCGCCCAGCAACGGCGGCCATCGTGGTTCTAAACAAAGAAAGTCGGTACTTTTTATTCTTCATGCTGGCTAGAACTTTTCATATTTCTAGTGATCGGAATGTGTAAAAGTCTAAATCTGATCAGATTTATGCCTTTTCCCCTCTGGATACGCTTTTATGCTCGTCGGAGAAATATTTCATAAGGGCGTCCGCCATTTTCCGATAGTTTAGAGCCAGTTACTAAGTTACCTTGCGTCATTACGAGGGAAGTGACGTTACGACTGTCGAAGCGTATTGCGAGATGGAGGTTCGGCTAGGAAGAGTATGATTGATTCTCGGGGCGGAGACACATTGTCTCTTCTGAACTGGGAAAGAAGTTGCTGGGGTATTTTTTGGACCAGAAAGAAACAGGTTGTGAGTGGCACCAGGACCTGACTAACTGATCCTTTATCAGTGGGTTCTGGCGGCTTCGCCTCCTTGCAATATTTATAATACGCTTCAACAGTCGTAACGTCACTTCCCTCGTAATGACGCATGGTAACTTAGTAACACTGGCTCTAAACTATCGGAACAATGGCGGACGCCCTTATGAAATATTTCTCTGACGAGCATTAAAGCGTATCCAGAGGGGGAAAAAAACATTATAAATCTGATCATGTTTTGACTTTTACACAATCTGATCACATGACATATGAAAAGTTCTAGCCAGCATGAAGAAAAAAAAAGTAATGATTTTCTTTGTTTAGAATAACGATGCCCGCCGTTGACATCAGACTATTGAATCCAATTGTTTGGAGACTGGCAGAGTACGTAGTTGAACATTTATTGTGATTTAGCTGCTTGGCAGGAGCTTCTAATGGTGCTCACACTTACTACCATGTTATGATGATCGACCCAATCTGTAAACTCATTGCATATACTGCGTTTTTAAAAACAACGGCAGCATTCACACCTGAGAAGATTGGAGTAATGAGTTTAAAGTGCTTTACTCTAGGACACAGCGCGGGGGAAGGTGGTGGGGGGGGGGGGGGGGGGGGGGGGGGGGTTATGAAATTGCCCTTTTTCTCTGTATATACGTACCTACTCTTGCTCTACTATTTGTATGAAGGAATTTAGGAGATGAAACGCTGCCACGAATTTATAAATATGTGATCCCTCGTCTCAAAACGGTATTAAGTCGGGATGATTAAGATGCTGAAAATGGAATTTGTAGCCAGAAATAACATGTTTAAGTTGAGTTTGTTTGCTTTATAGAGGAGGAGGAAAATCATATTTCACTCATGCTAAATACCAACGTTTCATATTTTTGACCAGTTTGACTATAATTTGACTTTTTAGCATCTGGTCCATCCCGACATAATGCCGTTTTGAGACGATGGGTCACATATCTCAAATACTTATTTTTAATACTCTTCAACAGTCGTAACGTACTTCCTTCGTAATGACGCATGGTAACTTAGTAAAACTGGCTCTAAACTATCGGAACAATGGCGGACGCCCGAATGAAATATTTCTCCGGCGAGCATAAAGGGTATCCACAGTAAAAAAATACATAAATTTGATCATGTTTTGACTTTTACACATTCTGATCACAAGGCATGTGAAAAGTTCTAGCCAGCATGAAAAATAAAAAGTAATGATGTTCCTTGTTTAGAACCAAGATGGCCGCCGTTGCCGGGCGGCGTGGCATCAGACTATTGAATCCTATTGTGAAATTATTTTTCAGGTGGTGTGAGCAGTGCGTCGAAGACCCTGAATGTGGATTCTGTTATAGAACAATTCACGGATCAATCATGGGAGGAACCTGTCTCCATGCGGACTCCAGCAAGAACGATCACTCTACTTACGGTCAATGTGTGAACGCGACACTGACCAGTGGTCAATCTTGGGCTTACAACTATTGTCCTAACCCCTACTGGTGGATGGCAATTTTAGGAATGGTGCTCTACTTAGCATTTTTCTTTTCTGGTAAGTCGTGTCATCAGTAGTAAGTACAGTAATCTTTCAGAGCCGTTAGGCCCGTGGAGTATATCCCGGTTTCTATAGCGTGAAACGTTTACATTCCAAGATCTTATTACAGAAAGGATGTGCAAAATATTTCTCTGCCATCGATCTGATTTTTAAGTAATGTATTTGTGCTTTCAATGTTGTTTTTTTTGTTGTTTGTTGTTGGCTGAAGAAGGGGTTTGAGCCCAAAACGTTCAGTGTTTGGTATTTTTTTTGAAGCTATTATATATTCATTTTTATTTATTGCTTTTTACTGAGTGAACCAGGGACCGAAATTGGTCCTTTTGTTTGAGAGTGGGGCTCGAACCCAGGACCTTCCGATCCGAAAGCGAGTGTCATACCACAAGACCACATAGCCGCACTTGAAGTATGACACTTGTCTTCAGACCTGTAAGTTCCTGGTTCAAGACCCTTGTCGGCGGATCAAAGTTGACAGCTATTATATATTGAAGCTATTATATATTCATTTTTATTTATTGCTTTTTACTGAGTGAACCAGGGACCGAAATTGGTCCTTTTGTTTGAGAGTGGGGCTCGAACCCAGGACCTTCCGATCCGAAAGCGAGTGTCATACCACAAGACCACATAGCCGCACTTGAAGTATGACACTTGTCTTCAGACCTGTAAGTTCCTGGTTCAAGACCCTTGTCGGCGGATCAAAGTTGACTTGGAAAAGACTCTTTATTCAGATTCTCTGATAGTAATCATATGTAAAATAGTACCTGGCTCTTAATAACGTTATCTCTTCGAAGAAAAAAAAAACCCCAAAGGAAACTGTAATAACGTCTTAGAGAAATGTGACCCTTCGCCACAAAACGGTATTAAGTCGGGATGGTTAAGATGTTAAAAATTGAATTTCTAGACAGAAATATCAGTCTTGTGTTGAGTTTGTGTGTTTGATTGAGGAGAATGGATACCATATTCTAGGGTGCTAATGCCAATAGCTTATATTTTTGACCAGTTTAACATAAAATTCGGCTTTTAAGCATCTGGTTCGTTCCGACATAATACCGTTTTGAGACGGTGGGTCACAAATTATGTCAAGGTCCGATTGCCATTGGATCAACTGGTCCAATCCGTCATCTGATGGACTTTCTCATGATAGACCTTGGAGTTACCACACGGAGATGATGTGTTGTTGTTGACTGTTGACAATTGATTTACAAAGATCTGACGAAATCCCGCACTTGGTTGCAATAATTTACCATTGCTTATACAAATTTTGCTTTTATATTTAGTGTTGCTGCTGGCTTGGACCCTATTGTAAAGCGCGTTGAGTACGTTTTATGGATATTGCGCCATTTAAATCTCATTTTCTTTTCTCCCTTTTGAGCCATGGCGACCCTTGGATATCATGTAATATTTTTCACAAAATTATATTATGATAAACATTAAAACATTATGCCTTTTTCGCCACGACATCATAAGATATCGTCGCCTAGGCATTCCACGAAGGAATATAGATATCTCATCAAACAAGATGTCTGATGTCAACAGGAATCACCCATGTTGTACAAGTGAGCGAATTGGGGGTTAATAATCTTGCTCAAGGAAAAAAACGAAAGTGCCCGAAGCGGGGCTCGAACCCGGGTCATCCGGATCACAGTGCAATGCCTTAACCACTTCGCCACCCGATATTATTATGATATATTACATACTCTTGCTCAAGGAAAAAAACGAAAGTGCCCGAAGCGGGGCTCGAACCCGGGTCATCCGGATCACAGTGCAATGCTTTAACCACTCGGCCACTTCGCCGCCCGATATTCTTACGATTTATTACTTATTTATTTGATCTAGGTATGAGCCCGATCCCATGGCTCGTCAACTCTGAGATCTACCCGCTGTGGGCACGATCCACCGGGAATTCCCTGTCTGCAGCTACCAACTGGTTTGCCAGTATTCTCATCTCGATGACCTTCTTGACCCTTACGGAGACGCTCACTATACACGGTGGGTGGAAAAACGTTTGCAATGAAACAAGTGCTGACTTTAATGACCTCTCATCACCCCCTGTTTGCAGGAACCTACTGGCTCGGCGCATAGTTGAGTCCTTGGAAAAGGCTCTTTACTCACATTCTCTCACCATTCTCAAGTGTAACATGAGTACCTGGCCATTAACAGCGTTGTCTTTGTCTGAAAAATTGTAAAATCGCCTAACAGGCGTCATATCCCGTCCTACATGTTAAATAATGCTGTTGACCAGCTCTTTGAGCACATTTAGTGGATATTACGCTTTGTAAAGCTCAATTTTTTAGAGACTGTTTGCAGGAGCACTGCAAAACGATGGGAAATAAAAGAAAATAAGAGAGAGAGAGAGAGAGAGAGAGAGAGAGAGAGAGAGAGAGAGAGAGAGAGAGAGAGAGAGAGAGAGAGGAGAGAGAGAGAGAGAGAGAGGAGAGGAAAAGAGAAGAGAGAGAGAGAGGAAAGAGAGAGAGAGAGAGAGAGAGAGAGAGAGAGAGAGAGAGAGAGAGAGAGAGAGAGAGAGAGAGAGAGAGAGAGAGAAACAGGTGCTGACTTCAATGACCTCTCATCACCCCCTTACTTCCAGGAACCTACTGGCTGTTCAGCGGCTTTGCCTGCCTGGGGTTGATGTTCTTTGCTTTTTACGTACCAGAGACGAAGGGGAAAACCCTGGAGGACATAGAAGAGCTATTCAAGAACCCTTGGTGTTCGTGTTGTGGGCCATGTCTCGCGTCACACACTTCACATCGCATGTCACGTGACACTCAATCGTCCAATCAGATTAAAGACGAAAACCTAGCGTTGATTTATCATTGTTAATTTTATCACCTGTCCCATAAACTGTTGATTTATCATTGTTAATTTTATCACCTGTCCCATAAACTGTTGATTTATCATTGTTAATTTTATCACCTGTCCCATAAACTGTTGATTTTGATCACTGTGATTCTGATATACACATACGTTTCCTTAATCTTTTCTTTTTATATAGTCAATTGGGCCTACTTATTGAACCACCAAGACAAGCTTTTTCGTTCATTTATAATATTTTATGTTTTCCATTATAATCATTTATCAAAAGCTAGTGATTTAATACAATTTGACAAAATTGTACGTTATATCAAAAAAAAAAAAAAAAGGAAACGACATTCAAGAGATGTAATCCTTCCAGGCAAATTCTACTAAATGTGTTTATGATGCATAAGTGGATAATCCCTTTCTGTACCACCAAAAGATTAGCTAATCGCTGATGATAAATTACGTGCCCTTTTTTTTCGCAATATTCTTACGAGTTATTTCCTTTAAAATCGGACATCAATCACTGAAATACTTAGTTCGATGTGAAATGGGAGGCCCGATTAGAAGGAAAACACCAACCCTTGTGATGCGCTTGTTGAAAGAAAAGTCATCCAGAGCCGTGAAACGGACAATAGCAATTGCTTTCTACCGTTTGGATAGGACGCTAATCTATCACAAAGTACCATTACATACATCCCTTTATTCTGAATTGAATCTGGTTCAGAAAAGAAAAAAAAATCCCAAAACATTCCATCCAGTCATCTAAGTTTTCAGTCTAACTGGTGTCCCTCCCATAGTGGGCAGGGGGGTACATACTGTGTCTTCTATCCCCCTATGTCTGTTTTCCAACATGCTTTCTGTCTTTGTCTTGGAATGAGATTACTTGGTTTTGTTCTGGCCCTGGCGAGATACCCTAGCTGGGAGGGAAACAGTCAAATTTATTGTTTTGGGAGATTATATTTTTTCCCTTGTAAATCACCTCTCTGTTATGCACTGTATTATGTTTTATTTATGTATTATATATGATTTGTAAACATTTGAGTGTATTCCTCTTAGTGCGGACCTGTGCTTGTGTCTGGATGAGACATTTAGGTGATCTCAAACTAAGTACACTGATAGCGTGCTCTTGGAATCTGCATCTTTTCCGTATTTGAACCAATTCCACTTTGTCTGCCTTATTCTTGAATGCTTTAATTGTAATTCTAGAACCTTTTACTATCCCATTTTTTCCCTTTTAACGGGCGCTGATATGACCTTAATGTGATGCAAGCGCCGTAAAAACCCTTAAAAACAAACAAACAAACATAACTGGTGTCACATTGGGGGGAAACGCCACTCTTCTATACCCCTATATCTGTTGTCCCATCCAAATCCCGTCAGGGTGGATGATTTACGAGGAAAAATGGATCTATACTTTTGTTTGTTTTGTTTTTAAGGGTTTTACGGCGCTTGCAACACATTTAGGTTATATCAGCGCCAGTAATAAGGAAGAAAATGGGATAGTAAAAAGTTCTAGATTTACAATTAAAGCACCTAAGAAAAAGTAAGACATAGGGGAACTGGGAACAAATAGGGATCAGATGTAGATTCCAAGAGCATACCACCGATGCACCTAGTTTGAGATCACCTATAAGTCTCATCCAGACACAAGCACAAAATCCAACAAAGAGGAATACACTCACATTTTACATTAAAAATAACAATAATACATTACAGAGAGATGATTTACAAGGAAAAAAATATCATCTCCCAAAACAATAACTAGGCGTTTGACTGTTTCCCTCCCATCTAGGACTCCGGCCAGAGCCAGGACCAAACCAAGTAATCTCATGCCAAGACAAAGACAGAAAGCATGTTGGAAAACAGATATAAGGGGATAGAAGACACAGTATGTATCCCCCTGCCCACTATGGGAGGTCAGGATCCCCACCCAGGATCGATACTTTTAATTGCCTTTCTTCTTAGCCAGGACCAGGACAAAAACGTGCAATTTGAATCCAGTGCGGCTATGTGGTCTAGTGGTATGACACTCGCTTTCGGGTCGGAAGGTCCTGGGGTCGAGACTCGCGCTCGGCGCATAATTGAGTCCTTGGAAAAGGCTCTTTACTCACATTCTCTCACCGTACTCAGGTGTAAAATGAGAACCTGGCCGTTAACAGCGTTGTCTTTGTCCGAAAAATTGTAATATTACCGCCTAACAGGCGTCATGTCCCGTACTACATGTTAAATGTTGCTGTTGACCAGGGACCCCTTGTAAAGCGCTTTGAGCACATTTAATGGATATTGCGCTATATAAAGCTCAATTAAAAAAATAATTAAGATATAGGGGGAATAGAAGGCACACGAAGAGTGACCTATCCACCTAAGATGGCCCTAGTCAGAAGGAAAACCAAGGTGACTGGAATGTTTTTGTTTTTTTTGTTTTGTCTTTCTCTGAACCAGATTCAAAATGCAAGGGAAGTAACCAGTTCCAAAATAGCAAAAAAAAAAAAAAAAAAAGGGGCTGTAACCTACTGGACAGGATTTATCATAAAGGGATGTAATCCCGTATATTATTTCATCCACGTTTACAATGGTTTGTTATTAGTGGGTTGCATCCCTTGAATTTAATATTTTGCCATCATCATCGCCGTCACTATTACCACCACAACACCATCATTATCATCATCATCATCATCATCATCATCATCATCATCATCATCATCATCATCATCATCATCATCATCATCACCATCATCATCACCACCACCACAACAACAACCATAACCACCATCAACAACAACATCAACAACATCGCAATCCTTCATCACAACTTCAAGAGCTGACCACTATAGCCCACTATCAGCGAATGATTTCGGGCAGTGATCGAACAATTTAAAAAATGTTCTACTAGGATGCCATAGGATAAAAGGCTGAACTCACTCAAACCTAGAGATTTTTGCTACTTTTCAAAATTGGAAAAAAATGTATTAAAAATGAGCACGTACATAGATAGTTTTGTTCAACTACCATTAACATGTAAAAACTAAAAACAGCTCTGGTACTAATTTGTCTCAGAAAATGTAATAAATAGGCATGGGGTAAAAGTAAAACTACAGATTAAGTCGGTGTTAGGGTTGAGTGAGTAAAAAGGAAAGAATGAGAAGTAAGACTGACCCCGTCTGTCCTCCAAACTAGAATGGAGATCCCCATATAACATTCAGAGACACAGAGAGAAAAAAATTGATTGTTCAATAGAAATTTATTCATTAATCAAATAGGACTGTTAATAAACAAATAGCATTTTATTTATGATGGTAATAAATATTACAAAGTAATTATAACAACAATGGGATATTAATTTTATAAATGCTTTTTATCTTTATAACAAACAGCATGAAAAATTCATGAAAAAAACATTGAATTTGACGTGAAATTTTTTAATATTTTTTTTTATCTCTGAGCATTTTATCATTAAATGATTTAGATTATGCTCTGTTTAAAGACGTTAAATTTTCTTTTTACAAAAATCAACTTCATTATAATATATCCTCTCTTTGTATAATTCTCTTCCAGTCATTTGTATTCTCCCATTCTTTCCCCCCCCCCCCCTCCTCTCTCTCTTTTTCTCTCTCTCTCTCTCTCTCTCTCTCTCTCTCTCTCTCTCATCTTTGTTTTCATAATCCACGTCTTTTTATCTTCACTTTTTCTCTTTTAAAATCTGCCATCTTCCTCAGATTTCAATATCATCAAATCAAATCTTCCCCTCCTCCTCACCACCCACCACCCCCCCCCCTTCCCATCCCCCCCCTTCCCATCCCCCCCCCCCTCCCAGCCTTCTTTCCGTGACCCATTTTCCGCACTCTCTTTTATTTTTATTCCTACGTCCTTCTCCCCCTCTCTCTCTCTCTCTCTCTCTCTCTCTCTCTCTCTCTCTCTCTCCCTCTCTTCCCCATCTCTCTTTGCTTCCTCACCCCTTTCTTCTTTTCTCCTTTTCTCCACATCTACACATCCTCTTGTACTAAACAAGCACCAACACAAATCACCCTCTGATATTCACCACAGACATTCATCAATCATTATTTGTCATTGGTACGTATGTATGTATGCGTAGCCATGGTTAACTTATAGCCTGACACTGGCCAAAAAATGACGTCAAAATGCCAGTCTTTGGCCACAAAAGAAAACAAATCGTGAGTTGTATTCAAAAGTTCAACCAATGGGACCACTTGTTTCCATGAGCCCTGCTAAAAACAACTCACTAAAACAACTCACTGGTGCAAAAACCAAATAATGACGTCAAAATGCCAGTATTTTTGGGGGGTTTCAGTGTCAGGCTAGAACTTAACGATGGCCACTACGATGTATGTCAATTTAATATTGATGCTATCACAATTTGGAAGGGGAGCACGATATCAATGGACTTGTATATCATAACAACAATGCAACATGAAATTATGGGCGACTTAGAAACAAAAAAAAGTTATCTATCTGTAAAAATAAAGTTAAAATGATAACAAAAATACCATCCTTCGACTGAAAGTTTTTTTTTTTTTCAAACTTAAGTGAAATTAAATAACAAATGAAATAACAACGAATAGGGAAAAAAATAGGATCAATAATGTTAAACCTTTTTTCTTTACAATAATGATAAGATTATATTAACTATTATTTAGTAGATCCTAAATAAAAAAAGTAGGAGGATAGCAGACAGTTCATTTAAATGTTATTGTTTACAGGTAGTGGCTGGGAAATAATAGTATTATCAATCATCTGTAACAGACAAGCGGGCTTCAAACAGAGAATATCGCTCACCAAAATACAGTACTCGCTGGACACGCCGCATTCCAGCACGCTTTGCAATACGACGCGCTGGAGATAGGTGAATATATATTATTATAACAAGTTGTTACCTCTCATATTAGGATTAGAATTCGGCACCCAAGAGATTTTAGCACGCTACGCTTTTTTTGACGTCTTCTGAGAGCTTGCTAGAATCCGGCGAATACTGTATGACAGCCGAAATATTTACCTAAATTTCAGAAATGAAGTCACGGATTTTTTCAATAAATAAGTTGAGGAGAACATTTCGATAATTTCATTAGTGTGAAAATTTATTTAAGGCAGTCATTCCTTCATGGGTTTTTGTTGAACGTTTGCCTAAAGATTGTTATATTTGTTTTATGTCAGACCCCCCAAAATAGGTCTCAAAATGGGTATCAACACAGATAATTTAAAATTTTCACCATAAATTGCGTTTTTTAACCTATAATGACGATACAGAATGATTAAAAATTAATTGAATTTTTTTTTTAAGGAAAGACCCAAACCGCCCCTTAAAATAATTCAAAATAATATTTGTTTTGTTTTTATATAAATAGTATAAGGGTTTTACGGCGCTTGCGAGACATTTAGGTCATATAATTTCAGCACCAGTAAAAAAGAAGAAAGTGGGAAACGTAAAACACAATAATCAAGATTTATAATTTAAAGGATAGCAGAATATGCAAGAAAAAGGGGAACGGTTCAAATCGAGAACAGAAAGAAATTTCAACAGGACATTTCAGTCAGTCTACTTTGTTTGAGATGACTTAAAAGTTTTGTCTAGAAACAAGCATAGATCCCCCACGAAGAGGAAAACACTCAAATGTTTACAAAGCATGATAATGGTATTCAAAACAATAAATATAACACTGCATAACAATGAGATGATTTACAAGGTGATAAAATATAAATTTAATTGTTTTCCCTCCAGCTAAGGACTCCAGCCAGTATAAGAACAAAAAACCAAGTCGTCTCACTCGAAGACAAAGACAGAGAGCAACCTGGAAAATGAAATATTATAGGGGGGGGGGGGGGGTAGAGGATACAGCGACAGTGACCTCCCTGTTCACCATGACAGGTCAAAAGACCCCACCTAACCTTACCTTAGTTCTAAGTTACCCAAAAATCAAACAATATAACATTTTGAAATGATTATGAATGAATTAAATAAAACAAAATTGATTTCTTCAAGTAGTACAGCAACGATAATGTACAAATACAACACAACAATAAATTAGGAAAGAACGAAAATAGTATCACTATCCATAGACATATAGAACAATGAGCACCAATGTGACCCACCGTCTCATTCTGGTGTTAACTCTCTCCTTACCACCAACAGCAAAATCGTCACATTTGTTACGACACAATATAGGGACATTTTTTTCTTATTTAGATTTATTTTGCAAATCACAATGATTTTTTAATAAGAACCTAACGTTGTTTTGTATCTAGAGAGATTGTTTGAGTTTTAACAATCCATTTCTGCTGGGTAAGCCTGCTATTTTTGGGAAAATACTGTTGTTTTTGTTTTTAAGGGTTTTACGGCGCTTGCAACACATTTAGGTTATATCAGCGCCAGTAAAAAGGAAGAAAATGGGATAGTAAAAGGTTTTAGAATTAAAGTTAAAGCACCCAAGATAAAGTAAGACATAGGGGAACTGGAAACAAATAGGGATCAGATGTAGATTCCAAGAGCATACCACCAATGTACTTAGTTTGAGATTACCTATAAGTCTCATCCGGACACCTGTTAAAAATCCAAGAAAGAAGAATACACTCAAATGCTTACATTATACATTCAAAATGACAAATATAATAATACATAACAGAGAGACGATTTACAAGGAAAAAAATATCATCTCCCAAAACAATAACTATGCATTTGACTGTTTCCCTCCCAGCCAGGACTCTGGCCAGGGCCAGGACAAAACCAAGTAATCTCATTCCAAGACAAAGACAGAAAGCATGTTGGAAAACAGATTTAAGGGGATAGAAGACACAGTATGTACCCCCCTGCCCACTATGGGAGGTCAGGATCCCCACCCAGTTTCCAGAGTACGCTGCCCTAACCAACAAAAGGACAGTATCTGGGCTGACCCAGATCCAACCAGTTTTGCCGCAATCGACACATTTAGTTTATTCATTCATAACTCTTTAATTCTATTACATAGTGGAAGGCATCTAACATTAAATAATAGCTAAAGATGAATTGCGCTTTTCTGTTAATCGGCGATTTCATTGACGTAATGTGTTGCGTAATATTTAGAGATACTGTTCTTTCTTGGTTAAAGCCATGCATATAATTCTACCTGTAACCAACAAAAGGACAGTATAAGGTTAAAGTCACGATGAAAAGAATGAAATTTGAAATCTGTACTCAACTGCCTTTAATTCTTCGCAATAAAAACATAACGGTGTAATTTAACACATTTAGATTTATCTATCTCACTGAAAATTTAGACTTTGAATTTTGTTTCTTGATATCTTGTTAAACACCTAATTGAGACGAGAGGTTACAAATCATAACGTAAAAATATATTATGACAATTAATTATACGAAAATACTTGGAGGTCAGTAGAAATGTAATGATATTAAAAACGTGAAGCTACGCCATAATCTGCCTTTATCAAACAGATGTCATTGATTTTCATAGCTACCACCAGACACCAGGACATCAAAGGAGTATATTCTGGTTCCTGAATCTTGAAGAGGGTATGGGTAGCTCAAATGTAAGAGCAAACGCTTCTTATCCGAGTAAAGAGACTATAATAATATGTGACACCTCTGTTGAGCCGTCAATTAAATAGAGAGCTGGGTCTGAATATGATTTGACTGAAATTTCTTCCCGATAAACTAACCCGTAGCTTTAAGATTAGGGGCTGGATTGGTTTTTAAGGATTTACGACGCTTGCAGCACATTTAGGTCCTATCAGCGCCAGTAAAAAGAAAGAAAATGGGAGAGTAACAAGTTCTAGAATTACAATTAAAGCAGCCAAGAGAAAGTAAAACAAAGGGGAACTGGGAACAATTAGAGACCAGATGTAGATTCCACGAGCATACCACCAATTTACTTAGTTTGAGATCAGCTAAAAGTCTCATCCGGACACAAGCACAAAATCAAACAAAGAGGGATACACTCAAATGTTTACATTATAAATTCAAAATAACAAATATAATAATACATAACAGAGAGATGATTTACAAGGAAAATAATATCATCTCTCAAAACAATAACTATGCATTCGACTGTTTCCCTCCCAGCCAGGACTCTGGCCAGGGCCAGGACAAAACCAAGTAATCTCATTCCAAGACAAAGCCAGAAACATATTGGAAAACAGATATAGGGGGTTAGAAGACTCAGAGAGTGCCTCTCTGCCAACCATGGGAGGTCAGGAACCCCACCCAGTGTTATGTATAATATGGTATCAACATTAGTAAACCACAGAGAGAAAGAGGTACTTAATTGAAATCAACGGGAGTCAAAATGAACCAAACAAAATCAAAATGAATCACAACAAATAAATGAGGTATAAATTAACTGTGAGCTCAATTGAATATTTACAACGTTTGTACAAAAATAAATATCGAATGTCCGAGGGAATTAAATAATGTCAAAATGAATGAATTGTACTTATGTAAACAAAGAGCATGAAGCATTATGCGAAACAAATGAGTTATGCAAAGAAAGAAAACTTAGGAGCAACATGCGAATACCCGTTCCAACCCAGATATAAAAAGAAAATTATATTTACCAAAATTAACAGCTAAAACATACCCAAAAACGACAATAAAGACACACACACATACACAAACACAAACACACACACACACACACACAAATTAGATTAAAAAAAAAAATTTTTTCAATATTTAAAAAAACTAAGCATAATACACGAAAAAGAATCACCTCCTTCCCCCCCCCCCTCCCCCCCCCCCCCCCCCCCCCCAAAAAAAAAAATAAAAATAAAAACAATGATAATAATAATAAAACATACCTGCAAAGACAAAAAAAAAAAAAAACCGCAAAAAAACAATCGCAGAGAAAAAAGCCACGTAGCTAGATAATAACAAGTAGATAATGATTGTCACAAATTCCCACAACAAAGGGAATGAAAGCAGTAACCAAAGCAGCATGAAATATGAAACGTAATGCTTGACGAGTAGCGCGTAAGTAGTAAATTTATGATCTCTTATTGCGGTATGTTCCGTTCCCATCATTCTGTTAATTAAAAAAAAAAACAAACAGAAAATCCCCATTAACAACATAAGAAATCAAATTAAACTAAAAAAAAAAACAAAAAAACAAACAAAGAACAAAGCAAAACAAAACAACACCAACAAAACAACAAGAAAAAACAAAAAAAAAAAAAAAAAAAAAACAACAAACAAACAATAAAACAACTCCCCCCCCCCCAACAAACAAATACACAAACAACCCCCCCCCCCCCTAACAAGCAAACAAACCCCCAAAACACACCAAAAAAAAAATAAAAAAAAAATAACCCAACAAAACAACCCAACCCAACATCAGCAAATAGACAATCCTCAATAGAACAGTCTGGTAACAACCGGGTTAAGCACCCTTTTCCCATAACTGGGATTGGAAACAGACTTTATTACGCAGATAGAATCCAGAAACATTAGCAATAATTCATTTCATATCGCTGTAAGCTGTGAAGGCGCCAGTTACGATCCAGAAAGCGGATAGGTTTGTTTATCAATAAAAAGATATTTATTTTTTTCTCTCTTTAGTGTGGAGTTTCAACAACAAAAATAATGTTATAATTTCAAAATAAATATGTGCGAATTAACTGTTTCGTCACTGACAATGAGCAGCCTATATTATGATATTGGCGTCTTTGAATTTATTGTTGTGCTGTTATTATTGTTATTGTTTAGTTTGTCATATTATATCTTGGTTTTAAATGATATCGCTAAACCTGTTGTTAATTGTGATGATAAGGATGATGATCATGATAACGATGATGCTGATTATTATCATTATCATTATTATTATTATTATCATCATCATCATCATCATCATCATCATCATCATCATCATCATCATCATCATCATCATCATCATCATCATTATTATTATTATTATTATTATTATTATTATTATTATTATTATTATATTATAATTCTTCTTCTTCTTCTTCTTCTTCTTCTCTTCTTCTTCTTCTTCTTCTTCTTCTTCTTCTTCTTCTTCTTCTTCTTCTTCTTATTAATTTATTTTTTTATTTTATTATTATCATTATAATTATTAATCATCCTTATCATTTTTATAATTATTTTTACTATTATGATGATGATGATGATGTTGATGATGATGATGATGGTGATGATGATGATGGTGATGATGATGAGACAATGGTCATGCTGATGATTTGGCGGCGCCGACAGTAACTACATCAATTAGAGAAGGATCCTCTGCCCTTGGCTCCAATCATACGACCTAACAAAAATATATTTGTGGCCGCGTTTTGAATTTGTGATTTCCGTCTCAATTCATTAATTTGTCGGGAGGACCAGAGTCCAACAAATTACTTTAACTCACTCAACCCTAACACCGACTATATCCGTAGTTTACCCGGGTTACTTTTACCCCATGCCTATTTATTACATTTTTCTGTGACAAATTATAGGCGTCGTATCAAGCTAATGTTTTTAGAGTTTACATTTTAATGGTTGTTGAATAAAACTATTAAAGTGAAAATGTTCGAAGTACAACGTTTAGATAAATCTTTGGTAGTTTGATAAACTAATGTTAAATATATTCAATGGTTTGCATAAATCCAACTATACCGTCTATATAATTTAGACCTCAAAGTCACTTTTAGTGAAAGTATGTAATAGGAAATGAGATTAGCGAAAGAGTAGCGTCCCTTGATTGGACGTCACCGGCGGAGAAGTTATTTGTAAACGAACCAACTACAAGCCAAGCGCTCCAAATACAAAAGTTATTATTCATATTTCTGTACACAAATGCATAACGTTGATTATGATATGCATTTTTGTACAGAAATATGAATAATAAATTTTGTATTTGGAGCGCTTGGCTTGTAGTTGGTTTGTTTACAAATAACTTCTCCCCCGGTGACGTCCAATCAAGGGACGCTACTCTTCCGCTAATCTCATTCCCTATTTGTTTTTAATGGTTTTACGGTGCTTGCGACACTTTACGGTCATATCAACGCCAGAATGTAAAAAGGAAGAAAATTGGATGGTAAAGAAATTTTTAAAAATTCATTCCTAGATTTTCCATCAAAAACATCCAAAGAAAAGTAAGAAAAAGGGGACTGGTTGTTTCAGATAGGGAACAGAAGTAAATTCCAAGAGCATACTATCAGTGTGCCTTAATTTGAGACCATCCAAAAGTGTCATCCGGACACAAGCACGGGATTCCTCTGGGATACAATTTTGCTGGTGATCTCATTTATAATGATGACACGGCGTAGCTGATGGGGCCATACTATAGATAGTTCGAAGACGACGTCACTCAGGTCTTTGTTATTGTTTTTTGCCATCCGCGTTTATGAGTAATGCTCACTGAACTGTATTAACCTGACTATAAACGTTCATGGATACACACAGTTTTGTGTGTTGGTCCGTTATACATCCGGATGGCAATGTTGTGAGCTTCTTAGCCAAGCGCATTCTATCTATATGATGGCGTTAATTTGTAGGACGATGATGTCAGTAGCGGTGGTCACTGCCAAAGTTAACGAACGCAGTGTTACGAATGACATGATAACTGTTGTTGCTGACATTATTATTGTTACAGATGGCGTAAATAAGTTGATGACGTAGTGTGGTTATGATGGCGTCTTAAAAGAACTGCTGATAACATTGATTCTGATGACATGATAGATCGACCATCTAAAGCTGATCTTATGCGATAATAAGACTGGAAAGCTAAGAAAATGACTGTGAGTGTGTGTGTGTGTGTGTGTGTGTGTGACCTTGTCTTGCACGGAGTGTATTGCAGAGTCAATCAATAATAGGATTCAATAGTCTGATGTCACTTCCGCCCAGCAACGAGCAGCTTGGTTCTGAACAAAGAAAATCGGTACTTTTTATTCTTCATGCTGGCTAGAACTTTTTCACATAATGTCATGTGATCAGAATGTATAAAAGGCAATACATGATCAGACTTATAACGTATTTCTCCTCTGGATACACACTATTATGCTCGTCGGAGAGGTATTTATTTTATAAGGGCGTCCGCCATTTTCCCGATAGTTTAGATAGAACCAGTTGCTAAGTTACTATGCGTCATTACGAGGGAAGTGACGTCACGACTGTTGAAGCCAATGTCGATCCCAACGAGTTGGTCTGAAATTTGTTTCATTTTTTAGAATTCAACAGAGGCAAACAGAAAAAGTCGTGTAAACATCTCAAATATAGACAGCATCCATTGACCGAGACTTTTTAGGGACTCGTCTGTTTGATCCTCGTAAAGAATTCGAACCTCCATCATTACCGCCGTCTTCACCTAACTCGTCCACTCCACCACCACCACCATTACAAAAACTTCTTTCCATCTTCTTCACATTGTTGTTATCGTTGTTGTTGTTATTGTTGTTGCTATAGTGATCGCTACTGCTGCTACCATTTCCATTTTCATTCGGGGACCGGTCATTTTCGCGGAGCAGCGCGCTGTTTATGGAATTGTTCAAAGAACTGCTGTTCAAACCCTGTAGATTTGGAGGATGCTGATGCTGATGCTGATGTTGATGATGATGATGATGTTGGTGGTTGCTTTGATTGCTGTTGTGGTTGCTTTTAGTGCTCTTTTGATTGTCCCTGTGAGTGGCGGCGTGAGCTTTGGAGAAAGATTCCATGGCTTCTTTGAGTTGGTGGAGCCATGTACTCTGTTGAGAGATAAAAAAATTTTGTTTGCTGAATTATGTCAAAAATTGACATGTAAACAAAAGCAAAAAACAAACAATCAAAGAAAAGAGAGAATCAAATAACAAAACATCTCCTTCAAAAACAAAAAACAAAACAAAAACAAAACAAAAAACAAAACAAAAACAAAACAAACTAAAAACAGAGCAAATCAATATAATACATTATTATTATTATTATTATTATTATTATTATTATTATTATTATTATTATTATTATTATTATTATTATTATTATTATTATTATTATTATTATATTATTATTATTATTATTATTATTATTATTATTATTATTATTATTATTACTATTGTTATTATCATCATCATCATCATCATCATCATCATCATCATCATCATCATCATCATCATCATCATCATATATTATTATTATTATTATTATTATTATTATTATTATTATTATTATTATTATTATTATATCATTATTATTATTATCAGTATTATTATTATCATCATCATCATCATCATCATCATCATCATCATCATCACCATCATCATCATCATCATCATCATCGTCATCATCATTGTTTCCTTTGTTATATTATTGGTTTTACTTACTTGATTTCTTGACGGAAATATTATATTCTTGTCTGAGTTATAATATTGGCAATAATTGCCTAAAAATAAACTTTGGAAACCTTTGAAAGATCTAATCATCTAATTAA
>NC_088365.1:11184490-11186990 GCF_034508935.2 Berghia stephanieae | reverse complement strand
CGAACCCGGCTTAATACCGTTTTGAGGCGAAGGGTCACAAATTACCAAATGAAGTGATATGATCATTTATACAGCATGTTTCCTCGCGTTACCTTTCTTAATGGGCTTCACATTGCTTCATACATTCCATCAGCAGAGTATATAAAACCATTCTACCATTTCATACAGTACAAGTCATCTATTAGGCCTCCTTCATTCAATAACATTTTTACAACATCCAACACTTCTTTGAATCTATCTAGTATTAATTTCACACCCTAGTCCAGTGGCGTTATGCATGTGAAATACATTACCAAGGGGAAACGCCGAGACTGGATTTTGATATGATAACTATCAATCCTTTTACACACTGATCACACTATACACAGCTTGAGTATTGTAGCAAAGCGAGACCCCGTACGCTAGATCACAGACTTCACAATGTCTACAATTTCCAAATTATCTCACATCAATGAAAGACCCTTATCCATTCAAATCCTGGAGGCAAGATGGTGGCTTTTGGGGATATACTCAGAAGAGATGAAAATATACCAGCTAATAAAGCCATGAATACTTTTTTCACCCCCATCTGGACACAAGAATTATCAAGGTAGACCACCCACGTCAATTTATACTGTCTTCAATAGAGACCTAAAACGCCTTCAAATTGACAAAGAATTAAATTCAATGGAAGACCTGATGAAATTGTCATCCACAGCAAAAGACTGTGAACTGTGGAAGGAAATGACACGGATGATTAGAGAGGCAACCGAGGCGTCCCGATCGGATGATTAGGAAGCGAAAGGCCTTAAATCAGTAAGTAAGTCAACTCACATCTGGAATAACACATCGAGGATCAAGCTCCGTGACTGTAGGCCACACAATATTTCTCTGCACCTCCTGGACACGTTCATAGTTCTTGATCCACCTCATCTTCTCCTCTAGTTGTTCTGGTAGAAGATAGATAGTACATTGAAAAAGAATGAGAATGAATTATGAATATTTTGATGCGGGACAACGATATGTGATGATGACGAGGATGATAACGATGAGAGGCTGGAGTAGCAGGAAGAAGATGGAGGGGGAGGTGGAAGAGGGAGTTGAAGGAGTAGTAGAAGTAGTAGTAGTAGTAGTAGTAGTAGTAGTAGTAGTAGTAGTAGTAGTAGTTGTAGTAGTAGTAGTAGTAGAAGTAGTAGTAGTAGTAGTAGTAGTAGTAGTAGTAGTAGTAGTAGTAGTAGTAGTAGTAGTAGTAGTAGTGTAGTAGTATAGGTAGTAGTGTAGTAGTAGTAGTAGTAGTAGTATGTAGTAGTAGTATGTAGTAGTAGTAGTAGTAGTAGTAGTAGTAGTAGTAGTAGTGTAGTAGTAGTAGTAGTAGTAGTAGTAGTAGTAGTAGTAGTAGTAGTAGTAGTATGTAGTAGTAGTAGTAGTAGTAGTAGTGTAGTAGTTGTAGTAGTAGTAGTAGTAGTAGTAGTAGTAGTAGTAGGAGGAGGAGGAGGAGGAGGAGGATGATGAGGAGGAGGAGGATGATGAGGAGGAGGAAGAAGATGAGGAGGAGGAGGAAGATGAGGAGGAGGAGGAAGATGAGGAGGAGGAGGAAGATGAGGAGGAGGAGGAGGAAGATGAGGAGGAGGAGGAGGAAGATGAGGAGGAGGATGGTAAAGAGGGTGAGGAGGAGGAATATGAGAAGGATCTTTTATTATGATGATGGATAGTATATTATACTATTTTTTATTGTGTCTTTGACGAATAATATTAGTAATCTACTGGCTTTGGTGGTTGTGGTGGTTGTGGTCGTGTTGATGAAGGTAACTTACTTAAAGATGCCTCCACCTTCTCTATCGACTCGGCCACTTGCTGTCTCTCATCCTCGTCGGCCGTGTATTTCATGACATTGTGAAGCAACAAGGGTAGCTTTGTACAGTGTTGCATGGGAGCTACAAGGAGATCGGTCAACTGGAGACGGTTACAACGGGGGTCTTGCTCACACCACTGGAGGAAGGTATAGGAGGTGACAATCAATTAAATTGAAACTCTATATTAAAAAAAATAATGAAAAATTGAGCTTTATATAGCGCAATATCCACTAAATATGCTCAAAGCGCTTTACAAGAGGTCCCTGGTAAACAGCAACATTTAACATGTAGGACGGGACATGACGCCTGTTAGGCGATATTACAATTTTTCGGGCAAAGACAACCCTGTTAACGGCCAGGTATGTACTCATTTTACACCTGAGTACGGTGAGAGAATGTGAGTAAAGAGCTTTTTCCAAGGACTCAACTATGCGTCGAGCGCGAGGCTCGAACCCAGGACCTTCCGATCCGAAAGCAAGTGTCATACCACTAGACCACATAGCCGCACACAAATTTTCAATATATATAAACGTTGTAGTTAAATTTTCAAGTTAAATTGATACAGTCAGTTTTGTATTATTCCTAATACAAAACTGACTGTCTCAATTTAACTTGAAAATTTAACTATCAATAATAAATTGATAGCTGGGTCTAATAGAATTCAATAG
>NC_088365.1:11176990-11179490 GCF_034508935.2 Berghia stephanieae | reverse complement strand
ACCCCCCTCCCCCCGCCATCCGCCACTATTCCAAGCCATCGGCTTCTCCACTCCAGTGGCTTCGAGGACCATTAAGAAGCCAGCGAGTATCACACCCACTCACTGACAAGGAAGGTTTCCACAAGGCCACTCGTCAATCTCTTCAGAAGACCAGAATTGACACAAATGGGCGTTGGATGTATTCTTCATGCAGTTATCCCATTCCCAACTCATTATAATCCCTTTCCGTTTAGAAAAAAAAGTCACTGAGCAATTCCAAACTATCACTGCCGCATACTGTCGGGCGACCAGACTACTATGTGGTGTAATGAAATGATAGTGAACAGTTTTGAATGCAGGCACTGTTTAAGATAAAAACATCTTATAGATAGAATGCGCTTGGCCAAGGAGTTCACAACATTGCCATCCGGAAGTATAACAGACCAACACACAAACTCTGTGTAACCATGAACTTTTATAGTCTGGTCAATACAGTTTAGTGAGAACAACTCACAAACGCGGATGGCAAAAACAATAACAAAGGCATGAGTGACGTCATCTGCATACTATCCATAAGGTGAGCATAAAACAACGTCATTCAAAGCAAAAAGAAAAATTCAAGAAAAAAAAAATAACGTCCAAAAATAAAATCAGACTGTATTGACCGAGGATCGAATCTTAGACTTCCGGTTTCAGTAATGCTCTTTGGAACGATCACCAGTCAATGGGGGCTGATTTTGTGGGGTATAATATTTTCCTCCCTGTTCTTTTTTCTGCTTTGTTCGCGCGCCCTCTAGCGTCGATCCATACCTTTTCAGACCCTCATAATCTCATGTTTTAAGATCATTTGGGAAGTCGAGGAAAAGGACAATCATGTATGACGTAAAGGTGTGTTCCCATAGGGCTTTCTGCTTGATTCGCCCTCTAGCGTCGATCCATACCTTTTCAGACCCTCATAATCTCATGTTTTAAGATCATTTGGGAAGTGGAGGAAAAGGACAATCATGTATGACGTAAAGGTGTGTTCCCATAGGGCTTTCTGCTTCTTCCCAGAAATTAAGACAACCAGCTCATCTGTGCACCGCATCCTTGAAAACTACATTCCTTTACTTTGCTCATTATTTAAATAGGTCTTAATAACTTACTTACTTATCCGAACCAGCGACCACCTGAGCTCTAGCCCTTCGGTCTTGTGCTATGACGTAGAAGTTAGACGTCTTTTGTAGTTGTTCCAGGTGACTATAAAGAGTGTTACTGATATTTAAATAGGTCCATATCAACGAAAACAGTATCTTTCGTCATAAAAAACCCCCAATGAGACACTTAAATTTAAAATCGATTGAATAAACCTCAACTTGTCAAAAAGTCAACTTAAGACTTATATCGAAGTTTCAGGTTCAACACTTTTTGTCAAGTTGATGATCATTTCAATCCATCGATATTTGAACTAAACGTTTTCTGGTCAGGATAAAAAATGTGCATTTTGTCAAAATGGCTAAAAAAAACCTACTTTGAAAATCCCCTGTGGTTGAAATCCTATTCGCTTAACCCTTTCCAAACTGATTTGATTTAATCCGTCAACCTCATAGATAGTCAAACCGCCCACACACTTCCTCTAACCTCCCATACTACTCACATGTTTAAGGACCATCAAGTGGTCGATGAGGAACACACACTCCGACTTGAAGAGTTCCCACACTGCTTCTCGTCTTTTCCTCTCTGTGTCGGACAAATTGGTCACTTGGCTGTTGTTGGTTTGTTTGTCCGAACTGGCGATTAGATCTGACCAGTGCAAAGACTGAGGATATAGAAATAAAGAGACAGGGATAAGTCCTTGAGATAATACAATCCTTAGTTCTCTTTCAATCCGCATTGGACAGATGGTCATCATTATTTTTTCTTTTATAGATTAGCATGCGCTTGGCTAAGAAGCTCACAACATTGCTAGCCGGAAGTATAACGGACTAACAAACAAAACTCAAACTCTCGTGTAACCATGAACTTTTGTAGTCTGGATAATACAGTTAAGTGAGAATTACCACTAAACGCGGATGACAAAAAGCAATAACAAAGACCCGAGTGACGTCAACTTCATTCTATCTCTTCATTAAAAAAATAAAAAATCTTTAATGACGTCATAAAAGCCATCGACTCAACCAGAAGATAATAAAATACAAAAGATTGGCGGGAAAAGATGTAATCAGTTTAAAGGATGGGAGGCCCTGATGTTTTTAAAGGGGAGCAAACACAATGAAAGGGGCGACAACTCGCCAATGAACTTGTTTACCCGCTGATATCAAGAATAATAATCTTCTCGCCGCGGAGTTGAAATTAAAATCAGCCAATAAGGAGTTGTGATGTGGGAGGATGGAAAAATGCACGAGATTGCCAATTTAGCATTTTTAATGCCTTATTCCCCTGCACCCTCTAAAAATCAAGATAATATTATATATAATTTCAAAGTCGATTGCAAAAAAAAAAACACAAAAACACAAAAAACAAAACAAAAAAAAAAAAAAAA
>NC_088365.1:11151990-11174490 GCF_034508935.2 Berghia stephanieae | reverse complement strand
CGTGTTTTGTGCGGCTATGTGGTCTAGTGGTATGGCACTCGCTTTCGGATCGGAAGGTCCTGGGTTCGAGCTACGCGCTCGGCGCATAGTTGAGTCCTTGGAAAAGGCTCTTTACTCACATTCTCTCACCGCACTCAGGTGTAAAATGAGTACCTGGCCGTTAACAGCGTTGTCTTCGTCCGAAAAATTGTAATATCGCCTAACAGGCGTTATGTCCCGTCCTACATGTTAAATGTTGCTGTTGACCAGGGTCCCCTTGTAAAGCGCTTTGAGCACGTTTAGTGGATATTGCGCTATATAAAAGCTCAAGTAGCTCAAGTAACAACCATTGAAAATGAGTAAAATTTATGCCGCATGTTGAGTTGTTTATCAAACAATAATAAAAGATAAAACGTGTTTTGAGAAATGGGATGAAAAGTGAAAAGCAACCATCAAAATAAAACTGCAGGGACGCCAAATTGATTTTCCGGACGCTAAACGAATTATACAAGACGCCAAATATTGGGAAATTGGCAATGACATTCAAATGCTAAACGGCAACTCACTCTCCACGATATTTATTTATATCTGTTGCTGTGACTACTACCAAAACTACTCTCATCACTTTAACCCACTCAACCCTAACACCGACTATTTCCGTAGTTTACCCGGGTTACTTTTACCCCATGCCTATTTATTACATTTTTCTGAGACAAATCATAGGCGTAGTATCAAAGCTGATGTTTTTAGTTTTTACATGTTAATTATAGTTGAATAAAACCATCTATGTACATGCTCATTTTTAATGCATTTTTTCCAATTTTGAAAAGTAGCAAAAATCTCTAGGATTGAGTGGGTTAAGCCTCCCTCCCTTCTCCCCAAACCAATCAAATCCTTCCTTTTTTTGTTTTTGGTTTATGAGGATCACGAAAAATATTTCAACGTGGTCTTTTAAGTTATCCTCAACAACAACAACAACAACAACATAAACAAAATACAAAAAATGAGGGGGGAAAAGGGGAGGGAGATGAAGGGAGGGGAGGGGGGGGGGGGGGGGGGGGGGGGGGGGGGGGGCTAGTACTTGCGTACTCTAACAAAATAAAAACCCCAACAAAACAACACATTAAGAAATATTGGCCAGAAAACTCGTCCTTCAAATATCAAATAATATACAAAGATGATCGATATCTTGTGAAAAACTCTCAAACCTGAGAATTCCTTAAAGACTTTCTTGAAATATCAGAATTGATAATTTTCTACAAGATGAGGGTCATTTTAAACGATATATAGATATTTGATCGGGTTTTCTGTCTCTATTTAAAAATGTTATTTCTTCGTCAGATTATGGCAGGGAATATATGATGTTAACAGGGGGTTATCGCTGATCGGTTTGGGCGTAATGGAATAATTTCTTAAAACCAGGATTGTACTCAAATTCCATTTGATGCCAGAAGAAAGTGTTTGCGTGTGTGTGTGTGTGTATGTGTGTTTGTATGTGTGAGAAGAGAGAGAGAGAGAGAGAGAGAGAGAGAGAGGAGAGGAGAGGAGAGAGAGAGAGGAGAGAGAGGAGGAGAGAGAGAGAGGAGGGAGAAGAGGAGAGAGAGAGAGAGAGAGGAGAGGAGAGAAAAGAGGAGAGAAAGAGAGAGGAGAGAGGAGAGAGAGAGAGAGAGAAAGAGAGAGAAGAGAGAGAAGAGAGAGAGAAAGAAGAGAAGAAAGAGAGAGATAGATAGAAAGAGAGAGAGAGAGAGAGAGGGGGGGTTCAAGGGGAAGGAGAGGCACGAGGAAATTTGGGAGAGAGGCAAAGACATTGGAATTGTGGGGAGAGGGAGAGAGAAGATAGATAGATAGATAGATAGATAGATAGATAGATAGATAGATAGATAGACAGAGAGAGAGAGAGAGAGAGAGAGAGAGACAGAGACAGAGACAGAGAGAGAGAGAGAGCGAGAGAGAGACAGACAGACAGAGAGATAGATAGATAGACAGAGAGATAGAGAGATAGATAGATAGATAGATAGGGAGAGAGAGAGAGAGAGAGAGAGAGAGAGAGAGAGAGAGAGAGAGAGAGAGAAATAAACTGATATATGACACATCAGAACTTTGCCTACCATTATCGGTGTGTTTTATATCGCTGTGTGATCGATAATAACACTAACATCAGTTCTGTGTTTTATTCTTCTTTTACTATTTATTATCCTAATTCCTTTTTTACTTCTGTCTTTCTTTCTCATTTTAGGTTGTTTTATTTTTCTCCCTCTGTTTCTTTCATTCTATCTATCTATCTATCTATCTATCTATCTATCTATCTATCTATCTATCTTCTCTCTCTCTCTCTCTCCCTCCCTCCCTCCCTCCCTCTCTCCCTCCCTCTCCCTCCCTCCATCTATCTATCTTATCTATCTATCCATCTATCTGTCTATCTATCTATCTATCTATCTATCTATCTATCTATCTATCTATCTATCTATCTATCTATCTATCTATCTATCTATCTATCTATCTGTCTGTCTATCTCCTTGTCCTCTTTCTCAACCTCCTTCTAACTTTTATTTCCTCCCCACCTCTCTCCATGATTGCACTTGGCTGTCTGTCTGTCTGTCTGTCTGTCTGTCTGACGCTCTCATCCTTTTTGTATTACTATCATGAACTCTCAATCTCTCCCTCCTTGCTCCCCCCCCCCCCCCCCTCTCAGTCTCCTCCTCCTCCTCCTCCTCTTCCCGCCAGATTTTTATTTTGTTTTTATCTTTTTCTTGCTATAATCAGACACACACACACACACACACACACACACACACACGCACACACACACACACTCCTGTCTTCTTTTCGATGATATAATTTGATCCTAAACATTCTATATGTTTTTTATGCATAACCATTCACTTTTTCCTTGCTTCTCTGTCCTCTCTCTTTCTGTTTCTATCTCACTTCTCTCTCACATACTCACTCACCCCCCCCCCCCCCCCTCTCTCTCTCTCTCTCTCTCTCTCTCTCTCTCTCTCTCTCTCTCTCTCTCCATTCTGCTTTGTACAAAAGACTATGCATCTTATTTACCTTAGCTTGATAAATCTATAAATCGACCCTATTCCTACTTAGAGACTGTTACAAATATTTACCAAACTTGTTTAAACTAAACCCAAGACTGGTCCGAGTGGAAGGCTGGCTGTTGTAAACTGTTGGATTGCATTGTTTTGGTTACAAATCAGGGAGGTTTACTAGTCGGGAGTTAGTAGGTATTTGGTACTTCTTTACGAGTAAATAGTAACGGATAGCGTGGTCGAATCTCGTTTATAGATCAGTAAAATTAGGTGCCCCAAACGTAAACAATAACAAGTTGCTAGTGATTTTCGTTAGGGACCGGAATAATTTACGCACAATATAGGTCCCCAATTTTGTAGTTTGAGTTGTAGGCAATACACTTTCAGTATTGAAAATATGTTTACATAAAATCTAACAGTTGCAGAAATAATAATATAAGGCTAAATTATTCTGAAAACCAGGCTCCGAATAATTCTCGTCTTGTTCACACCAGCGCAATAATTTGCTCTGGTCTAAAAATAGATAGACTGTAACTTTTGATAAATTTTACCTTTTGTTCCATAAAATATCCATATCTAGACATTATTTGATGCATGATCGAGTATTTAGGAATATGTGTTTCTTTTGCCACCTAACAGCCAAATTTTAAAGGTTATTTTTTTTCTATAATTTACATTGGAATGTGAGCTGTCAAGACAGGAACATGTGGTTTGCCATGTGCTTCTCGAACTTTGTTTACGTTTGGGGCACCTAATTTTACTGTTCTATACGATTAACTAATCATGTTTTCATTAAGGTGATAGTAGTGATGGTGGTGGTAGTAATGATGATGGTAATATTATTGTTGCTATTATTGTTAGTGTTAATATTAATATTATTATTATTGTGGTTGTTGTTATTATTATTGTCATTATTATTATTATTATTATTATTATTATTATTATTATTATTATTATTATATTATTATTATTATTATTATTATTATTATTATTATTATCATTTTAAAAATTATTATTATTATTATTATTATTATATTATTATTATTATTATTATTATTATTATTATTATTATTATTATTATTATTATTATTATTATTATTATTATTGTCGTCCGACAAGGACGAGAGACGCATGCGCACAACCAACATGACGTTCTCTCTCTAATAACTTTTCCGCCGGTGACGTCACAGACTATGGGTGACGTCCAATCAAGGGACGCTACTCTTCCGCTAATCTCTTTCCTTATTAAGGAACGTCTTGGCCCCGTTCTCTCTATCAATATTTATGATGTAAAAAATATCAGGCGGGTGATGCAATCTGTTTTCACCCCATAGATAGTATGCGCTTGGCTAAGAAGCTCACAACATTGCCACCCGGAAGTGTATCGGACCAAAACACAAAACTATGTGTAGCCATGAACGTTTATAGTCTGGTTAATACAGTTTCGTTAGAATTACTCATAAACGCGGATGGCAATAAAAAAACAATAACAATAACAAAGACCTGAGCGACGACAACTTCATTCTATCTATAGATAGTTCGAAGATGACGTCACTCAGGTCTTTGTTATTGTTTTTTGCCATTCGCATTTATGAGTAATGCTCACTGTATGGTATTAACCTGACTATAAACGTTCATGGATACACACAGTTTTGTGTGTTGGTTCGTTATACTTCCGATGGCAATGTTATGAGCTTCTTAGCCAAGCGCATACTATCTATAAGTTTTAATATCAATTAAATTCAAAGACACGTTTCACTTCGACATAATACCATAATCTCAAGATTGGTCACGTACAAAAAAAAACCCCAAACAAATCAAAACAAATCCATTCGCTTTCCACTCCGTCACGCAAGCTACGAGTTGGCACTTTGGTAGGTGAGAGGTCATTACAAATAGATTTCGTGATCTCTTTATCACAGGCTGGGTGAACCAAATTAGGTGTCACAAACCAAAATAGTCGTATAGTCATTTAATCTAACCCCCCTCCCCCCAAAAAAAAAAAAATAAAATAAATAAATTAAATAAAATAAAAAAAAAACACAAAAAAATAAACCAAAAAAAAAAAAAAAACAAAAACAAAAACACACAAAAAACAAAAAAAAACAAAAAACAAAAACAAAAACAAAACAAAACAAAAAAAAAACCCTTTTCAATTGCGTGGGTAGACTGGTCAGCGGGGGCAATAAATAGGACGAAATCAATAGGTAAATAAAATAACCTTGATGACCACAAATCGATTTCTTTGGACATGACCCATTAGCTAGCGAAGTGTCGTAACGGCGAAGGCCGTTTTAAAGACCCTCGTTTCATTTTCTTAAAAAGGCAAGCAATTTTGAGAGTGGGCAGAGTAGGACAATGAATGGATAGCAGGACAGAATGGGGAACAAAAGTTTGATTCAAAAAATAAAAACAAAAACCAAACTGATTCCAATCTCATCGTCTGTGACGTCACCGGCGGAAAAGTTATTAGAGAGAGAACGCATGTGCACAACCAACATGACGTTCTCTCTCGAATAATTTTTCCGCCGGTGACGTCACAGACTATGGGTGACGTCCAATCAAGGGACGCTACTCTTCCGCTAATCCCATTCCCTATAGATAGAATGCGCTTGGCCAAGGAGTTCACAACATTGCCATCCGGAAGTATAACGGACCAACACACAAACTGTGTGTAACCATGAACTTTTATAGTCTGGTTAATACAGTTTAGTGAGAACAACTCACAAACGCGGATGGCAAAAACAATAACAAAGGCCTGAGTGACGTCATCTGCATACTATCTATACTAAAATAGTTATGTCAACCTTGTGATATTATGATTTGTAACCTATTGTTCATTAGTCCTTCTGCCTGACTCGGATATGAATGAATATCAAAACCCACGATCCCTCCTGCAAAACCATGTCCGATCACTAAAAACAACAAAAACAAAATTATAAAATCTGAAACTAAATAAAAAAAAAAAAAAAGAAAAAAAAAACCCCAACACCCCCCCCCCCACCCCAAAAAAAAAAACAAAAAAAAAAAAACAACCCAACAACAACAAAAAAACAAAAAAACAAACAAAAACAAAAAAACAAAAACAAAACAAAAAAAAAAAACAAACAAAAAACCCCAGAGATATAAGAAAAATAAAACAACTCTGCAATTCAGACATCATAGCTCTAATACAAAAAAATTGGACATAGCAAAAAAAAAAAAAAAAGTACTGAAATCGTTTTGCAATTATTTTTTTAAAGATTTTCGAAACTCCCGCATAAAAAGTCTTTCTCAGAATTATGCAAATTAAAATTATGTCTGCTAAAAATTGAATTGCTCAGGAGACGGTCAATTCAAACAACTTCTCCACTTCGTCTCTGTATATATGTCATGTCATTGGAAAAAGATATGAGAAACGCAAAGGTTATAGGTCAAATTTGAGGGTGTTTTCCAGTTGTATCCCTTCATCTTCCTAAAGATCAATGACAATATTTGCTTTTCTAAGAAAAATGTCTGGAAGAAATGCTTCGACGACGACTCTGGGTGGGGATCCTGACCTCCCATAGTGGGCAGGGAGGTACATACTACGTCTTCTATCCCCCTATATCTTTTTTTCTAACCTGTTTTCTGTCTTTGTCTTGGAATGAGATTACTTGGTTTTGTCCTGGTCCTGGCCGGATACCCTGGCAGGGAGGGAAACAGTCAAATGTATAGTTAGTTTTGGGAGATGATATTTTTTTCCTTGTAAATCATCTCTCTGTTATGCACTGTATTATTTTTCCGTTTTTTACATATGTATAATTTGTAAACAATTGAGTGTGTTCCTCTTGTCGGGGACCTGTGCTTATGTCTGGATGAGACATTTAATGATCTCAAAACTAAGTACACTGATAGTGTGCTCTTAGAATCTACATCTGTTCCCTTTTTGAACAAATTCCCCTTTGTCTGCCTTATTCTTGGATGCTTTAATTGTAATTCTAGAACTTTTGACATTTTCTTCCTTTTTACTGGCGCTGATATGACCTAAATGTGTTGCAAGCGCCGTAAAACCCTTAAAAACAAAACAAAAAACAACGATGACGACTTATTCCTCTAACTTACTTTAAGCGGGGTTAGATAAGAATCTAACATTTTGTTTTGTGGTCTAGTGGTATGAGGCCTGCCTCTGGACCTATATGTCCCAGGTTCGAGTCCAACTACAAGTGACACAAAGTTGAGTCTTTGGAAAGGTACTTTTTCACAAAATCTCTCACCATATTCTGGTGTAGAATGAGTACCTGCCCAATTACATGACAGACAAAGCTCTTCCTGTGAAAACGGTTAGGTCCCCAATAATTATCAAATAAATAATATGTGGGTAATAGAGGAAGTCATAATATTTGTGAAAGGCGGCTATGTGGTCTTGTGGTATGACATTCGCTTTCGGATCGGAAGGTCCTGGGTTCGAGCCTCGCTCAGCGCATAGTTGAGTCATTTGAAAAGGCTCTTTACTCCCTAATAGCTCGGAAGGGATTGACATGCTTTTTAAAATCTGCGTATCTTTGGAGATAAACATAATAAGTCGAGACCATCATCGTACTTATAGATAGAATGAAATTGACATGACTTAGGTCTTTGTTATTGTTTTTTTTTTTTTGCCATCCGCGTTTATGAGTAATCCTCACTAAACTGTATTAACTAGACTATAAACGTTCATGGTTAATCACAGTTTTGTGAGTTGGTCCGTTATACTTCCGGATGGCACTGTTGTGAGCTTCTTAGCTAAGCGCATACTATCTATAGATAGTTCGAAGTTGACGTCACTCAGGTCTTTGTTATTGCTTTTTGCCATCCGCGTTTATGAGTAATTCTCACTAAACTATATTAACCAGAGTATAAACGTTCATGGTTGCACACAATTTTGTGTGTTGGTCCGCCGGATAGCAATGGTGTGAGCTTCTTAGCCAAGCGCATACTATCTGTGCCCTCGAATTGCAGTATCAGAAGTTATTGGATTAGTTGTCTAACGTGTGACATACTATTTTTGTTATACGACTATAATAATACTCTTCAACAGTCGTAACGTCACTTCCTTCCTAATGACGCATGGTAACTTAGTAACACTGGCTCTAAACTATCGTAACAATGGCGGACGCCCGTATGAAATATTTCCCCGGTGAGCATATAAGCATATCCAGAGGGAAAAGAAAATCCATAAATTTGATCATGTTTTGACTTTTACACATTCTGATCACAAGGCATATGAAAAGTTCTAGCCAGCTTGAAGAATAAAAAGCAATGATTTTCTTTGTTTAGAACCAAGATGGCCGCCGTTGCCGGGCGGCGTGACATCCGACTACAGAATCCAATTGATAGTGATTTGACATTCCCCGTTTGATTCCCATGGTAGAGATACGAGTATATTCCATATCAGTCTCATTCTTCTTATAAAGGAGCTGAGTAAATTTAAACCCGGATTTCGAGATACTTACTTTCTTCGTAAAATGAAGTGCTTCGTGCTTTACAAACACGCGATCAAACACAAAATACAAATACAAATAATAAATAAAGAAAATATCCCTCCACATCTCTCACACACATACACACACATAAACACACATACATACACACACATCCACACACCCACACACACATAAAATACACACAAATTAAAAGAAAACATTTAAACCTATGCAGACAGGATTCTTCAAATTGATGAGGAAAACACTATTTTGTTTTCATTTCATGCAATCATACATTTTCTGACAAACACCGAGAAAACACAATTTAAAGAATATAAAGGTGGCCAGAAATTTATTACTTCATAACATTATATCGATTGAGTAAAATGACACCCGACATATTTGAAAAGTCTCGAACCCGAGAATTCTAACTCCAATTTCAAAAGGGGGGCAGTGTGTGCCAGCGGTACGGTTCGATCACCCGCCGCTGAGCTGTGTGGCCTCGAGCAAAGTTACATGGCCCTAGCTCAATTTGCGGCGCTGCACTGCGGCTAACGCCTCGGTTACTCCAATCTTCCCTTATAATAGACCTTGGAGACACATTTCCCCTATGGGATGAATAAAGGGAATTTTATTTATTTCTTTACGTTTTTTAAAACTCAAACTCTCGACTCCTGACCCCCAACAGGTCAAAAATATTCTCAATCCTGAGACTTATCGACATGTTGGAAGTTTTTTTTTTTCATTTTTAATCTATCAATTGAGCTTTATATGGCGCAATATCCACTAAATGTGCTCAAAGCGCTTTATAAGGGTCTCTGGTCAACAGCAACATTTAACATGTAGGACGGGACATGACGTCTGTTAGGCGATATTACAATTTTTCGGACAAAGACAACGCTGTTAACGACCAGGTACTCATTTTACACCTGAGTACGGTGAGAGAATGTGAGTAAAGAGCCTTTTCCAAGGACTCAACTATGTGCACAACATGAAGTGAAGTAAAATTTTCCGGCCATATTTTTAAAAAATGTGTTTAGTCGGCGCATGGCAATTTACTTCCCAGACAGTCATGAAGACAGAACGCTATGTCTGCACCGTTAGACACCACAATTGAGCTGGAATTTCACAGAAATATAAGCTATCATACCAAAGATTGAAAAAATGTCTGAAAATTCAGCAGCTATTTTCAATCTTCCTTTTTATTCAGTTTTACACCACAACTTGGGAAATCTCTAAATGCCAACTGGAATAATAGTTTAATTAAAAATTCTTCTTTAAAAATCTTAAAAATAATACAGTTAATTTTAAACTTGTATAAAATATGTAAAAAATAAAGGAAATTAAAAAAAGGTATGGATTCTAGACTATACAAAATAATGAAAAGAAAATTCCTCCTTTTTGAAAACAACAACATTGTGGATCAACAATAGGAAAATGTAAAAAAATAAAATTAAACTTAAAAATTGAGGAAAACAAAACGAAAATTAATTTGTTTTTTTTTTTCAGATATTAAAAAAAAAAATCAGAATTGATGCATGATGTAAAAAAATACTCTGCAAAACATTTTAGCATTAATAAAAATAAATGCAGAGCTGCCTAATATTACGAAAAAGTCGTAGAAATCCGAATTTTTGGCTCTAGCTACAGAGCTGCATTGGTTTCTTTGACTCAATACATTTTGCTGAAAAAGAAAGTTGAGCTCCTTAGAACCTATATGTGACCCTCCGTCTCAAAACGGTATTCTGTCGGGATGATTCAGACCCCAAAAAGTGAATTTAGAGATAGAATGATGAGACATTGGAGCTTAGAAGTTTTTGCAATGCAAGAAATAGTCTTTATACTCCACCATAACGGACAGAAATTAAACCCAAGTTGGATATTTGTGGCTATGAATTCAATTTCCCTTACCGAGTGGATCACGACATAATACCGCTTTGATACGGTGGGTCACATATTATGTAGGACATTGGATCATTTTTGGACCATGCTGAAGGCAAATTGTTTAATATCCACAGCTTTATAACCCTCTCCTTACCACCCATAGGAAAATCGTCACATTCGTTACGATGCGACCGACAATTTTCTTATTCGGAAGTCTCTTGTACATCACAAAATCTAAAGAAATGCTTTGATTACAGCTATAAATACTAAACACCGTCTTGTAGAGCTCATTTTGCTGAACAATATTCTGTCTAGAATGTACTTGTTCCTATTTTGTTTTAGTAAGAAAAGTCTATTTTTGTGTAGGATGGGTGTGAATTTTCGGGGAAAATTCTAAAAATAGCTGGTAAGGAGAGGGTTAAAGTGAAATAATTTTCTTTTATTCCCCCTTGGAAACTAGTTTGAAGTTTTGAAATTTATTGTAGCAGCAGCTCTGTAAATGTGATCGAGCTAAATTGTTTTAAAAAACACGGTAAAACAATTTCAATAAAGAGAGGAATTGGAATAAACAGTCTGATAGCAATTGTAATTTAACGGGACAGAAATAAACAGATTTGCCGACACACTTTTATCGCTCAAATGTTGTTGATGATGATGATGACGACGACGACGACGAAGATAATGATGATGATGATGATGATGACGATGATGATGATGATGATGATGATGTTGATGATGATGATGATGATGAAGAAGATGATGGTGTTGATGATGATGATGATAATGATAATAATAATAATAATAATAATAATAATAATAATAATAATAATAATAATAATAATAATAATGAGATCTAAAACAATAAATAATAATAATGATAATAATAATGATGATAATAATAATAATAATAATAATAATAATAATAATAATAATAATAATAATAATAATAATAATAATAATAATAATAATAATAATGATGATGATGATGATGATGATGATGATGATGATGATGATGATGATGATGATGATGATGATTATGATGATGATTATGATGATGATGATGACGACAGTGACGACGACAATGATAATAATAATAATAATAATAATAATAATAATAATAATAATAATAATAATAATAATAATAATAATAATAATAATAATAATAATAAAAATAATAATAATTCGTAATCTCCAAAAATGACGTAAGATGTAAAATATCTGTTTGTCTTCATCCCTCATTTCGTCTCAATAATGGTCGGATGAACACATAAATCTTTACATATCAGGGGACACGGGAGGGAGACACTGGAAAGAATAACATTCATTCTTCACACCAAAAAAACATCTGAATAGAAACACTTTTCAAGTAGTAACACCATTAACGGATGGCAGAAACATCTATCAAATATATTTATATATACATATATATATATATATATATATATATATATATATATATATATATATATATATATATATATATATATATGTTATAGTTTTTTGTTGTGTGTTTTGACTTGTTTTGGTTTTTTTTTTTTTTATGTTTGTGTTTGAATGAGATTTTTTACCTTTCATTTTTTTGGTTGTATAATCATTAATCTTAGAAAAATGTCTATGTAAGAGAATTTGAATAGAATCTTTTCTATTAAAAAATAAATGGAGAGTGTTTTGTTATTAGTTCCCATGAGTTTATGATAAGGCACATTATGATTATTATCATTGTTTTTGGTTATAATGACTTTAACCTTTCACCAGCGGCGTTAGATTCTACTTATGCCTAACATTATTATTATGCCTATTGTGTTTGTTTATAAGGATTTTATGGCGCTTGCAACACATTTAGGTTATATCAGCGCCAGTAAAAAGGAAGAAAATGGGATAGTAATAAGTTCTAGAATTACAATTAAAGCACCCAAGAAAAGGTAAGACAAAGGGAAATTGGTTCAAATAGGAAACAGATGTAGATTCCAAGAGCACACCATCAAAGTACTTGGTTTGAGATCACCTAAAAGTCTCATCCAGACACAAGCACAGGTCCCCAGTAAGAGGAACACACTCAAATGTTTTACAAATCATATATAATATAAAGAAAACATAATGCAGTGCATGACAGAGAGAGAGAGAGAGAGAGAGAAAGAAAGAGAGAGAGAGAGAGAGAGAGAGAGAGAGGGAGAGAGAGAGAGAGAGAGAGAGATGATTTAAAAAGAAAAAAAAATATCATCTTCCAAAACTAACTGTATATTTGACTGATTCCCTGTCAGCCAGGGCATCCGGCCAGGACCAGGACAAAACCAAGTAATCTCATTCCAAGAAAGAAAAAAAAAAAGCAATTTGGAAAACTCATATATGGGGATAGATGACGCAGTAAGTACCTCCCTGCCCACTATGGGGATTTTAGGCAGAGTTGGTGAACCACATTATGTTGTTGCTGAAATTCGAGAAAACTTAAACTCACCTTGTAAGCTGCTAGATGGTTATCTTTGAATTCCGATGGTTTCAATCTCTTTAAAACTTCGTCGATTTTAGTCAGGGATTCCTTACTCCGAGTTTTCATCTGAGGAAAAAAAAAGAAAGAAATGAACGGGTTTAAAAAAATAGTATTTCATGGACTGGACATGTTATATGTGACTCATCGTCTCAAAAGGGTATTATGTCGGAACGAACCATCTGCTGAAAAGCCGAATTAAATGTTAAACTGGTCAAAAAATATAAATTGTTGACATTAGCACCCTAAAATATGGTTGCCATTCTCCTCAATAAAACATACAAACTCAACACAAGTCTGATATTTCTGGCTATAAATTCAGTTTTCAACATCTTAAAGCCAACCCGACTTAATGCCGTTTTGAGGTGAAGGGTCACATATTATCATTGATAAACGAGAACAGATTATCTTATCTATCTAGCGCTGATGGGCTAATTAATTCAAGGGAGACAATGTGAAGTTTTATTTCGTCAAATATCCCTTTGTGCGGCTATGTGGTCTTGTGGTATGACACTCACTTTCGGATCGGAAGGTCCTGAGTTCGAGCCTCGCTCGGCGAATAGTTGAGTCCTTGGAAAAGGCTCTTTATTCACATTCTCCTCACCTTATTCATGTGTATGAGTACCTGTCCATTTACAGCGTTGTCTCTGTCGGAAATAAATTGTAATATCGCCTAACAGGCGTCATGTCTCGTTCTACATGTTACGTGTTACTATTGGTCAAGGACCTTTTGTAAAGCGCTTAGAGCACGTTTAGCGGATATTGCGCTATTTAATTGCTCTGGCTTCTGTTTTTAATGTGCTCATCCAAATCGTCCTAAACCAACTGTAACAATTAACATTATGTAGGGCGATGACGTATAGATAGAATGAAGTTGACGTCACTCTGGTCTTTGTTATTGTTTTTTGCTATCCGCGTTTATGAGTAATACTTACTAAACGGTCTTATCCAGACTATAAACGTCCATGATTACACATAGTTTGTGTGTTGGTACGTTATACTTCCGGATGGCAATGTTCTGAACTTCTTAGCCAAGCGCATACTATCTATAACGCCTGGAAAGCGCTAGTACAATATTATTCATTTTACCCCTCAACCCCTCAACAGTAAAGCGTATTGATATCAAGGTTACAATAATAGTTTGTGATTCTTTATAAAGAAGACCTGGGAAACATTTTGAAAAACAAACAGATGTCGTTCGGGATTAGATTCCGAGTCTTGAAGTGCTACGTGTGGCCAATCTTGTTATACGGATGCGAACGCTGGACTACAAATGCAGAAACACAAAAGAACATTGAAGCTTTTGAAATGTGGTGCTTGAGAAGGATGCAGAGAATATTGTATACTGCACACAAAACGAACGAAGAAGTGCTAAAACAAACATACCAACAAAGGAAACTAATGCCCTTAATAGAGGATCGACAACTATCCTTTTTCGGACACATAGTAAGGAAAGATAAGAATGAATACCTGGCAAGTTGTAGAAAAATACCTGGTAAACGCGCCCGGGGGAGACAAAGAAAAATACTCATAGACCAACTGAAGGGCTTCACCAACCTAACAATCCAAGAGCTGTTTGAAAAAGCAAGAGACAGGGAGGAATGGAGAGAGATAATTCATGCAGTATCCGAAGCCTGGACCAGGCATGGAACCTAGAAGAAGAAGAAGAATAAAGAAGTATCTATCAATTTGAATGTTTTTGAACATGTCTTTTATTCAAAGATGACGATATAGAGAATCGATTGAGGGGGTATCTAGAATAAATAATTTCTTACACTCTTGCGTTTTGGAATTGGAACTTTGTTCCCAAGTTCCCGCTCTTAACCCTCTCCATACAACCCATAGGAAAATCGTCACATTCGTTACGATGCAGCCAACATTTTTCTCATTCTGATTTCTTTCGTTCATCATAATATTTGAACAAAAATGTTTGCTACAGTTAAAGTATATTAACACTGTGTTGACGAGCTCGTTTAGCAAAAAAATATGTTTAGCAAGAACTAACAGCTTTTGTGTTTGAGTGAAATAAATATCTATGGGACAGCGTGGCTCAGCGGTATTGTCTTTGCTTCGTACCCGAAAGGTACCGAGTTCGACTACCCACCGCGTTGTGTGGCCTTGAGCAAGTCACCTAGCCTTAGCTCACTTTGCAGCGCTGCACTGCGGCTGACGCCTGGGTTATTCCAGTTTCCCCTTGGAATAGACCCTAAAGAAAAATTTCATCTTAGGGATGAATAAAGGGAAATTCATTTTATTTTATTTAGCTATTTTATTGTATGGGTGGGGTATGAAGTTTTGGGGACAATCAGGGAAAAGGGCCGGTAAGGAGAAAGTTAAGCTTATGCAGCGGTTGGGAACACGTCCGGAATTCCAAAAAAAAAAAACAAAAAAACAAGATTGTAAGAATTAAATTAAAATTTAAAAAATTAAATTGAGCTTTTATATAGCGCAATATCCACTAAACGTGCTCAAAGCGCTTTACAAGGGGTCCCTGGTCAACAGCAACATTTAACATGTAGGACAGGACATAACGCTTATTAGGCGATATTACAATTTTTCGGACAAAGACAACGCTGTTAACGGCCAGGTACTCATTTTACACCTGAGTACGGTGAGAGAATGTGAGTAAAGAGCCTTTTCCAAGGACTCAACTATGCGCCGAGCGCGAGGCTCGAACCCAGGACCTTCCGATCCAAAAGCGAGTGTCATACCACTAGACCACATAGCCGCACAAGAATCGTATATTCTACTCTTCACCCTAGAATAGTATTGATATCAAGTTTACAATAATAGTTTGTTACGTCCGATAATCAAGCATACAATTTCATTATAATTGGATTTAAAAAAAAAGAAGTAACTATTAATTTCACTTTTTGTGTGCCTGTGTCTTTTATTCTGAGATAACGAAATCAGAATCGATTGAAGGGTAGAATAAAGTATTTCTTACACTCTTACGTTTTGGAAATCGAACTATTTCCCAACGTGTATCTACTCGCAAGCTCGTCTCGTACAGCGGCTGGGAACAAGTTTGGAATCGCAAAAATGCATGAGTGTGAGAATTGTATATTTCGACATAGAAACAAACGCTGATACCCAAACGTGCAGGTAAAGGGCAATTTCCTAGGAACTCACGTTGTGCTATCCTAAGCATGACTCAAACCAGGTACTTAGATGTCAGAGGTCGAGTGTCATACCACTAGGTAGAAAACAAAACAAAACAAACTAAAACAATAACAACGACGACAACGACCACAATATTAATATAATAACAACTTGAGCAGCAACAACAAAAGCAATAAAAACAAAAACGTCAAAAACAACCACGGCAACATCCACAGCATCATCATCATCATCATCATCACCATCACCATCACCATCACCATCAACAACAACAACAACAACAACAACAACAACAAAAACGCTACCACCACCACGATAGTCACCACAATCACACACACAACCATGGACATGACCGTCACCTTCATCCAAACCAAACAACGAAACAACGAAAACAATCAAACAACAACAACAACAACAACAACAACAACAACAACAACAACAACAACGCCACCACCATCATCACCACCACCAATACCGTAACCACCATCGCCACCATCAACAAAACAACAAAAACAGCAACAACAACAACAACAACAACAACAACAACAACAACAACAACAACAATATAGATGGATTAAAACGAATTTTTCCTCGTCAAAAACTCTCAAATCTGGAAGGAACTTCCTCGAAGTCTTCAATATAAGTCTCAGGTTTGAAAATGTTTGACGTAGTGAGAGTAATTTTAATTAATTGATATTTGAAAGAGTTTTTATTTTTCTGGCCAAAATGTCAAAAGTTTTCATGGCCAAATTTTTAAAAACGTGTTTGTTCAGAGTCGGACAGGGGCTGTCAATACAGGGCTAGAATTACAGACACATCAAATCCACATTAATCTGGTTTTTGTCGACATAGAAATGAGGATTGGAGATGGACAAATTATGGACAGAAGGAACACTAATCGGAGGGGGGAAAAAGAAGAAGAAGAAAGAAATTGGTGGGGGAGAAAGGGGCCGGTGGGTAGGGGGGAGGTGAGTGTGTGTGTGTGTGTGTGGGGGGGGGGGGGGGGGGAGATCAGTGCTGACGTTATATAACCAAAAAAAAATCCATTATAATTTTTTCCATTTTTGGCCAAAATTATTTAATTCAAACAAATATAAATTGGTTAACGTGACTCACTTACGGTAAAAAAGTATTAAACCCGAGATTTCTTAAGCTTTGTTTTATTCATTTTAAAAAATGAAGGTTATAGAATGTTTGATATTGGGGAGAAATGTGTGTGTGTGTGTGTGTGTGTGTGTGTGTGTGTGTGAGAGGGGGGGGGTGGGTCATCTGAATCTACCAATAATTGAAATAATAGTTTCTTGGTCAAAATGACGAAAAAAGTGTTTTGTCATTATCGACAGAGCGGGGAGGATAATGACACGCGAATCGATTGTATTGTCAGTTGTTTTGAAAAGAAGAAATTCTTTTCTCGGTATATAATTGGGTTTTGATACAAGGGTGAAATCTGAAGTTATGAAAAAAAAAACACCCCAAAACAAACAATTCAAAACAGTTAAACTACAAAAACAAAACAAAACAACAAACCCATGGAAATAAAAAAAAAAAAACTCCCTCTACATACATTAAAAAAACCTGGAAAAAAATAACATAAAAAAGTATCTCCCCCCAAAAAAAAACAAAAAAAAAAAAAAAAATACAACAAAAAAAAAAAACAAACCAAACAAACAAAAACAAAACAAACCAAAAAAAAAGCAAACAATACCCCACAGAACAAACACAAAAAAAAACCCACAAAAAAAAACCAACAACCTCCCCCTATAAAAACAATAAGAAAGAAAGAAACAAACAAAAAAAAACAAAACAAACAAACCAAGAAAAACAAACAAAACAATACAATTAACATACAAGCAAATCAACAAAAAACCAAAATTAAAAGTACCTCAAAGCAGAATGACCACCACGGGGTTATGAGTAGAAAAGTCATATTGAATCCATAATAATATTAATATAATTTATTATTCTTTTTGGTTGTCACAAAAAAATGGGAATGTAGATGGAAATAAAAAGAGGGAGAGTCGAAGAATAAAAAAAAAAAAATTAATACATATATTATTTCGGGAAGTAGGAAGGAAATGGAATGTGTCTGTGTGTATATGTGTGTGTGTGTGAGTGGTATGTGTGTGCGTGTGTGTATGTGTGTGGTATGCATGTGTGTGGTATGTGTGTGGTGTAAGTGTGAGTTGTGTGTGAGTGAGAGTGTGTGGAAAGATAGAATCAAGGAAGGAAATGGAATGTGTCTGTGTGTGGTATGTGTGTGTGTGTGTGTGTGTGTGTGTGTGTGTGGTGTGTGGAGTAAGTGTGAGTGTGTGAGAGTGTGTGGAAAGATAGATTCATGACGAGACGAGATCTCTAAGAAATCAATAGAATTTTAAATTATTCCAAAATAGGAAGTAATGTTGTTATCAAATTTAGATATCACATACTAAAATACACATTTAAAAGTAGTAGTGTCTCGTCCTACATGTTAAATGTTGCTGTTGACCAGGGACCCATTGTAAAGCGCTTTGAGCACATTTAGTGGATATTGCGCTATATAAAGCTCAATTTTTAAACCTTTTTTTTTTAGTAGTGGTAGTCCTTCAGATCCATTAGGGTCATGGAGCCAGAGTTTTTCCCCGGTTTATTTAGCCTGAAACTGACAAAAGCAAATTGCTTGCTACCCCTTGGATAAGACGCTAGTCTATCACAAAGTACTTTCCGCCAGATCTAACAGACCTAGCTACCCATTCGCTGTTGGGTAGATAGGGGAATCAGAGAGAAGCTCGACTGCATCCGGGATCGATCTCGGTCCCTTTGCGTGTGAAATGAGTGCTCTACAAACTGAGCTATCGGGACCCCCCTCCCCCCCCCCCCCCCAAAAAAAAAATACACATTTTTTTTTTGGTTTTATTCGAAGATGGAAAAACAATAATGGAAATAAATATAATTTAAAAAATCGGAATAATATTACAAATAAAAACGACAAAGAAAAAAAAAAAAGCAAAAGAAAACAAGAAAAACAAAACAAAAACAAAAAAACAACCAAAATTAAACCCAACAAAATAAAACAAAAAAACAAAAAGAACAAAAACAAGAAAACAAAGCCAACGAGGGAAAAAGAGTAGGACTGGGAAGAAAACAATAAGGCATACAAAAATAAAAAGTTATGAAGTGAGTAGAAAAGTGCCAGAAGACAATAGAGAATAAAAATTTTTTTCGCGGCGGTGGTGGGGTTTGAACCTGCGACCTTATTGGTACGACAACTCCGCCTGGCAGGTGAGAGCGTGGCTCTACCGTGTGAGCTATCCACGAACACAAAAATATTCGTTTCAAACCCAAAGTCATTTCTAGATCCCTCTCTAACCCACTTCTTGAGATCGCCGATTCGTTCACCACCATCACGAAATAATTTTGACCAGCAGTTAAGCTTAATAGCCAATATTCTCATCACAAACATATAACATAGAAACGATTGAGACATTGAGTATGCTCCGGTGTATGGGGTGAATTTTTAATTCAGAAAAGTGAGTGGAGCAGGCACTTATGTTGGTAACAACAAGATATGAAGTGAGTAGAAAAGTGCCAGAAGACAATAGAGAATAAAAAAAATTTTTTCACCCCATACACCGGAGCATACTCAATGTCTCAATCGTTTCTATGTTATATGTTTGTGATGAGAATATTGGCTATTAAGCTTAACTGCTGGTCAAAATTATTTCGTGATGGTGGTGAACGAATCGGCGATCTCAAGAAGTGGGTGAGAGAGGGATCTAGAAATGACTTAATAATAATAATAATAATAATAATAATAATAATAATAATAATAATAATAATAATAATAATAATAATAATAATAATAATAATAATAATAATAATAATAATAATAATAATACTTTATTGCATCCCAAAAAGGAAATTTTTTGTACAGACGTGTTATAATTTACACAATAAGATAAAAATACAATGGAAATAGGATGTATATATAAAAAAGGAACAGCTCCATAACCAGAGCTTCGCTTTATAATATGAATAATTTCAACACTGTAGAATAGTCAAAACTGTCACTATAAATTAAAAATTAAAAAGATTGCAAAACAAATAAATTAATAATTTAATATTTACATTTTTTGAAACTAAAAATGCGAAATAATTGTATAAAATGATTATTGCTTGTTGTTATAAAGCCTAATACTGGACGGCAGAAATGATTTTCGGTGTCTCTCTGTTTTCGTTGAAATAGAGAAAGGGCGACCACTTCTTTCTGACATAATAACTGATGGTCTTAGTGGATGATACTGGTCATTTAATATTTTAGTTATTTTATTTATACAAAATTTCTCGTTTAAAAGATATACATCGTCAACATCATTTATATAGCGTTTAATAGATTTTTTAATATTTGAATTTATTTTGTTCCTTTCAACTGCTAAGCAATTGCCTCCCCAAGCTGTTATACAAAATGACAAAACACTTTCGATTACTGCTCTATAAAATAATGTGCAGAGGGTTTTATCTATTCTAAACTGAGAGAGTTTTGATAAAAAATATGTACGTCTGCACATCTTATGCCTAATTATTTTCAAGTGTTCATCCCACTTGAGCCTGTCATCAATTGTTACACCAAGGTATTTGTAGTGAGGAACTCGCTGGACGAATTTGGGTTTGAAACGAATATTTTTGTGTTCGTGGATAGCTCACACGGTAGAGCCACGCTCTCACCTGCCAGGCGGAGTTGTCGTACCAATAAGGTCGCAGGTTCAAACCCCACCACCGCCGCGAAAAAATTTTTTATTCTCTATTGTCTTCTGGCACTTTTCTACTCACTTCATATCTTGTTGTTACCAACATAAGTGCCTGCTCCACTCACTTTTCTGAATTAAAAATTCACCCCATACACCGGAGCATACTCAATGTCTCAATCGTTTCTATGTTATATGGTTGTGATGAGAATATTGGCTATTAAGCTTAACTGCTGGTCAAAATTATTTCGTGATGGTGGTGAACGAATCGGCGATCTCAAGAAGTGGGTGAGAGAGGGATCTAGAAATGACTTTGGGTTTGAAACGAATATTTTTGTGTTCGTGGATAGCTCACACGGTAGAGCCACGCTCTCACCTGCCAGGCGGAGTTGTCGTACCAATAAGGTCGCAGGTTCAAACCCCACCACCGCCGCGAAAAAATTTTTTATTCTCTATTGTCTTCTGGCACTTTTCTACTCACTTCATATCTTGTTGTTACCAACATAAGTGCCTGCTCCACTCACTTTTCTGAATTAAAAATTCACCCCATACACCGGAGCATACTCAATGTCTCAATCGTTTCTATGTTATATGTTTGTGATGAGAATATTGGCTATTAAGCTTAACTGCTGGTCAAAATTATTTCGTGATGGTGGTGAACGAATCGGCGATCTCAAGAAGTGGGTGAGAGAGGGATCTAGAAATGACTTTGGGTTTGAAACGAATATTTTTGTGTTCGTGGATAGCTCACACGGTAGAGCCACGCTCTCACCTGCCAGGCGGAGTTGTCGTACCAATAAGGTCGCAGGTTCAAACCCCACCACCGCCGCGAAAAAAATTTTTATTCTCTATTGTCTTCTGGCACTTTTCTACTCACTTCATATCTTGTTGTTACCAACATAAGTGCCTGCTCCACTCACTTTTCTGAATTAAAAATTCACCCCATACACCGGAGCATACTCAATGTCTCAATCGTTTCTATGTTATATGTTTGTGATGAGAATATTGGCTATTAAGCTTAACTGCTGGTCAAAATTATTTCGTGATGGTGGTGAACGAATCGGCGATCTCAAGAAGTGGGTGAGAGAGGGATCTAGAAATGACTTTGGGTTTGAAACGAATATTTTTGTGTTCGTGGATAGCTCACACGGTAGAGCCACGCTCTCACCTGCCAGGCGGAGTTGTCGTACCAATAAGGTCGCAGGTTCAAATCCCACCACCGCCGCGAAAAATTTTTTTATTCTCTATTGTCTTCTGGCACTTTTCTACTCACTTCATATCTTGTTGTTACCAACATAAGTGCCTGCTCCACTCACTTTTCTGAATTAAAAATAAAAAGTCCAACAACAAAACGGAACAAACAAACAAACAACCCCCCCCCCCCCCGAAAGAAATAAATAAAAAATCCCCAAAAATCAAGTGCAGTTTACACTAACATATATTTTGGCTAAAGTCACAATAATATAAATCAACCATAGACACGATAAAACGATACAACAAATAATAAAAACAACACGAAACAAGACAACTTACCAATTTTAAAAGGGAAAATGGCTGTTTTCCTTTCTTCGAGGCGTCGTTACCTGTTGAATAATAATAAAACAAAATAAAACAATATTTAAATGCTAGTATGGCATAAATCATAGAATGCCGCATATGCAAAAGACTCTATTTTAAGATTCACACGTTATAGATAATAATAGCGGAGTCATTACTAACATATCGAAAAAAAGTAGTAAAAATGGAATACACAAATAAGACTAAAACAACAACAACAACAACAGCAACAACAACAACATCGACAACAACAACAACAACAACAATAACATCGACAATAACATCGACAACAA
>NC_088365.1:11126990-11149490 GCF_034508935.2 Berghia stephanieae | reverse complement strand
GGTTTCAATTGACAAATCATTCATATTTATTTATTCATATTTTAAACCAGTGCCATTTGTAAGATATTCATCTACATAATATTTGGATTTACGAAGACGCGTCTTTGGATCAGACATTTACAAGGACATTCAAGTGGAAGGGGCCAATTGCATGGCAGGGCGAATTTCATTTACATGACGAGCACCAGGAGATCTCATGGACAGGAAATTGCTCCATTTTGTAGACAATGAACAAGTTGCTGTCGCTTATGTTTGCTTCTTTCTACTCATTTACAAGACGTCAGGCAACTGGGATGTTTGTTGTGCGGTGGAGATGGGGTAGGGATATATAAAGCTTGCACGGCAGACCGTCATTATTATCGCCGTCGTCGTCGTCGTCTTTAGCATTGTGGTGATAGTTTCATCATCATTGAATCATTATCAGCATCATTATTATCATTATCATCATCATCATCGTTGTCATCATCATCATCATCGTCAACATCATCATCATCATCATCATCATCATCATCATCATCATCAACATCATCATCAAAAACCACCACCGCCACCACCACCGCCATCATCATCATCATCATCATCATCATCATCATCATCATCATCATCATCATCAACATCATCATCACAACCACCGCCACCACCACCACCACCACCACCACCATCACCGCCGCCACCATCATCATCATAATCATCAGCATACACATCAGATTTATTACTGCTATTAAAAAAAATATCATTTCCCTGTCAGTCACGACCGCAATCAACGAACCAGTGAAATTTACTTTTGGCGTCTTACTTAATGGCTATAATAAACAGCAATTTAGTGTCATTCGGTTTAATTATAGACATTCTAAGGAATACACGTTTCAGCCTTGAATGTCAAAAGGCGTGGAATAGGGGCGTGCGGCTATGTGGTCTTGTGGTATGACACTCGCTTTCGGATCGGAAGGTCCTGGGTTCGAGCCTCGCACTCGGCGCATAGATGAGATCTTGGAGAAGGCTCTTTACTCACATTCTCTCACCGTACTCAGGTGTAACATGAGAACCTGACAGTTAACAGCGTTATCTCTGTCCGAAAAAATTATAACATCGCCTAACAGGCGTCATGTCCCGTCCTAAATGTTAAATGTTGCTGTTGACCAGGGACCCCTTGTAAAGCGCTTTGAGCACATTTAGTGGATATTGGAAAAAATTAAATTAAAAAAAAAAATAATAAACAGCAATTTAGTGTCATTCGGTTTAATTATAGACATTCTAACGGATACAGGTTTCAGCCTTACGTGTCAAAAGGCGTGGAATAGGGACAACCATTATCACATCAATGGGTATTTTATTTCAATTGAAAACAAAAGAAAAGAAACGCTGCTATTTGCTCTAGCAGTATGACTCCCGCCTTCAAATAGGAAGGTCCAGGGTTCGAGTCACATGGTTGAGTGTTTGGAAAAGGCTCTGTAGTCACTTTATCTCACCGTATTCAGGTGTAAAATGAGTACCTGTCTGTTAACATCCTTGTCACTTTCGGGAAAAAAAATCTAACATTGCCCAACAGGCTTTATGTCTCGTCCTACTTGTTCAACTGGGTCATTGTCCCCCTCCCCCCCCCCCCCCACCCACAGATTACATCAAAGAAACGAGGGAAATCTCAGAAGAAAAAAAACCGAGAGTTGGAAACTTTTTTATAAAGCTATATTAAAAAAAACAAAAAACCACAGCAACAAAAGACACTTTTCAAGAAAAGACTCAAAAACGCACCTTCAGGGCCACTGGGAGTTCCAGCAAGAGGACTCCCATTGGGTTGTTTTCCCGAGGCGTAGAAATCAGCAATGGTATTCCTTTTGATGAGCTTCTTGTGATGCTCTTGCACCAGGAGGTCTCCTGGGTAGATGTTCATGGCGAGGTCAACCGAGCTACGCCTTCGTCTCAGGCGCTCAGCGATGTTGCTGGATAGAAGAAACAAAGCGATCGATTAGCATATATTATTGTCATGTGTTTATTTTAACCCTCTCCTTACCAACTATGCGGGGGGCGAAGTGGCCGAGTTAAGGCATTGCACTGTGATCCGGATGACCCGGGTTTGCGCCCCGCTTCAGGCACTTTCGTTTTTTTCCTTGAGCAAGATTATTCACTCCCTCCTTACCACCCACAGGAAAATCGTTACATTTGTTACGTTTAGCTAACATTTTTCTCATTCTGATTTATTCTGCATCCGGAAAATGGCCGGTAAGGAGGGAGTTAACCCCCAATTTGCTCACTTGGACAACATTGGTGATTCCTGTTGACATCAGACATCTTGTTTGATGAGTTATCTATATTCCTTCGTGGAATGCATAGGCGACGATATCTTATGATGTCGTGGCGTAAAAGACATAATTTTTTTTTACCAACTATAGGAAAATCGTCACATTCGTTCAGATACAACCAACATTTAATTTTTCTTATCCAAATGTCTTTTGTACATCATAAAATTTAAAGAAAATGAACAGTGTGTTGTAGAGCATGTATTGCTAAAGAAATTATGTACCGCAAGAATTTTACTGATATTGTGTCTGAGTGATAAAAAATATATTTTTGTGTTAGTTGGGTGTGAAGTATTGGGGAAAATTCTGAAAATGACTGGTAAGAACAGGGTTAAGGGATAAATAGATCCTCAAAAGCGTTGCAAACTGCGCTCAATTGTACTGAATGAAGTACAGGAAATAAATCTGAAGAAATCAGTAATCAGCACTTTTTACAAATGGCATTGGCTTTACATTGCTTAATTAAAATTGACCTTTATATAGCGCAATATCCACTAAATGTGCTCAAAGCGCTTTACAAGGGGTCAACAGCAACATTTAACATGTAGGACGGGACATGACGCCTGTTAGGCGATATTACAATTTTTCAGACAAAGACAACGCTGTTAACGGCCAGGTACTCATTTTACACCTGAGTACGGTGAGAAAATGTGAGTAAAGAGCCTTTTCCAAGAACTCAACTATGCGCCGAGCGCGAGGCTCGAACCCAGGACCTTCCTATCCGAAAGCGAGTGTCATTCCACTAGACCTAGGGATTGGAACTAAAGTCTAGCTGATTGGTGAAATGTAATAGTCATGTCATTTCCGGTTGACTGGATCGTTGATCTTCTTCTTCTTCTAGGTTCCATGTCTGGTCCAGGCTTCGGATACTGCATGAATTATCTCTCTCCATTCCTCCCTGTCTCTTGCTTTTTGATAGCTTTATCGTAATATCATCACAACAACAACAACAACAACAACAACAACAACACAGTCAGATGACCCCCGGCTGACCCAATGAAAAGAACTCGGGTAATAAAACACACCAACGAAAGAAAGGAAAACATACAAAAAAAGAGCTCTTCCCACACTTCAGTTTTGTCCAGTGATTTTACATAATGACCTCATTGTCCAGCGAAGACCAGGCTTTTCAGAATAAATTGCAGTTACGATAGAATGCAATGACCATGATAATAGAATGTCAATAAACTGTATAAGATTTTGAATAGATAAGGATTAGGTTTACACGAAGAGCTGGTTCGAAGTTAACGCTTTGTCTGTCAAAAACAATGGAAACAAATTTGTTTTCACTACAATTTTTACCCCCGATCCATGACAGAAAGGGACAGTTCGAGAAACGCCAAAAACATTTTCCTTAAGCTCATTGAGAAGATTTGTAGATCTCATTTTCAGATGGTCTTGGATATTTTTTCAGGTTTACCACTTAATTAATTTATCAAATTATCTCATTCATCTGTAGTGTTTCATTCATGCTGTTTTGTTGATAAAGGGGAAACCCGAAACGTAAATTATATCTGTTTTCGTATATTATTTAATTGAATCTTACATTAAAATCCACATTATTATTTATTGCATTATCTGTAAGGATTTTAACTTCAGATCTACAACATTTACTCCATATCATCTTTCCTCTCACTGGTGCTGAAATGACCTAAAAGTGTCGTAGCGAGCGCCTAAAACCCATAAAAACAACAACATACTGTGCTCACGTGACTTGTGATAAGAATTTGGATAGATTTCCAAAGCTCACACTCACTGCGATCGTTGCAATTCGCGCTGGGAATGGGTTTATAATAATAATTCCATTTGCCTGCAAGATTCGTCTGACAAAACGATCACCATTTATTTGTTGTTACCGACGACGCACGGATCAAACCTGTTGCATTAGCTGTGATCGTTGAATCTGTTTGATGGAATTTATTGGGAACTAATTACGTCTAGGTTGGAAATCAAAGAGCACCCCCCCCCCAAAAAAAAAAACCCAACAAAACAAACAAACAAAAAACAAACAAAACAAAAACAAAATACAAACACAAACCCCCCCCCCCCCCCCGAAAAAACAACAAAACAAACAAAAACAAAATAAAACAAAAAAAAACCCACAACCCCCCCCCCCCCAAATAAAAAAACTAAAAACAAAAACAAAAACAACCCCCCCCCCAAAAAAAAAAACAAACAAAAAAACAAAAAAAAACACAAAAAAAACCAAAAAAAAAAACCCAAAACAAAACAAAAAACAAAACAAAAAACAGATCAAAAAACAAAAATAACCCCCCCCAAAACAACACAAAGACCAATACAAAATAAACAAACAAACCCCCTCCCCCACCCCACCCAATGATATACAGATTTTTGACAAACTCCTTAATATACTCCTAAAATCGATAAACTCGCGAACAAGTTTATTCTCCCACTCACTGAGCTCAAATAAAAGATTTAGACTAGTCAAATAATAATGATAATAATAATAATTAAACAACAATAAAATAAATTCCAAGAACATGTACAAGAATAAAAGCACATTAACTCTCTCCTGACCACCCATTTTCAATGTTTCCCGCAAAACGTCACGCCCACCCAAAACAAACATAGATTTTTCTTATTCAAACAGAAAAGCCACAAGTACATTCTATACACAATATTGTTCAGCAAAATGAGCTCTTTAATACAGTGTCAAGTTTTTATATCTAGCTATAACAACAAATTTTCTTTAAATTTTGTTATGTGCTAAAGAAATCAGAATGATAAAATTGTTGGTTGTATCGTAACAAATGTGACGATTTTCCTGTGGTTGGTAAGGAGAGGGTTAAAACACACGCGCATAATATATGTGACCATTCGTGTCAAAATGGTATTAAGTCGGGATTAACCAGATGCTGAATAGCCGAAATTAATGCTAAATCGGCCAACAACAGGAATCATCGGCATTGGTACCCTGACATATGATATTCATTCTTCTCAATAAAACATTCAAACTCAACCCGTCTGATATTTCTGGCTATAAATTCAAATTTCATCATCTTACTCATTCAGACATAATACCGTTTTGAGACGGAGAGTCACATATTATAATATAATATAAACAGTCCGACAAACAGAGAGGCAGATGAAAAACACAATCGCATAAAGCATGTGATAACGAGCCGACGGAGTTGATTTAAAATTTAATAATCGCGGGTTTGTCAATAATATAAAGGAATTGAGTCTATTTGATTATCAAGAAGGGTAAACATTCTAACCTGTAATAATTCGATGATAATAGATAGAGTGACCAGCATATCCATTTATTCAGCCTCGCACGAATTGATTGCACGCAATATTCTGTCATTTTTAATCGGACCTTTTCTCCATATCAAAGGAAGATAATAGATAATATCATGATCACCATTCCATTGAAAATATTGTTATTTAGTTTCTCTTATTATTTCATTGTGCAAGCATTCTGTTCTTGTCGCAGCCTCTGGACGATGCGAGAAAATGAATCTCTGTGAAATCCAACATTTGTGACCCTTCACCTCAAAACGGTATTAAGTCGGGTTGGTTAAGATGTTGAAAATTGAATTTATAGCCAGATATATCAGACTTGTGTTGAGTTTGTATGTTTTATTGAGGAGAATGGATACCATATTTTTGGGTGCTAATGCCAACGATTTATATTTTGACCAGTTTTAACATTTAATTCGGCTTTTAAGCATCTGGTTCGTTCCGACATAATACCGTTTTGAGTCGATGGGTCACATTTCTATAACAAAATCATTAAAATCTATTCTAATGAAATATTCACATCTCTATAGCATATTTCCAATATTTCGCCATGAGTAATAGGTTACATAATCCTTATTAATTCCCCGAGTCTTTCATTCGTCCTATGGTTCTATCACGTAAAATGGAAAATAGCAATTGCTTGGTACCCTTTGGATACGACCTTTGTGTATCGCAAAGCACTTTCCACCTTATCTAATAGACCCTGCTGGGAAGACAAAGGGGTCTAGAAGTCAATCTTAACTTCAACAGTTTACTTGTGAAGCGAGTGATCTAACAACTAAGCTATCGGGACCCCCCCTAGCAGGAAATAAGGAACCAAAAATTTCCATTCCATATGGAACACGTTGCATGTTAGGAATCCTTTCTTTAACGAATGCTTTTGCGATTTTCATCACCGCCTATAAAAAGGTAAAGATTCACACCCTAAATCTCACCCAATGACATCGCATAGTGGGCAGTTTTACTATTATTGTCACTCATTCAGTCAATGAACATGGTAGATATTGCTTGACTGTTAAACTAGATGAGACGAAACTACTGATGATTTCATAAGTTCTCCTAGTATTGTTCACATTAGTTATAATTACATAACTAACCGTTTTCACCAAGAGAGCAGGAACAACGATTCAACTGGGCTTCAAGAAAGAAGAATCAGCTGACATCATTTATAGATAGTATGCGATTGGCTAAGAAGCTCATAACATTGCCATCCGGAAGTATAACGGACCAACACACCAAACGGTGTGTATCCATGAACTTTTGTAGTCAGGTTAATACAGTTCAGTGAGCATTACTCATAAACGAGGATGACAAAAAAAAAAACAATAACTAAGACCCGAGTGACGTCATCTTCGAACTATCTAAAAAACAAAAAACCCAACAAATCCCCCCCCCCCCCCCCAACCCCCAACTTCCATTTCAACCCAAACCCCCTTCCCCATCCCACCCACCCACTCAAACAATCTACACACCTAGTAAAAAGCTCAGAATAAGAGAAGAAAAATGTAAATTTCTTTCTTTTTCTTCAGGTCACCATGACAATGTATCATGTCTATTTTAGTTTGTGTGTGTATGTGTGTGTCATGATTTGTATTTTGGCACAATGTGGCATAATGTGTCAAAATCCTTTTAAATTCAACTGATTTCTTTGGGGAAATCACCATTTCCAACACGCCTTGACAGAGCGGGATGTTTTTCAGACAATGCAATTATTCTTAAATTCTGGGTTAAGCCATCTACACACCGATCGGGAAAAGTTTAACTTGACTTGAACATTTATATAGCGCAATATCAACTTAACCTGCTCAAAGCGCTTTAATTTAACAAGGGATTCTTCCTAGCCAACAGAAATACTTTTAAAAAATATAGAAAATTGAGCTTTATATAGCGCAATATCTACTAAATGTGCTCAAAGCGCTTTACAAGGGGTCCCAGGTCAACAGCAACATTTTACATGTAGGACGGGACATGACGCCTGTTGGCGATATTACAATTTTTCGGACAAAGACAACGCTGTTAACGGCCATGTACATATTTTACACCTGAGTACGGTGACTGAATGCGAGTAAAGAGCCTTTTCCAAGGACTCAACTATGCGCCGAGCACGAGGCTCGAACCCAGAACCTTCCGATCCGAAAGCGAGTGTCATACCACTACTATTACCACTACACCACCACTCCTCCTCCCCTCACCCTCTTCCTCCTCCTCCTCCTCCTCCTCCTACTACTACTACTACTATTACTACTACTACTACTACTACTACTATATACTACTACTACTACTACTACTACCACTACTACTACTACTACTACTACTACTACTACTACTACTACTACTACTACTACTACTACTACTACTACTACTACTACTACTACTACTACTACTACTACTACTACTACTACTACTACTACTAATACCACTACTACTACTACTACTACTACTACTACTACTACTACTTCCCATCTTCTCCCATACTCACCACTCACCACCAGCCTAGCTAACCGACTTGTGTCACACTTATAAAACACCTTAATCTTTGCCAGATATCTTTTACTTAAAATTCTAATTCATCAACTGTAAAAAAGTGTAAAATATAATCTAAAAAATCTGAGTTTTCTTATCAACGCCCCAAAAGTCTCAGATTTAAGAAATGTTGATAAAATGAAGTCCATTTTAACTTATCACGAAGTTAAGTAAAACCAAAAATCCTGGCCAAAATTTTAAAGAATGCGTTTAGCCAGTTTTTGCCAAACAAAATCCCCAATGCCCCGTGTCGTGTTTTTTTAATACTATTATTTGGCACTATAAATAAATGGGATTTCTCCAAATTACTCTTTATGGTCATGGACCGGAAATGACCGGAAATCTCACTTCCCCTGTTATTGCCAGCTTGGGCTCATGACGTCGTTTTCTTTGCCTATTTATTGACAATTTGGAAAATTAACTCTTAATCCAAAGTAAATTACTCGATTTTATCCTCTTCTCCCCCCCCCCCCCCCCCTTTCGCTTCTGCGTAGAACCCCCCCCCCCCATCCCCCCCACACCCATTTCCCCCCCCCCAATTAACTATAGGATAAATATTAAAAAAAAACCCAAAATAAAACCCAAAGCATTAACTAAAATTAAAATAAACAACAAGAAAAGTCGAAGAAACCATCAAAAAAACAAAACAAACAGGAAACAATAAAATATGATCCTAAAATAAACAAACACAAATTAACCAACATACATATAGAAAATAAAATCAACATAACAACAAAGAAACATAAAAAATAAATAAAAACCCCAATAAATATATACATAGATCAATCGAAACACACACACACACACACAAAACACACAACACATACACACACAAACACACACACATACACACACATACACACACAACATACACACATACATACAACACACATACACACACACAACACACACACAACACACACACACCACAACACACACACCAACAAACACACATACACACACACACACACACAACACACACACACACAACACACACACACAACACACACAACAACAACCCAAAACACAACACACACACACACAACACACACACACACACACACACACAACAAAACAGACAGTCCAACAAAAAGGCCTAAACAAACGCAGTTAAAACCCTTAACAACAGTAAATGCCAGTATATCATCTTCTTCTTTATCTCACAGTCCTCGATAATGTGTGTGTGTGGGGGTGGGGGGGGGTGGGGTCCTTATGATGTCGTAGTGTGTGTTAGGTTGTGTGTCGGGGAGTGTGTGTCTCATACTATTATAATTATGATAGGTAAATCCATCAGGAGAATCGGTATTAAAGGAAAAATTCGGACCAAAGAAGGGACGGAATTTGGACCAGTTATCAGCGGTCAGTAGTTTGTTCAAATACATGACCACTCATTTTTATATTGTTGTTAAAATAAAACCACTTGTTGACTCAGTCTAATCACCTTGGGTAAGTCATTTTACACAAATTACCACAATCTACTCAGGTATGAATGATTATCTACAAAATAAAGGAGGACGTCTGACTCGCGACAAGTATTGAATAAGATAAAAAAAAAATTATTTGATGTATATATATATATATGCCCTTTCGCCATAACATCATAAGATATCGTCGGCCTTCCTAGGCATTCCACGAAGGAATATTGATAATTCATCAAACAAGATGTCTGATGTCAACAGGAATCACCCATGTTGTCCAAGTGAGCAAATTGGGAGTTAATAATCTTGACACATAAAAAATTACGAAAGTGCCTGAAGCGGGGCTCGAACCTGGGACCTTCCGGGTTAAAGTGCAATGCCTTAACCACTCGGCCACTTCGCGTATATATATATATATATATATATATATATATAATAATATATATATATATATATATACACCCACACACACACCATTAAACAGCGCAAAATGGTTCCAGTCAAAAGCTCTATATAAATGTTCATCATTATTACTATTTTCCTCTTACCTGGCTCCTTCCCCCTCATCACAAGAATTACTGGGGGATGCCTCAGGCGATAGAGTTGTAGGGGAGACATCGCCACAATTCTGGAAAAGACGAGAAATAACAACGATGAAAGTAGTAATATATTATGGGAAATTTGGACAAGCTATATTTAGTAACATCAAGAGGCCACAGTAATAATGATGATGATGATGTTAATAATAATAATAATAATAATAATAATAATAATAATAATAATAATAATAATAATAATAATAATAATAATAATAATAATAATAATAATAATAATAATGATGATGATGATGATGTTGATGATGATGATAATGATAATAATAATAATACTAATAATGATAATAATAGTAATAATAATGATAATAATGATAATAATGATAATAATGATAATAATAATAATAATAATAATAATAATAATAATACAACAACAACAACAACAACAACAACAACAACGACAACGACAACGACAACGACAACGACAACGACAACGACAACGACAACGACTAACGATAACGATAACGATAACGATAACGATAACGATAACGATACGATAACGAAATAACGATAACGATAACGATACGATAACGATAACGATAACGATAACGAAACGATAACGATAACGATAACGATAACGATAACGATAACGATAACGATAACGATAACGAAATAACGATAAACGATAACGATAACGATAACGATAACGATAACGATAACGATAACGATAACGTAACGATAACGATAACGATAACGATAACGATAACGATAATACGATAACGATAACGATAACGATAACGATAACGATAACGATAACGATAACGTAATAACGATAACGATAACGATAACGATAACGATAACGATAAGTAACGATAACGATAACATAACGATAACGATAACGATAACGTAACGATAACGATAACGATGAACGATAACGATAACGATAACGATAACGATAACGATACGTAACGATAAGATAACGAAAGTAACGAAACGATAAGAGAACGATAACGATAACGAAACGAATAAGAAAGAAGAAGAAGATGAAGATAACAGAAAGAAGAAAGAAGAAGATAAGATAACGAAAGAAGAAGATAGAGAGAGAAGAGAAGAGAAAAGAAAAGAAAGAAGAAAGAAGAAGAAGAAGAAGAAAAAAGAAGAAGAAGAAGAAAGAAGAAGAAGAGAAGAAGAAGAAGAAGAAGAGAAGAAGAAGAAGAAGAAGAAAGAAGAAGAAGAGAAGAAGAAGAAGAAGAAAAGAAGAAGAAGAAGAGAAGAAGAAGAAGAAGAGAAGAAGAAGAGAAGAAGAAGAAGAAGAAGAAAGAAGAAGAAGAAGAAGAAGAAGAAGAAGAAGAAAAGAAAAGAAGAAGAAGAAGAGAGAGAAGAAGAAGAAGAAAAGAAGAAAGAAGAGAAGAAGAAGAAGAAAAGAAGAAGAAAAGAAGAAAGAGAAGAAGAAGAAAGAAGAGAAAAGAAGAAGAAGAAGAAGAAGAAGAGAAGAAGAAGAAGAAGAAGAGAAGAGAAGAAGAAGAAGAAGAAGAAGAAGAAGAAGAGAAGAAGAAGAGAGAAGGAAGAAGAAGAAGAAGAAGAAGAAAGAAGAAGAAGAAGAAGAAGAGAAGAAAGAAGAAGAAAGAAGAGAAGAGAAGAAGAAGAGAAAGAAGAAGAAGAAAAGAAGAAGAAGAAGAAGAAGAAAGAAGAAGAAGAAGAAGAAAAGAAGAGAAGAAGAAGAAGAAGAAGAAGAAGAAGAAGAAGAGAAGAAGAAGAAGAAGAAGAAGAAGAAAGAAGAAGAAGAAGAAGAAGAAGAAGAAGAAGAAGAAGAAGAAGAAGAAGAAGAAGAAGAAGAAAAGAAGAAGAAGAAGAAGAAGAAGAAAGAAGAAGAAGAAGAAAGAAGAAGAAGAAGAAGAAGAAGAAGAAGAAGAAGAAGAAGAAGAAGAAGAAGAAGAAGAAGAAGAAGAAGAAGAAGAAGAAGAAGAAGAAGAAGAAGAAGAAGAAGAAGAGAAGAAGAAGAAGAAGAAGAAGAAGAAGAGAAGAAGAAGAAGAAGAAGAAGAAGAAAGAAGAAGAAGAAGAAGAAGAAGAAGAAGAAGAAGAAGAAGAAGAAGAAGAAGAAGAAGAAGAAGAAAAGAAGAAGAAGAAGAAGAAAAGAAGAAGAAGAAGAAGAAGAAGAAGAAGAGAAGAAGAAGAAGAAGAAGAAGAAGAAGAAGAAGAAGAAGAAGAAGAAGAAGAAGAAGAAGAAGAAGAAGAAGAAGAAGAAGAAGAGAGAAAAGAAGAAGAAGGAAGAAGAAGAAGAAGGAAGAAGAAGAAAGAAGAAGAAGAAGAAGAAGAAGAAGAAGAGAAAAAGAAGAAGAAAGAAGAAGAAGAAAAAGAAGAGAAAGAAGAAGAAGAAGAAGAAGAAGAAAAGAAGAAGAAGAGAAGAAGAGAAGAAGAAGAAGAAAGAAGAAGAAGAAGAAGAAAAGAAGAAAAGAAGAAGAAAGAAGAAGAAAGAAGAAGAAGAAGAAAGAAGAAGAAGAAGAAAGAAGAAGAAAGAAGAAGAAGAAGAAGAAGAAGAAGAAGAAGAAGAAGGAAGAAGAAGAAGAAGAAAGAAGAAGAAGAAGAAGAAGAAAAGAAGAAGAAGAGAAGAAGAAGAAGAAAGAAGAAGAAGAGAAGAAGAAGAAGAAGAAGAAGAAGAAGAAGAAGAAGAAGAGAAGAAGAGAAGAAGAAGAAGAAAGAAGAAGAAGAAAGAAGAAGAAGAAGAAGAAGAAGAAGAAGAAGAAGAAGAAGAAGAAGAAGAAGAAGAAGAAGAAGAAGAGAAGAAGAAGAAAGAAGAAGAAGAAGAAGAAAAGAAGAAAAGAAGAAGAAGAAGAAAGAAGAAGAAGAAGAAGAAGAAAGAAGAAGAAGAAAGAGAAGAAAGAAGAAGAAGAAGAAGAAGAAAGAAGAAGAAGAGAAGGAAGAAGAAGAAGAAGAAGAAGAAGAGAAGAAGAAGAAGAAGGAAGAAGAAAGAAGAAGAAGAAGAAAAGAAGAAGAGAAGAAAGAAGAAAGAAGAAGAAGAAAGAAGAAGAAGAAGAAGAAGAAGAAGAAAGAAGAAAAGAAGAAAAGAAGAAGAAGAAGAAGAAGAAGAAGAAGAAGAAGAAGAAGAAGAAGAAGAATACAAGCAACTATAAAATGATAACAATGACAACAACAATGATAATAACAGTATCACCACTAAAACTCAGGGGAGAAATATAAATATGAAAGATTATGTCCCCTTTCCTTCCCCCCCCCCCACCCCCCACAATAACAACAACAAAAAATAAACAAAAAGTACAAAATCTCGGGAACGTTTAATCAATTTTCTAATCGGAATGGGGAAATTCCAATAACACAACATTGACGCGCCCATCTCATTCTGGTGACAAGTGTTCAATCCTGTGATGACATCTTGGTTGGGATGAAGATGAAACCGACCACTGACTACCGACCGACATCAAAATTGGAAAGAACGAACGACCGAGTTATTCCTCCCATCTTACTCTCCAAAAATAAAAGGGGCTAACCGAGACCCCGGAATGGGTCGATCTTGCAAGAGCCTGCATTGGAACTACGAACACAACTGTCCCCCCCCTAACCCCCCTACCCCCCCCCCCCAAAAGAAACAAACAAACAAACAAACAAACAAACAAACAAACAAACAAACAAACAAAACAAAACAAAAACGAACAAACAATCCCTCCCCCCAAAAAAAAACAAAACAACAAAAAAACAAAACAAAACAAAAACAACATACAAAAATAAAGCAAAACAAAGACAATAATAGAAACAAGAAAAAAAATACAATAAAAAAAAGACAAAGAAAAACAAAAAGCAAAAACTAACAAACAGTATAAAAAAAAAGAAAACACACCACCCCCCCCCAAAAAAAAACAAAAACAAAAAACAACAAAACAAAACAAACAAAACAAAACAAAAAAAACCCCCAAAAAACCCAATAAAAAATAAAATAAAAATAAAGCAACAGCAAACAAACAAACAAACAAACAAAACAACAACATTGACACCCCGTTTCTCGCTATAGAAATGAAAATGATAAAAAAACTGCCCAATTTTGGGCGCTCCTACGGACTCTGTTACTGAACCGATTAATTTGTTTGTGACTGTTGATCGCGAAAAGATTCGTCTGGGTCTAACCTCATTTCCACACACGATAGTATAATCTTTAACCAGTTAATCAGTTCGATTCCTTCTATGAGCTGCGAATAATTGAGTCCTTGGAAAAGACTTTTACTCACATCAATCAACGTACTCGTGTGTAAAAATTTAGTATCTTGCCGTTGAAAGCGTTATCTTTGTAGGACAGAGTTGTAATATCGCCTGACAGGCATCATGTCCCGTCTTACAGGTTAAGTGTGTTATTGGCCCGGAAAACCACGTAATGAGCTCTTGAACACGATTTGTGGATATTCTAAAGCGGTCCTTCAGAGCCATTCGGCCCGTGGAGCCGGGGAGTTTATCCGATTTCTATAGCGTGAAAGAGACAATATCAATTGTTTACTATCCTTTGGATAGGACGCTTGTTATCACAGAGTACTTTCCGCCAAATCTAACAGACTCAGCTACCCATTCACTGCTGGGTGGACAGAGGGGTCAGAAAAGAAAAAAAAACATCTCGACTGTACCCTGATCGGATCGATCTCGGTCTCTTTGCGCGTGAAGCGAGTGCTCTATCAACTGAGCTATCGGGAACCCATATCGGGGGATATTGCGCAATATAAATACTATATTGCCAAAAGAAATGATTACGACATAATACCAAATTGACTGGTTGGAATATATTATAATATTATAAAACCCAGTCCTTCTCGCTCACTTCCCTTCTACCAAAAATAAAAGAGCTTTATATAGCGCAATATCCACTAAATGTGCTCAAAGCGCTTTACAAGGGGTCCCTGGTCAACAGCAACATTTAACATGTAGGACGGAACATGCCGCCTGTTAGGCGATATTACAATTTTTCGGACAAAGACACCGCTGTTAACGACCAGGTACTCATTTTACACCAGAGAACGGTGAAAGAAAATGAGTAAAGAGCCTTTTCCAAGGACTCAACTATGCGCCGAGCGGAGCGCGAAGCTCGAATCGAGGACCTTCCGATCCGAAAGCGAGTGTCATACCACTAGACCACATAGCCGCACTAATAAAGAGTAAAAAAAAGAAGTCCCATCTCTATCCCCCAAAAGAACAACAAATCCAAACCAGCAATAACAAGACCCACCATCGGCCATAACCATTTCATCTGCCTCATTACATCTCGAGGTAATAAATCACATCATAATAATAATATTCTTCCGCCGGGTGCATTCTTTTCCTCCTTTTTTTATATTTCGTCATTTTACTTGTTGATTTATTTTATTCTTAGTAGGGAAACATCAGCAGAACTACTTGAACCACAACGTCCGAATAAATAAGTGAAAACAATGACATCATACGACCTTGACCTTGGCCATCGTGTCCATCTTAAAGAGCGACTATTAATGCTGACGTCACACAACCGTACTTTACTTCAAATTTGTCTTTTCTACAACTTCTTTTTTTTTTCCAGCCACGTAGGTCATAATCTTTCACTACAAAATGGGTATTAACCAAAAGTCAAATAGAGTTTGTGAGTTGGTTACAGATAGTTGTTATTGCTCGACAAACAGAACTATTGCCCCCCCCCCCCCCCCCCCCCCGCCTCCCTCGGATAAATAGGTGCTTATTATAAAAAGATGCATATTCATCTAACACGCATGTTTAAATGATATAAAATTAAGAGAATGAACATCAAAACAAGGGAAAACAATAATAATTTAAAAAATCGGTCTGTGTCTGTCTCAACAAATATAGAGTTGCTGACGTCTGTGTTTCGTTAAAAAGACATGAATTTATTTGCAGATCTGATAAGCCAAATAGGCTTCAACAGTCATGACGTCACATTCCTCTTAATGGCGCACAGGAACGTAGCAACTGGTTCTAAACTATCGGGAAAATGGCGGACGACCTAATGAAATACTTCTCCGACGAGCATAAAAGAATATCCAGAGGAGAAAAACGTTATAAATCTGATCATGTTTTGACTATGATACATTCTGATCACATGACTTGTGAAAAAGTTCTAGCCAGCATGAAGAATAAAAAGTACCGATTTTCTTTGTTTAGAACCAAGCTGCTCGTTGCTAGGCGGACGTGACATCAGACTGTTGAATCCTATTGTTGTTTGGCGTGTGTGGTTGTCATGGAAATACTCTCAAATCAAAGCAAAATATCTGGATGGGGTTCCTGTCCTCCCATATAGGACAGGGGGAAGTACTTACTATGTCTTCTATCCTCCTTATATCTATTTTCCAACATGCTTATTGTCTTTGTCTTGGAATGAGATTACTTGGTTTTGTCCTGGCCCTAGCCGGAATCCTGGCTGGGAGGGAAATCCATAGTTATTGTTTTGAGAGATGATTTACTAGGAAAAAAATATCTCTCTGTTATGTATTATTATACTTGTTATTTTGACTGTATAATGTACGCATTCGAATGTATTCCTTGGATCTTGTGCTTGTGTCCAGATGAGACTTTTTGGAGATCTCAAAACTAAGTACATTGGCGGTATGCTCTTGGAATCTACATCTGATCCCTATTTGTTCCCAGTTCCCCTATGTCTTACTTTCTCTTGGGTGATTTGATTGTAACTCTAGAACTCTTTACTATCCCATTTTCTTCCTTTTTACTAGCGCTGATATAACCTAAATATGCTGCAAAAATTATTTTTTAAAAAATTGATCTTTATAAAGCGCAATATCCACTAAATGTGCTCAAAGCGCTTTACAAGGGGTCCCTGTCAACAAACAATTTAAACATTTTAGGACGAACATGAATCGCTGTTAGACGATATTACAATTTTTTTCGGAAAAAGACAACGGCTAGGTACTCATTTTACACCTGATACGTGATGAGAATGTGAGTAAAGAGCCTTTTCCAAGGGCTTAACTATGCACCGAGCGCGCGCGAGGCTCGCACCCAGGACCTTCCGATCCGAAAGCGAGTGTCATACCACTAGACCACATAGCCGCCCACATGTGCGGTAAAACCCTTAAAAACAAACAAACAAACAAACAAACAAACAAAGAAAGTTTTGTCTATTACAACAATGTTAAAACAAACCCATGAATTCGTTCGGTTATCAGACCTAGAAATATGTGCAGGTCGGTTAAAAACAAAACTTGTGAGAACTGCCTCGTATTTTTTTTTCATCTACAGACTTGAATCAAGATAGAAATCTCAAGACATTCCACGCTTTATATTAACACAATATATCACAGGAAGCTCTACTGATGAAATCTAAATATGGATAAGAAATTCGGCAGGAACTTCTTCAACGGTCCATGAAAATCGTTCTGGATAAAAACAACAACAAAAATATATCAGTAAATTCTAAAATGATAAAACGAATCTCCCCGCCTCCCACTTCCCCCTCAAATACCCCCCCCCCCTCCCACCCCCAAAAAATTCAACAAATAAACAAACAAAAAAACAACAAAAAAAGCAAAAAACAACAACAACAAAAAACGCGGAAAAACAAAACAACCCCCCCCCCCAACATAATGAATAATTAAAATGATAACAAACAAATAAACTAAACAAAAAAAAAAACCCCAACCCCCCAAAAAAAAAAACCAACAAAAAAAAAAACAACAAAAACAAAACAAAACTAAAAGTGCCTCCAATTTCAAATATAAAACTAAATATTTTGTGACCCACCATTTCAATCCCGTATTTTGTCGGGTTAATTTGTCGCTAAAAATAACTTTGAGATCCAATTTACAACACTGCTGCTGTTGTAGGCATTTGACCAATTGAAAATCATGAGAGTAGACGCATAGTTTCTCGAACTCCCTACTTACGTCTCAAATGTAATTATCTACTGTTTTCACTTTGTTCAGCTATGTGGTCTAGTGGTATGGCACTCGCCTTCGGATCGGAAGGTCCAGGATTCGAGACCCGCCTGAGCAGCGCATAGTTGAGTCCTTAAAGTGAGCTTTTATATAGGGCAATATCCACTAAACGTACTCAAAGCGCTCTTTATTCACATTCATTCTCTCGGATGTAAAATGAGTTCCTGGCCGTAAACAGGGTTATCTCTGCTCTGTCGGGGAATTTTTAAAAATGTAATATCGCATAACAAGCGTCATGTCTAGTCCTACATGTTTAATATTGCTATTGGCTAATTATTACTCCTTGTAAAGAGATTTGAGCACGTTTAGTGGATATTGCTTTGTATAAATGATTAATCAAAACATGAATCAACTTGTCGGAATCCGGACCACTCTAACACAACACCGAATGGATATTGTGGGTACCAAATACCTATCTATAATATTGTAGATACTATTACGAAGAGATGAAGTGAGTTGGAACGTGCCAGAAGACAATAGAGAATAAACATTTTTCGCGGCGGTGATGGGGGTTTGAACCCGCGACCTTATTGGTACGACAACTCCGCCTGGCCGGTGAGAGCGTGACTCTACCGTATGAGCTATCCACGATTCCATAATACATAATATTAAGGCAATGAAAACTGGTCGATCTATGCGTCAAATACGATAACGTTAAATAAATGCTTTACAACCGACTGAGATGTCTCGAGTAGATATTATTATGCTTATTAGAAGCAACTTCGGAATGAGATAAAATGAAGAGAGAGAAAAGAAAGAGAGAAATAATGATATAGACAACTTTAAAAGTGTATAATATAAAAATTATACGAGTGAGATCAAAATCTATCGGCAAATCAGGAGTATTAATCCTTTACGTGCTTTGTCCGATTTCACTCTAACATAGTAATGCCAATGTTGGTGATGAAGTTTGATGAGATAAATATCAATTAATAATAGCAAAGAGTGTGTAGGGTAACGTAGTTACCAAGAGCTCTCACTTCTCTTAACCGCAATGCTATTGTCGCGTGCCAGGCGAGACAGCGAGTTTGGTGTGCTCCGCGTGTATCATGCGCGCTAGGCTTACTGATACAATGAAGAAAATACGAGTAGAAGCCGGAAGATGCTTGGCTTCACCAAAAGCGGGAAATGAGAGCTCTTGGTAACATAACAATCGTTACCTACACGCTCTTTGCTCTAACATAGTAATGCCAATGTTGGTGATGAAGTTTGACGAGATAAATATCAATTAATAATAGTCAATGACATGATCAGTCGGATGGTGAAAAGGCTTGAACTGAGATATTGCCAAGTTTAGTTAGGAGGTCATTAAAAAAAAAAAACTTAAATGAGTTCTTGTCAGAAATGATTAAATCAACCATTTTTGTAGATCTTCGGGAATATCAAAGCATAATTTCACTTCTAAATATTTTTTTTACAGCGAGTCATGAAAAAAGGCCACCTTAAGTGCTTGTCCATCACCCGGAGTAAATAGCTCACAGATCCTGAGCATCACTCAGAATGATAACAAAAATTATTGAAAAAAATCATCGTCAGGTTTTACGATGTAAGTCCTTTATCTGTGTGTCAAACTATTGTGAGAAATACTCACTAACTGGCCTGACATATTGTGTGTTTGACATGTTCTCGGTATCTCAGGCCTTTTCATACAGGAAATAAATAGATAGTATCGTTGGCTAAAAGCTTGAACGAGTATACTATCCGGAAGTATAACGGACCAACACACAAAACTGTGTGTATCCATGAACGTTTATAGTCGAGTTAATACAGTTCAGTGAGCATTACTCATAAACGCGGATGGCAAAAATCATAACAAAGACCTGAGTGACGTCACCTTCGAACTATAGATAGTATGCAGATGACGTCACTAAGGCCTTTGTTATTGTTTTTGCCATCCGCGTTTGTGAGTTGTTCTCACTAAACTGTATTAACCAGACTATAAAAGTTCATGGTAACACAGAGTTTGTGTGTTGGTTCGTTATACTTCCGGATGGCAATGTTGTGAACTCCTTAGCCAAGCGCATTCTATCTATAGTCACGGGGATGACATCAATATAGATAGTATGCAGATGACGTCACTCAGGTCTTTGTTATTGTTTTTTGACTCCGCGTTTATGAGTAATGCTCACTGAACTGTATTAACCCGACTATAAACGTTCATGGATACACACAGTTTTGTGTGTTGGTCCGTTATACTTTCGGATGGCAATGTTATGAGCTTCTTAGCCAAGCGCATACTATCTATAATCTGTGTTTGTTAATAGGATTCAATAGTCTGATGTCACGTCCGCCCAGCAACGAGTAGCTTGGTTCTAAATAAAGAAAATTGGTACGTTTTATTCTTCATACTGGCTAGAACTTTTTCACATGTCATGTGATAAGAATGTATAAAAGTAAAAATATGATCCGATTTATAATGCTTTTCTCCTCTGGATACACTTTTATGCTCGTCGTAGAAATATTTCATAAGGCGTCCGCCATTGTTCTGATCCGATCGTTTAGAGCCAGTACTAAGTCACTATGCGTCAATACGAGGGAAGTGACGTCACGACTGTTGAAGCCTATTTGAATTGCTATTTAAATCATGTCTTACAGTTTACAGTAATAATAGATAAATCATAGATATCAGGACTCAAACGTCTTGCCGACAAAGGTTAACTCACTCAATCCTAGAGATTTTTGCTGCTTTTCAAAATTGGAGAAAAATGTATTAAAATGAGCATGTGCATAGATATTTTTTTCTCAACTACAATTAACTTGCAAAAACTAAAAAAGCTTCAGAAGCTTTTAAAAAAGCTTTGATACTACGCCTATAAGTTCTCTCATAAAAAGGTAATAAATAGGCATGGGGTAAAAGTAACCCCGGGTAAACTACGGATATAGTCGGTGTTAGGGTTGAGTGAGTTAAACAACTCTGTTCATAAATCATGTGAAAATAAACACCGAAACCTAAGTATTTCAATAAAATAATCACCCACAATTAGCATTTATGCCTATCTTTTCACTATTATTAAGTTTGTCGGGGAGCGTTAATTTCTTTTGAGTTAATAAATCTTTTGGTGTATTGTGAGTATAATTTTACATGTCTGATAAGTATTCCTCTTCTTTATATATGTAATTATCCAGTATAGAGGAGACCGGCAAATCGTTTATTGTCCTCGTAATAGTGTTTTCCTTTCCTTCTGATTTGCTGTTATCTGACAGCGAATTGATTGCTTCTCCCCCCCCCCCCCCCCACAAATCTAATCTCAGCCACCCCCCCCCCCCCCACCTCCATACTCCTAACTTCTTCCAGTCCGTCAGAAATAGACACAAATTATGTACATAAAGACTAAACGTTGATATTTGTGAATCTAGCCGGAATTGAGACGTCGTGACATAAATAATATCACAGCAACAGGAAAAAGAAGAACGAAACATCCCTCCCTCAAAAAAACCAACATTAATAAGCAATTAAATGAGCGTTGATAAAGCGTAATAGCAACACCTTGTGCACAAGGGGGAAAGGCGAGGGAGGGGGAAGGAGTTTAAAATCCAACAGCGACACTTAACTAACTCAACCCTAACAACGACTGTATCCGTAGTTTACCCAGATTACTTTTACCCCATGCCTATTCATTTATTACATTTTTCTGAGGCAAATTATATGCATAGTATCAAAGCTAATGTTTTTCATTGTTATATGTTAATTGTAGTTGAATAAAACTATCTATGGACACGCTTATTTTTAATACATTTTACATCCATTTTTTGTCATTTTTGAAAATTAGCAAAAGTACTCGAGTTAACCACGTTCTGTGGTCTTATGGTATGACACTCGTCTTGGGTTCGAGTCCCGTCGCTCTAAGCGACGCATAGTTGAGTCCTTGCAAAAAAGACTCTTTACTCACATTTCTCTCACCGTACTCAGGTGTAAAATAAATACCTGGCCGATAACGTCGTTGTCTATGTCGAAAAAAAATTGCAATATCACCTAACAGGCATCATGTCTCGTTCTACATATTAAATGTTTCAAATGGATAGGGACTCGTTGTAAAGCGAGTTGATATAAAACAATGTGTTAAAACTGATTTTCACTTATTTGCATGCCCGATAACTGAGCGCTATTATGGGCTTGATTTAAGTCCCTTCTTACCAGCCAGTTCCAGAATTTTCCCTGCACTGCACCATCAGGACAACCAACCCCACATGGGCTTGATTTAAGTCCCTTCTTACCAGCCATTTCCATAATTTTCCCTGCACTGCACCATCAGGCCAACCAACCCCACACGGGCTTGATTCAAGTCCCTTCTTACCAGCCAGTTCCAGAATTTTCCCTGCACTGCACCATCAGGACAACCAACCCCACATGGGCTTGATTTAAGCCCCTTCTTACCAGCCATTTCCAGAATTTTCCCTGCACTGCACCATCAGGCCAACCAACCCCACACGGACTTGATTCAAGTGCCTTCTTATCAGCAATTTCCAGAATTTTCCCTGCACTGCACCATCAGGCCAACCAACCCCACACGGACT
>NC_088365.1:11094490-11124490 GCF_034508935.2 Berghia stephanieae | reverse complement strand
AGTAGTAGTAAAGTAAGTAGTAGTAGTAGTAGTAGTAGTATGTAGTAGTATACTGTAGTAGTAGTAGTAGTAGTAGTAGTAGTAGTAGTAGTAAGTAGTATAGTATAGTAGTAGTAGTAGTAGTAGTAGTATAGTAGTAAGTAGAAGTCGTAGTAGTAGTAAAGTAGTAGTAGTAGTAGTAGTTGTAGTAGAAGTAGTAGTAGTAGTAGTAGTAGTATAGTAGTAGTAGTAGTAGTAGTAGTAGTAGTAGTATGTAGTAGTAGTAGTAGTAGTAGTAGTAGTAGTACTGGTAGTAGTAGTAGTAGTAGTAGTAGTAGTAGTAGTAGTATAGTAGTAGTAGTAGTAGTAGTAGTAGTAGATAGTAGTAGTAGTAGTAGTAGTAGTAGTAGTAGTAGTAGTAGTAGTAGTAGTAGTAGTAGTAGTAGTAGTAGTAGTAGTAGTAGTAGTAGTAGCGTATGGCTACACCTCCAAATGTATTTCGTCAACCCAGCTTCTAAAGTCTTCCTCCGCCCTAAGGATGGTTTCGTAGCCACCTTCAAGTTTAGTGACTAGACAGTGGAGGACGATGTGATCGCTGGTCTCTGGGGCCGCCTGACATTTCTGGCAAGTATCACTGTTTCCCAGTTTCCATCTGCACATATTTGATATAGTTCTGCCATGTCCATGTTAAGAGGCGATTTGAGGAAATCCAGTATTTCCTGGCGTTATTGAAGTCCACGTCGATTAAAACTGATAACGGTTATACTTTATTATGATAATATTTTAGGCGCATTATTCTTACTGCAATCCACAATATTTTTTTCCTTTTCACTTCGCCCCCCCCCCGACCCACCCCCCCCCCTCTTTTTAAAACTATGTAAAATTGTTATTTATTTATTATCTTTTATTATGTATTGTAGACCTATGTATATTTTCTTTTTGCTTGGATGCATACATTAATTTATATCAATTCCGGTTGAAATCTCGCGTCGATTTATTGTTATTATTATTATTATTATTATTATTATTATTATTATTATTATTATTATTATTATTATTATTGTTATTATTATTATTATTATTATTATTATTATTATTATTATTATTATTATTATTATTATTATTATTATTATAGGCTAAATGCCAAATGTTAGTGTTATCTTTTCATCTTATTTCTTACCAATCCCTTTAAAATGTCAAAAGTCTAGAGGATGACGCTTTGATCAAGAGTCCAAATAGATATTATAGACTATCTGTATTATAGACAAGACCGTGATTTATTCTCTTGATCCTATTACGTGATATAAAGGGGTGGATGGAACGTAAACACGATCACCGTGAAACAAGGAGATAAAGGGTTGGCGGGGAGATGAAAAGTAGAAAAATCAATAGATTGATTGATGCTAGGTCGTGGAATGTGAAATATGGGATTTTGGTCAATTTTTAGATTATTCGGAAGAAATCAGATTTTACCTAAATAACAAACAAAAACAAGAGGACCAACGGTGATATATAGGGAATGAGATTGGCGGAAGAGTAGCGTCCCTTAATTGGACGTCACCTTACAGAGAGAAGGTCAATTTGGTTTTTAAGTGTCTCAAGCCGTTTTCACCGGAAGCGAGGATGAGAGACGCATGCGCACAACCAACATGACGTTCTATCTCAAATAACTTTCCGCCGGTGACGTCACAGACTATGGGTGACGTCTTATCAAGGGACGCTACTCTTCAGCTAATCTCATTCCCTATAGATTGATTGATGCTAGGTCGTGGAATGTGAAATATGGGATTTTGGTCAATTTTTAGATTATTCGGAAGAAATCAGATTTTACCTAAATAACAAACAAAAACAAGAGGACCAACGGTGATATATTATATGAAATATAGGTATCGAAAATATAGCATTTGGACATGTACTACTGTAAATAACCCCATAAAACTTCGAGGCAGGAACTGCGATTTCTAAACATTTCCGGCTTCTACTTTCTGTGATAGACTGTAATGTTAATCTTAAAATAACAACTGATCAATCAGAATATAGATAAGAAAAGGAATGCATAAAATAAATAAATAATTAAATGAATAAATAGATATATAATTAAATAAATAAATAAATGAATAAATATTGATATTCATATAACGCATTTCCACGTATTAACCATGCTCATTGTGCTTAAATTGTTTCATTTGTTCCCATAGCAGGCATTATGGAAACATATTTCCGTTTCATACAGTACCAGTTATTTGTTAGGCGTCTTATCTATACTGACAATCTTACAATACCCGTCACTGCCTGTAGCCAGGTACTTCTTCACACCTGAGTCATAAATAAATGCATAAATAAATAAATAAACCAGTCATCTATACAACGCACTTTCATTGTCTTATTATGACCTATGCGCTCAACAATAACCATTCAACATTTCATTTCTTTAGTTTTTCCTCAGGGAAATAATTTCTTTATGAACCATCTTATGAAAAGTCCAGATGACCCGGGCAATATGTGACCCTCCGTCTCAAAACGATTTTATGTCGGAATGATTAAGATGATGAAATTTGAATTTATAGCTAGAAATATCAGTTGAGTGTGAATGTTTTATTGAGAAGAATGAATATCATATTTCAGGGGACCAATGCCGATGATTCGTATTGTTGGCCAATTTAGCCTTAATTTTGGCTATTTAGCATCTGGTTAATCCCGACTTAATACCGTTTTGACACGAATGGTCACATAGTTGTTTTTCCCCTCGAGCAAGAAACCCGGGCCCTATTGCTCTCTAAGTGGCACTGAGCTGCGGCGCATCCAATAGCGTAATGGAGACGGTTACCTATATTATACCGAAGTGCATTTATTTGCAGGTCTGATAACCCGATTCTTTATGGGCTCATTGTTGTAATGGAGACCCCCTCAAAAAATGACGCAAAATATTGTCCATTCCAACAATGTTAAACTAGATAGGCCCATAAGTGGGTTCGGATGTCAGCCCTGCATATATATACACGTCGCTAGATACCCAATAAAATAATCGACAACATTTTCCTTTTTTCCGTACGAATATTCCATACCACTAACCGGAAGTGGCTTTGTTGATACGATTCTCAATTTCCTTTTGGTTGTTGTTGTTGTTGTTGTTGTCGGTGTTCGGAAATTAAAACTTTGATGCACAGGAAATACGGCCGTTATGATTCAAATGTTATGAAAATAATAAGTTTCTTCTTGCAGTCTGTTTCAATCATGAAAATAATAAATAACAATGTGAAATTGAATGTAAGCTTCAATTTAATTACAAAAAACCCCAGATCAAATGAACGTTTCGGGTTTCCCCTTTATCAACAAAACAGGATGAATGAAACACTACAGATGAATGAGAAAAGGTGGTAGTGGCGTAGTTAAGATGAAACACTCAATTGTGACCCTTCGCCTCTAAACGGTATTAAGTCGGGATGGTTAAGATGTTGAAAATTGAATTTATCGCCAGAAATATCAGACTTGTGTTAAGTTTGTATTATTTATTGAGGGGAATGGATACTATATTTTAAGGTACTAATGCCAACAATTTATATTATTGACCAGTTTAACATTAAATTCGGCCTTTAAGCATATGGTTCGTTCCGATACAATGCCGTTTTGAGACGATGGGTCACAATTTCACATTATTATTTATTTCTTCGAGCTTCGAGCAGCAACATTTACATGAAAATAACAATAATACCAAAATGAAACATGGATTAATTTTCCACGTAGGCGTGAAAGCGTGTTACAGTCGTTGCTGACAGGCAGTGATTTACGTAACTGACTCAATCTTATAGATAGTTCGAAGATGACGTCAGTCATGTCTTTGTTATTGTTTTTTGCCATCCGCGTTTATGAGTAATGCTCACTGAACTGTATTAACCTGACTATAAACGTTCATGGATGCACACCGTTTTGTGTGTTGGTCCGTTATACTTCCGGATGGCAATGTTATGAGCTTCTTAGCCAAGCGCATCCTATCTATAGGATAGAATGCGGTTGGCCAAGGAGTTCACAACATTGCCATCCGGAAGTAATAGGGACCAACACACAAACTCTGTGTAACCATGAACTTTTATAGTCTGGTTAATAGATAGTTCGAAGATGACGTCACTCGTGTCTTTGTTATTGTTTTTTGCCATCCGCGTTTATGAGTAATGCTCACTGAACTGTATTAACCTGACTATAAACGTTCACGGATACACAGTTTTGTGTGTTGGTATGTTATACTTCCGGATGGCAATGTTATGAGCTTCTTAGCCAAGCGCATACTATCTATAGATAGAATGCGCTTGGCCAAGGAGTTCACAACATTGCCATCCGGAAGTAATACGGACCAACACACAAAACTCTGGGTAACCATGAACGTTTATAGTCTGGTAAATACAGTTTAGTGAGAACAACTCACAAACGCGGATGGCAAAAACAATAACAAAGGCCTGAGTGACGTCATCTTCGAACTATCTATAGATAGAATGCGCTTGGCCAAGGAGTTCACAACATTGCCACCCGGAATTATAACGGACCAACACACAAACTCTGTGTAACCATGAACGTTTATAGTCTGGTTAATACAGTTTAGTGAGAACAACTCACAAACGCGGATGGCAAAAACAACAAAAAAAAAAACGCCTGAGTGACGTCATCTGCATACTATCTATAGTATTATAAAAGTCCATGGTTACACAGAGTTTATGTGTTGGTCCGTTATACTTCCGGATGGCAATGTTGTGAACTCCTTGGCCAAGCGCATTCTATCTATAGGATAGAATGCGGTTGGCCAAGGAGTTCACAACATTGCCATCCGGAAGTAATACGGACCAACACACAAACTCTGTGTAACCATGAACTTTTATAGTCTGGTGAGTTGTCGTTAGTAGAGCTGAAGGAAACAAGTGGTCCCATTGGTTGAACTATTGAATACAACTCAAGATTTGTTTTCTTTTGTGGTCAAATACTTGTCTTTTGATGTCATTTTTTTTTGGTCAGTGTCAGGCTATAGATAGAATGCGCTTGGCCAAGGAGTTCACAACATTGCCATCCGGAAGTAATACGGACCAACACACAAACTCTGTGTAACCATGAACTTTTATAATCTGGTTAACACAGTTTAGTGAGAACAACTCACAAACGCGGATGGCAAAAACAATAACAAAGGCCTGAGTGACGTCATCTGCATACTATCTATAGATAGAATGCGCTTGGCCAAGGAGTTCACAACATTGCCATCCGGAAGTATAACGGACCAACACACAAACTCTGTGTAACCATGAACTTTTATAGTCTGGTTAATACAGTTTAGTGAGAACAACTCACAAACGCGGATGGCAAAAACAATAACAAAGGCCTGAGTGACGTCATCTGCATACTATCTATAAGTCTACGATGGCTACACTCGAACTTAAGTCTATCGGATGGAACTGCAATACAATTACCAATCGGCTATCCTCTCGCAGCTCCATAAATATAAAAAAAAACTAATGTTCGAGAGGGAGAGAGAGAGGGAGAGAGAGAGAGAGAGAGAGAGAGAGAGAGTGAGAGAGAGAGAGGGACAGAGAGAAAGGGACAGAGAGAGAGAGAAAGAGAGAGAGAAAGAGAGGGTCAGAGAGAGAGAGAGAGAGAGAGAGGGACAGAGAGAGAGAGAGAGAGAGAGGGACAGAGAGAGAGAGAGAGAGAGGGACACACACAACACACACACACACACACACACAGAGAGAGAGAGAGAGGGACACATAGAGAGAGAGAGAGAGGGACACACACACAGAGAGAGAGAGAGAGAGAGAGAGAGAGATAGGGAGAGAGAGAGGGACATATATATATAGAGAGAGGGACATATATATATAGAGAGAGGGACAGAGAGAGGGACATATATAGAGAGAGAGGGACAGAGAGAGAGAGAGAGAAAGGGACACACACACACACACACACACACACACAGAGAGAGAGAGAGAGAGAGAGAGAGAGAGAGAGAGTGTGTGTGAAAGAAAGAAGACACAATGTTTTATGTCATAAATTGAAACTGATTTAATTGTCTGCCTTGCTAGAGAAATCTATCAAATGAATGTATAAATAGCATTTTCAAGATTTTTGACATGCGTATCTCAATATTTCTTAGAGATTCAAGTGAATCGGCACCAAGTATATTTCCTTTTTTTTTAAAAAGAACAAAATATAAAACAAAACAAAAGCAAAAATAAAACAACTAACAAAAACAAAAACACGCAAACAAAAAACATAGAAACAGAAAACAGGAAATAATATGGAAAGAAGTGGAACTATACTGCCGAGAGATTTTCGATGAATAACCTTGAATTTGGGCTAAATTTTGGAAAGAGAGATGTGATCACAAAGTGTGTATTCTAAACACACGAGCGACAGAAACGGTTTTATTTTTCCTTTTTACGGTGCCGAGAACCAATACGTATTGTTGGGTCTTTTCATGCCTTACAATTGGGTTATAGAGGGAAATGAGATGGGGACACAAACATCGCCTTGGGGGAATTCCTTGGAATAATAGGAAAAAGGGACCCATCGTCTCAAAGCGGTATAACATCGGGAAGGCTATGTGGACTTGTGGTATGGCACTCGCTTTCGGATCGGAAAGTCCTGGGTTCGAGCCTCGCTCGTCGCATAGTTAAGTCCTTGGAAAAAAAAAACAACCTCTTTACTCACGTTCTCTCACCGTATTCAGGTGTAAAATGAGTACCTGGCGTTTAACAGCGTTGTCTCTGCCCGAAAAAATTGTAATATCGCCTAACAGGCGACATGTCCCGTCCTACATGTTAAGTGTTGCTGTTGGCCAGGAACCCCTTGTAAAGCGCTTTGAGCACGTTTAGTGGATATTGCATAAAAGCTCATTTTTTAAAATGCTCAACTTGTTGATAAAATCGAATTCATATAAACAAATATGAATCCTAGGATTGTTTGTTTTCAAGGATTTTACGGCGCTTATTATATACTAATGTTCATCCATCCATCGACAAGAAGACATTGCGAGAGATTCATTATATCAAGATACTTTTTCATAACAACAATGATTTAAGTACAAGATTTTCTTCATCACTATTTCCCGTTCAAAGACTGGGTATCTGAACTATAATGTATAAGGATATTGAGTAAATGCATCTGGTGCCTAATTCAGTCCCTTGATTGGCGACAAAATAATATAATAATTACCAGGACAGAAACACACGAAATTGTCATCTACGCTTTTGGATTACGCGTATGAAAGCATCAAGCTTTGAGAAATAAATGTCCACGTCTAAGACAGCTAAGGGACAGAATCGGTGACAAACGCATTTCCATAACACAGCAATGCCGAAATAAAATTAAAGAGCAAAGTACAGAAATAGATATCAAAATATTTTATAAACCATAGTAATTTGAATTAAAATTGTTGGTTGAAGATGCAATGCGATGTATGAATGGATGGCCCGATGCTTGTAGATGGTTAGATAGACGATTGTGGATGAGTGGCCGACTGGTTAAGGCAGTGCACTGTGACCCGGATGACCCGGGTTCGAGCCTCGCTTCAGGCACTTTCGTTTTTCTTCCTTGAGCAAGATTTTTTAACCCCCAATTTGCTCATTTGCACAACATGGGTGATTCCTGTTGACATCAGACATCTTCTTTGATGAGTTATCTATATTCCTTCGTGGAATGCCTAGGCGACGATATCTTATGATGTCGTGGCGCAAAAGGCATTTAAAAAAAATTATATATATATATATATATATATATATATATATATAATTTTATAAATGTATTGTACATCTATCTTTCTAAATATTAACTTGTATATATATATATAGATAGATGTACAATACATTTATAAAATGGTAAACAAATAGGCACATAGAAGGATACTGGTTCGACCGTCATGGCCGACCTACAGTTCCAGCACAATAACAACAATATCCCTAGCGGATGCGTAGATAGAAAAGGCCAAAAATAGAATGTATCTATGTATAATATTGTATTCTATAATAAAGATATATAGATAAACAGAGAGACAATCTTGGAAGAGGTTCAATCACCTATAGGTAATATAATTCTTTGCGCGTCCCATACTCCCTATCTAATCTAGTTAGGGCCGAGAGACGGGGAGGTGATTTACCAGCCCCAATGAGTTTCTAAGCGCGGGATACGCTAGGGGGCAGGGATTGGAAGGGGAAGCAACCGTTTGTCTCTCGGCCACAGGGGAGATAATTAATAGTGGTTTAATCTTACTGCTAGATGGCAGTGTTATCTTTTCTTGTTGGTGCCGGTGTTTGTGTCTAGGAAAAATAATATTATCATTTATAGACATCAGAAAATCGTTATCGTTTTCGTGTGAGCGCTGAGGTCTCTTTTCAATTCTTTTTCTATTTGAGGTTACCTAATATTTATCTTTTACGACTTAAGGAATGGATATTAGCTTTATTTTCCTTGTAGCTCAGGAGTACAATTTTGGAACGCAAGTCTGATAAAATACATCAGATTGGTCCCGGTCGAATATAGGAAATGAGATTAACAGAAGAGTAGCGTCCCTTGATTGGACGTCACCCATAGTCGGTGACGTCACCGGCGGAAAAGTTATTAGAGAGAGAACGTCATGTTGGTTGTGCAAAGGTCCGCGAGGACGAGAGACGCATGCGCACAACCAACATGACGTTCTCTCTCTAATAACGTTTCGGCCGGTGACGTCACAGACTATGGGTGACGTCCAATCAAGGGACGCTACTCTTCCGCTAATCTCATTCCCTATACTCGGAATTGTCAGCCTCTGTATTATCCATCAATATGTAATCGGGTATCTAGATATAAATTAAAAACAAAACAAAACAATAGATAGAATGAAGTTGACGTCACTCTGGTCTTTGTTATTGTTTTTTTTTTTTTTTGCCATCCGTTTTTATGAGTAATTCTCACTAAACTGTATTAACTAGACTATGAACGTTCAAGGTTACACAGTTTTGTGTGTTGATCCGTTATACTTCCGGATGGCAATGTTCTGAGCTTCTTAGCCTAGCGCATACTATCTATACAATTCCCTTTATTCATCCCATAGGGGAAATTTGTCTCGAGTTCCGTTGGTTCCGTATTTGAGCTAGGGCGAGGTGATTTGCTCAAGGCACACAGTGCAGCGGTGGGTGATCAAACTCGGTTCCTTTCGGGTACGAAGCAAAGACCATACCGCTGAGCCACGCTGCCCCCAGATATAATCAGATATAACGGAAAATATATTGCGACAGTCCAGCATTAAAATGTACCAGAAAACTTTTAAGGAATGATTCACTCGACTCAAACCGAGATAAGTATTCATACCGTGGCCCAATTTATTATGAAACGTTCATTGCTAACGATTAAAATGACATTTAGACCAATTCCATTTCCTTTATATGAAATATATGAATGGGCCATAGAATAAGATTACGTGGCCAAAGTTATAGCGCTATATAAGTTTTCAACACTATTATTATTATTATTATTATTATTATTATTATTATTATTATTATTATTATTATTATTCTTCTATTACTACTACTACTATACTACTTACTATACTATACTATCTACTACTACTACTTACTACTCTATTATATACTATATTACTACTACTACTACTATACTACTACTACTACTTACTACTACTACCTACTACCTACTACTACTACAACTACTACACTACTACTACTACTACTACTACTTACACGAGCACTACACTACTACTACTACTACTACTACTAACTACTACTTACTACTACTACTACTACTACTACTATACTATACATACTACTACTACTATACTACTACTACTACTACTACTACTACTACTAACTATACTACTACTACCTACTACTACTACTACTACTACTACTACTACTACTACTACTACTACTACTATTGTTGTTGTTGTTGTTGTTGTTATTATTATTATTATTATTAATAATTGTGTGCGTTTAGCTAAAATGCTAACCTGTTTTATCCGCCAAATCATCATCAGATAATATAACAATTTATGGGAGAGTTTTGATAAAAACGGGCTGTGTGTATTCTGTCATTTGCAATATATCCAACTCGTTTCGAATACGCGAATTGGCAGAATCGCTCTGGCGACAGGAAATTCAACCGGAACGCAAGAAAGAAGGCATTCTTTATCCTTGAGAGTTGAGCAATCTGTCCACTTGTATTTTTCTAGTGCGCAATTAAAACGTCAAACTGAAAAGGTCAATCAATATTTTACTTTTCAATCGATAAAGTAAAGAAAGAAAGCTTTACTGGAAAATATGTGATCTACCGTCTCTAAACGGTGTGATGGTTTGGTTTGGATTATATGCTGAAAATTGAATTTCTAGTTGACTCTCTCCTTGCTCGAAATTTTCAGTAATGTTATTAAAACTTCACACGCAACCAACACACACACACACACACACACACACACACACACATACACACACAAAAACGATTTTTTCAACTCAAACACAAGAGCAAGTAATTCTTGCTATAGATAGTTCGAAAATGACGTCACTCAGGTCTTTGTTATTGTTTTTTTTTTGCCATCCGCGTTTATGATTAATGCTCACTTAACTGTATTAACCCGACTATAAACGTTCATGGATACACACAGTTTTGTGTGTTGGTCCGTTATACTTCTGGATGGCAATTTTATGAGCTTCTTAGATAAGGGCATACTATCTATACGTAATTCTTTCCAGCAAATCGAGCTGTACAATGCAATGTTTAAAACGAATACAAACATATTTCAAATTTTGTGATATATAAAATGTTAATTGGATTCAACAGGCTGATGTCACGTCGCCCAGCAACAGCGGCCATCGTGGTTCTAAACAAAAAAATCGGTACTTTTTATTCTTCATGCTGGCTAGAACTTTTCATATGTCTTGTGATCAGAATGTGTAAAAGTCAAAACATGATCAGTTTTGTTTTTTTTTCCTCTGGATACTCTTTTATGCTCGTCGGAGAAATATTTCAAAAGGGCGTCCGCCATTGTTCCGATAGTTTAGAGCCAGTGTTACTACGTTACCATGCGTCATAAGGAAGGAAGTGACGTTACGACTGTTGAAGAGTATTCTTTCCAGCAAATCGAGCTCTATAGTACAATGTTTATAACGAATACAAATATATTTCAAATATTTTGTGATATATAAAAATGTGAACTGTATCGTAACAGGATGTGACAATTTTCCTCTGGCGGGCAAGGAGAGGGTTAAATAATATGAGACGCGAGTCGAGTTCTTGGGTTGATTTAGAAAAGAATGAATCTAATTTATCAAAGTAACAATAAGTATTAAGAATGATATACAAGAGTGTAAACCTGAATGAGATAAAAAAGTTGGCTCGGGATAGAGAAGATGGAAATGTTGTCTGTGCCTATACCTGATCCAGGTGAAAAGGCAATGATGATGAGAGATGATGATGTGATGATGATGAGATGACAAAAGTAGTACAACTAATAATAGGGGTGCCGAATGATCAATAAAATGGAGATAAAGATAAAGGGAGTAAATCTGACTCATGAATGAACAGCACAAAACAAACTTTGTGTTCATTCATGAGTCAGATTTACTCCCTTTATTTTTATCTCCATAACAATAAGTAGATAGAATGTCACATTTCCTGTCATTTTAACGCTTGGCTAAGAAGCTCATAACATTGCCATCCGGAAGTATAACGGACCAACACACAAAACTGGGTGTATCCATGGACGTTTATAGTCGGGTTAATACAGTTCAGTGAGCATTACTCATAAACGCGGATGGCAAAAAACAATAACAAAGACCTGAGTGACGTCATCTTCGAACTATCTATAAAATCATTTCTTGGTATCTGGCTCACATCGATATAATACTGTATTGAAACGATGGGTTACAATCTACTTTTTAATAAGTCCGGAGAGCTGATTGAACAAGAAAGCCGGATTCGTTTGTGTACATATGAATGACGTCACAAAAGTAGGCCATCTGTCAGAGATCGCTCGAGTCCAAATAAATATAACCGAGATTGTATCAGTTCAATAGAAGCCAAGCGTTATCCTAAAATAGCAATAACTCAAATTGGATAAAGTGACCCCAGAATGCGTACCGTACCGTACCCCTAGGGTAAACCCCACACTCAGTTCACCTCGTGTTTTTGGTCGCACCATGAGGCATTTGTGACTCACCGATTTGGTCTAGTATCACATCGCGGTGAAGTGAACCAGATTCCGATGAGGGAATCTAAAGTTTAAATGCCCAGAAATGACTAACTTATTAATGGTCTCACTTCAACATGTATAGATAGTTCGAAGATGACGTCACTCAGGTCTTTGTTATTGTTTTTTTTGCCATCCGCGTTTATGAGTACTGCTCACTGAACTGTATTAACCTGACTATCGATAGTATGCAGATGACGTCATACAGGCCTTTGTTATTGTTTTTGCCATCCGCGTTTGTGAGTTGTTCTCACTAAACTGTATTAACCAGACTATAAAAGTTCATGGTTACACAGAGTTTGTGTGTTGGTCCGTTATACTTCCGGATGGCAATGTTGTGAACTCCTTGGCCAAGCGCATTCTATCTATAAACGTTCATGGATACACACAGGTTTGTGTGTTGGTCCGTTATACTTCCGGATGGCAATGTTATGAGCTTCTTAGCCAAGCGAATACTATCTATAACATTTATGTTACATTTATGTGTATTTTTTTTTGTTGCAACTTTCGCCATTCGGCTCTCACTCCTTATCGGCAATTTTCAGTAATTTCCCTAAAAACGTTACACCCAACTGTCACAAAAATAGATTATTTTCACCCAAACACAAAAGCAGCAACTTCTTACTATACGTAATTCTTCCCAGCAAATCGAACTCTACAGCACGGTGTTAAATTGTATAACAATACCAAACATATTTCTTAATATTATGATGTGATAGAATATAAAAGAAATAATAATGAGAAAATAAATATTGGCTGTATCGTAACGAATGTGACGATTTTCCAATGGTTGGTATGGAGAGGGTAAAATAATCAAACAAAAACAATACTGTTTTGAGCTGATGGACCTCAATCAAGTTTCCATTTCGGTTTTAAAGTGTTATGAAATTATCATCTGTAAAAGATCTTCAACATAATTTTAAGTATATTTTCTAAAAATCCCTTTCATTGATCCCAAAGACAAAAGTTGTCTTTAGGATTTAGTCCAAAGGAAATCTGAAATACCCTAGGCGTTAGCCACAGTTCAGAGTGAGCCGCAAAGTGAGTTTGGGCCAGATGACTTACTCAAGTTACACAGTGCGGTAGGGAATCAAACTCATTGTTTTGGGTATGAAGCAAATACACCATACCGCTGAGCCAAGCTGTCCCCTATTCGGGCAAGTTTAAGGCACGATCAATACCGTTAAGGGGACATCAAATTTTGCAAATGAAAATATCAGTCCAAAGTATTTTCTTTAGATAATCCTTTAACGGTGAGTATGGGTTCCATCGTATTTAAAAATTTGGCCAGAAAACTCGTCCTTCCAATATCGATTGATTTAAAAAACCCTCATCTTGGCAAAAACCTCTCAAACCTGGGACTCTCTTCTTGTTATACGTAATTCTTTCCAGCAAATCGAACTCTACAACACAGTGTTAAATTGTATAACAATAATAAACGTATTTCTTATTATTATGTGATAGAATATAAAAGAATTGAGCATGAGAAAAATGTTGACTGTATCGTAACGAATGTGACGATTTTCCTGAGGGAGAGGGTTTAACAATTACAAAAAAATACTGTTGATGATGGAACACAATCAAGTTTCCATTTCGGTTTTAAAGTGTTATGAAATTATCATCTGTAAAAGATCTTCAACATAATTTTAAGTATATTTTCTAAAAATCCCTTTCATTGATCCCAAAGACAAAAGTTGTCTTTAGGATTTAGTCCAAAGGAAGACTGAAATACCCTAGGCGTTAGCCACAGTTCAGAGTGAGCCGCAAAGTGAGTTTGGGCCAGATGACTTACTCAAGTTACACAGTGCGGTAGGGAATCAAACTCATTGTTTTGGGTATGAAGCAAATACACCATACCGCTGAGCCAAGCTGTCCCATATTCGGGCAAGTTTAAGGCACGATCAATACCGTTAAGGGGACATCAAATTTTGCAAATGAAAATATCAGTCCAAAGTATTTTGTTTAGATAATCCTTTAACGGTGAGTATGGGTTCCATCGTATTTAAAAATTTGGCCAGAAAACTCGTCCTTCCAATATCGATCGATTTAAAAGACCCTCATCTTGGCAAAAACCATCAAACCTGGGACTACTCGAGAGTCCCAGGTTTGAGAGGTTTTTGCCAAGATGAGGGTCTTTTAAATCGATCGATATTGGAAGGACGAGTTTTCTGGCCAAATTTTTAAATACGAGTTTTTTTAGAGTACGGCAGTTAACTGGAGTAAATAAAAATGTGAAATTAAATGTAAACTTCAATTTAATATAAGAAGACAGAAAAATGGAAGTTTCGGGTAAACCCAAAAAGTCCGTTTTATCTGTTGTCGTATATTAAACTGCAGCTTACATTCATTTCACATTGTTATTAATTTCTTCACTCAATTTCAAAGCAGCAAAATTTACATTGACAATTAACTGGATAACTTCTTTATTTTTAAAAAGTCCCTTTGTATAACTGGTAGTTTCAGACCTGCTTTATACGAGAAGTAACATTAACTTATTCAATCCTAGAGCTTTTTTGCTACTTTTCAAAATTGGAAAAAATGTATTTAAAATGAACATGTGCATAGTTTGATTCAACTACCATTAACATGAAAAACTAAAAACATTAGCTTTGATACTACGCCTATAATTTGTCTCATAAAAATGTAATAAATAGACATGGGGTAAAAGTAAGCCGGGTAAACTACGGATATAGTCGGTGTTAGGGTTGAGTGAGTTAATGCGACCCAAACACCAAGAAACGCACACGTTATATTTCTGTAACTGTGGATTGAACGGAAGGTGGGCAAGAATAAATTCTTATTAAAAGCAACGTCAAACCAAATCGCTATTTCGCTCGACTCACGTGAGGTAATAAATCGAGGTGCCTAAATTATGAGTCAATAAAATGGAGATTGAGGCCAAAAAGTCGTTTGTTTTGTGTTGTTCATTCATGAGTCAGATTTACTCCCTTTATCTTTATCTTCACGTAGCAAAAGAACAAAGGAAGGAATGCGTATGTAGGGAAAATTGATATTTATTTCGTTGAAGCATCGATAATCCATCTAGTACAGACGAGAAAATCGCCGATCATCGCCTTAAGCTTTTGATGCGCGGGGTAGACTCCACGGATTCTCTATTCTGGTCTAATCCTCTGAAGGAACATCGAGTGAGAGGATTATGGCCGGGGAAAAGTGAGGACGGGACTAGAATCGCCTTGTGATAATTGAATTTGTTTAGTTCGAGGAGTAACATTATGACAAAAGTTGTCCTTTAGCGCCACTGGTATCCGAATTTATCCCGGTTTCTGTAACGTTAACGGGCAGTAATAATAATTTTTGCTTGCTATCCTTTGTTAGGCCGCTAGAGTACTTTCGACCAGATCTAACAGATCAAACCGTCCAATCAACTCTGAGTAAAAAACCCACACAACAAAAAAAATAACAACAAACAAACACAAAATATGCAGAAACAAGTAAACAACACCCCTCCCCCCCCCCCCACGCAACAGGGACATCTCTATATTAAATTCTGTAACCAGTTTCTTATTTTACACAAAACAAGGGCGATATCATTTAACTGTGTTGCTGAAATCAGTTCGTCGGTTGTTGTTTCTAAATATATTTGATTATTTTTTGAGATCTTCATTCAATGTTGTTGGCAGTGAAGTTGGTGTACGCCCTCTGTATTTGGCTCCTTGTTTGAAGTAATCATCCATTGAGGTTTGTGCTGGAATATTTTCATCGCTTCGGAGCACGTGTCTGAACAGTTCACTCACCTTTCCAATAAGCAAGCAACAAACAATCACACACACACACACACACACACACACACACACACACATACACAAGCACAACTTTTCTATTCTCTTATCATTACTTCGCGCATGAGCAAGTTTTCACAAGGGTAATTAAATCGCTATGAATAAAGAACAAAATATAAACATTCATAGAAAGATTGTAGGAGGAAAATAAACAACCAAGTAAACAAGTTTATGGGAAAAAGGGGAACAAATAAAATTGCATGACTGATTCTAAAACTGATACAATAATATTATTAGTCGTACTAATCAAGTTCTCCAGATCAAGTAAATGGAAAATGACAAAAAGACCGAAAGCTAGATTGCTTATAAATGAAGTAGCATCGCCATTTCCAACAAATTAGCCAAAAGTGCTTCTCCGGTATCATTGCTCCTCTTCCTCTCCCCTCCCATCATCATCATCATCATCATCATAATCATCATCATCATCATCATCATCATCCTCATCATCATTATCATCATCATCATCATCACCATCATCATCACCATCACCATCACCATCACCATCATCATCATCATCACCACCACCATCATCATCATCATCATCATCATCATCATCATCATCATCATCATCATCATCATCATCATCATCATCATCATCATCATCATCGTCATCTACAACATCCACAGTAAAACCACCAAGACCATCACTTTCACAATCATTCTACAGCAACAAGATTTACTGACGACACAAACATCAAAAACATCATCATATTCATCATCATCATACTTACTACAGTCATCACTACCACCGTATTCAATTTGTACACAACCACCACCAACACCACCACTCTCATCACCACCACTCTCACCACCACCACCAACTCCATCACTATCACCACAGGCTATACAAACACCAAAAACATCATCATCATCATCATCATCATACTTACTACAGTCATCACTACCATCGTATTCAATTTGTACACAACCAACAACATCACCACCACTATCACCAACACCACCACCAATTCCACCACTATCACCATCAACAACACCACCACTATCACCACTATCACCACCACTATCACCAACACCACCACCAATTCCACCACTATCACCATCAACAACACCACCACTATCACCACCGCCACCAACTCCACCACTATCACCACAGGCTATACAAACACCAAAAACATCATCATCATCATACTTACTACAGTCATCACTACCATCGTATTCAATTTGTACACAACCACCAACAACACCATCACTATCACCACCACCAACAACACCACCACCAGCACCATCACCAACAACACCACCACCACTATCACCACCAACAAAACCACCACTATCACCACCAACAACACGACCACTATCACCACCACCAACACCACCACCACTATCACCACCACTATCACCACCACCAACACCACCACTATCACCACAGGCTATACAAACACCAAAAACATTACAACCACAACAAACCATCTATCTAATACCAATCAAAATAGTAACAAATCATTAATATTGTGTACAAGAATCCAACTAACCTTTGTCTCATAAATCGCTGCCCTTCGACCTCTCCTAGCGACCGGGGGGTCAGGCTCTGTAATCTCACTTTCCGCATCGCTCGTGATTGAACCGGAACTCAAACGTCGTGGTTGCTGAAATAAAAAAAACAAAAACAAGACCAAAAATTAATGTAAACATTAATAAAAACGAAAGAAAAGAAAAGAAAATCAAAATAAGATTTTCTCCTTTAATGATTTGATTCCTTTGGGAATTTTTACTTTCTTGTGGACTTTAATCGAGTCACGTGGGAAACAACTGCAGCATCATCTCAGCCAAAAGTGTGAAGTATAAAATGGGTTAGATTTGATTACAAAGACAAAGAGAAAACGAAACAAAAAAGCAAAAAAAGACGAGAAAGCAAACATAACAAAATAAAACGAAATCATAAAAAAACAAATTACAAAAAACAAAACAAAAAACAAACCCAATCAAACAACAATACAAAAAAATACAAACCCCAACCCCGACCCCCCCCCCCCCCCCAAAAAAAAAAACAAAACAAAAAAAAAAACACAAAAAAACAAAAACAAAAACAAAACATAAAAAACAAAACAAAACAAAACAAAACAAAAGAACCCCAAAAAACAAAAAAAAAAACAAACAAACAAACAAACAAAAACAACCCCCCCCCCCAAAAAAAAAACAAAACAAAAAACAAACACTCGCCTCAAACGCACGAAAAAAAAAAACAACAACAAAGGTATTATATTATTCATGTTTCCACATTACTGTTTACAATCCGTGACTTCATCTATCAACTTGGTATACACTCTGTCTGAGAGTGAGTAAGATTTTTATTTGTATGTCTGTTTACATTTGTTTGAGTGAGTGTTTTTGTCTGACGGGTGAGTGAGATTTCATGACCAAGAGGCATCGTGATCTTTGTCCAAGAGTGAGTATGATTTCTCTCTCTGTGTCTGGCTGGAAGGGACTGTAATTTTTTGTGCGGAAGTGGAGGTGAAAAGACGTCAAAAGCCATTTAGAAAAAAAAATGCTCTGACATCTTTTGTTAGGCGTTTGTAAATGAAAATAAATAAATAAATAAATAAATAAATAAATAAATAAATAAATAAATAAATAAATAAATAAATAAATAGATAACCAAACTTTATTTTATTATTCTCTCTCTTTATATCACGCTAAGGGTTGCCATCTGAACTCAGTATCGAAGTACTTAGTTTGAGATCACCTAAAAGTCAGTCTCACCCAGACACCAGCACACGATCTCACTTTGAGGAATACACCTAAATGTTTACAACTCACATGTTAAAAATAAAACAATGACAACAATACATAACAGTGAGATGATTTACAAGGGAAAAAATATATAATCTCCCAAAACTATAGCTATACATTCGACTGTTTCTCTCCCAGTCAAGGACTCGAGCCAGGGTCAGGACAAAACAAAGTTTACTCATTCCGAGACAAAGACAGAAAGCAATTTGGAAAACAGAAATAGGGGTAGCCTATAGAAGACACAGTAAGTGCCTCCATGCTCACCATGGGAGGTCGGGAACCTCACCCATGTTATTGTTTGGTAGGTCTGCCGATTTGGGACAATACTGAAAATGGTCGGCACGTAGAGAGTTAAATAAAATAAAATTGAGCTTTATATAGCGCAATATCCACTAAATGTGCTCAAAGCGCTTTACAAGGGGTCCCTGGTCAACAGCAACATTTAACATATACGACGGGACATGACGCCTTTTAGGCGATATTACAATTTTTCGGACAAAGACAACGCTGTTAACGGCCAGGTACTAATTTTACACCTGAGTACGGTGAGAGAGTGTGAGTAAAGAGCATTTTCCAAGGACTCAACTATGCGCCAAGCGCGAGGCTCGAACCCAGGACCGTCCGACCCGAAAGCGAGTGTCATACCACGCACAAGATCACATAGCCGCACTAGTATTTGCTTTTCAGCTCACACAACGGCTGCCTAACCGAAATGTTCGAAATTACATCAGAATATTTACTAGTATAATCGAAGCCAAAGTACGCAGTGTTCCTTTTAAATGGAGAAATGGCTTGAATATCCTGGAAGCCACGTGTACTTTTTGGGGGTGTGATAATCCAAATTGTTTATTGTGCGGCTATGTGGTCTTGTGGTATGATACTAGCTTTCGGATCGGACGGTCCTGGGTTCGAGCCTCGTTCGGCCCATAGTTGAGTCCTTGGAAAAGACTTTTAACTCGCATTCTCTCACCGTATTCAGGTGTAAAATGAGTACCTGACCACCAGCGTTGTATCTGTCAGGAAAAAACTTGTAATATCGCCTAACAGGCGTCATGTCATGTCTCGTTCTAAATGTTATGTTTTGCTATTGGTAAGTGACCCTTTGTAAAGCGCTTTGAGCACATTTAGTGGATATTGCTCTATATAAAAGCTCTTGTTTTTTTTTTGTTTTTTTTTTTGTTTTTTGTTTTTATTTTTTTTGTTTGTTTGTTTTTTAGTTATTGGCTCATGGTTGTAATGGAAACACTCTCAAACCAACGCAATATATTGTCCATTTCAGCAACGTTAAATCAAGCCCATAATTGCCTTCGGTTATCAGACCTGCAAACACGGGCACCTCTGTTGTCATGGCAACTCATTTTTAAAGAGTATTATACATAAAATTATAATAAATAATCACCGGAAGAATAAATTGGGTAAATAAAAATACAACTTAATGATAATCAAAAATTAAATAGAATTAAACGTGACAATACACAGAATTAAAAAGACGTGAAGAAAAACCAACACAAGCAAACAAATAAAAATCAACTACAAAAACAAACAACCAAACAAACAAACAAACCAAGCCATTGACAATCAACTTAAAAAGCAATACAAAAACCATAACTAAACAAGAAAATAACAATTTAAAGGATGACTGGATAAGAAGAAGAAGAAGAAGAAGAAGAAGAAGAAGAAGAAGAAGAAGAAGAAGAAGAAGAAGAAGAAGAAGAAGAAGAAGAAGGAGGAGAGGAAGAGAGAAGGAGGGAAGAGAGAGGAGAGGAGAGGAGAGGAGAGGAGAAGGAGAGAGAGAGAGAAGAAGAGAGAGAGAGAGGAGAAGAGGAGAAGAGAAGAGGAGAAGGAGAGGAGAAGAAGAGAAGAGAGGAGAGAGGAGGAGAGAGAAGAAGGAGGAGAGAGAAGAGAGAGGAGAAGAGAGAAGAAGAGAGAGAAGAGAAGAAGAGAAGGAGGAGAGAGAGAAGAAGGAGAGAAGAGGAAGAGGAGGAAGGAGAGGAAGAGAAGAAGAAGAAGAGAAGAAGAAGAGAGAAGAGAAGAGGAAGAAGAGAAGAAGAAGAAGAAGAAGAAGAAGAAGAAGAAGAAGAAGAAGAAGAAGAAGAAGAAGAAGAAGAAGAAGAAGAAGAAGAAGAAGAAGAAGAAGAAGAAGAAGAAGAAGAAGAAGAAGAAGAAGAAGAAGAAGAAGAAGAAGAAGAAGAAGAAGAAGAAGAAGAAGAAGAAGAAGAAGAAGAAGAAGAAGAAGAAGAAGAAGAAGAAGAAGAAGAAGAAGAAGAAGAAGAAGAAGAAGAAGAAGAAGAAGAAGAAGAAGAAGAAGAAGAAGAAGAAGAAGAAGAAAGAAGAAGAAGAAGAAGAAGAAGAAGAAGAGAAGAAGAAGAAGAAGAAGAAGAAGAAGAAGAAGAAGAAGAAGAAGAAGAAGAAGAAAGAAGAAGAAGAAGAAGAAGAAGAAGAAGAAGAAGAAGAAGAAGAAGAAGAAGAAGAAGAAGAAGAAGAAGAAGAAGAAGAAGAAGAAGAAGAAGAAGAAGAAGAAGAAGAAGAAGAAGAAGAAGAAGAAGAAGAAGAAGAAGAAGAAGAAGAAGAAGAATTACATCAGATGTTTTCAATGACGGATTCTAACCAGGGTCACCAAGACAGAAAGCATGCTTTGCCGAGTCTAGGATAAGGACATAAATTCCACAAAGACGAATCGACGCTACCAGAAAGATATTGAATTATTTAGAGAAATTCCCTAGCTCACCAGGGAGTTGGCCACAGTCCAACCAGCCACCCCTCCTCAGCAAATGGGATAACCTTCAAATACTGGTCTTTACCGTTTCCTCTGACCAACGTCCTCATGGAAAGAGAATTGAAACGGGGGAGAAAAGATAATAATATAAGAATCAAGGATGAATAATTGATTGTTCCGAGCAGCTCTGGGAATCGATAAATCACACTGTTATTCGTTTCGGAGATGTAAATTCGTCGTAAAGAAGTTCCCTGATGAAAAATAACAACACTAGTGATGTTCCACAAAAAAAATATTTTATTATTATTGTTCCGTACAAAACAGCCAATATCGACTGGTAACAATAATAGCAATATCGCATTATTCGATAATGATATTATATTATCGATATTGAGTAAACAACTACAACGACAATAATTGAGGTTAAGGTCAAAATGATCGAAATTAGAAAATTTTATTTTTTTCAAGTTTAACTCTCTCCTTACCAGCCATTTTCAGGATTTTCCCCAAAACTTCACACCCAACTAACACAAACATAGATGTTTTATCACTCAAACACAATAGCAGTAAATTCTTGCGATACATAATTTCTTTAGCAAAACATCTACTCTACAACAAACTGTTCATTTTCTTTAAATTTTATTATGTACAAAAGAAATTTGAAAAAGAAAAATGCTGGTTGTATCGAAACGAATGTGACGATTTTCCAATAGTTGGTAAGGACAGGGTTAAGAAATATAATTTTTCCGCACCATATTTAAATTGTATGGTCCAGATCCTTAGTTGGACACTAATTGAAGGCAAGAGTTACTCAATAAGACCGAGAATTATATGTATTGCTAAAGGGAATCTTGCAGAAGACAGCGTACTTGATGCATCGCATGATGGAAGTCAAACTTCTTGGGAAATAAAGAAGCTGGAGGGTAGACAAGACACCTGATAATCATCTTAACCCTCTCCTTACCAACTATAGGAAAATCGTCACATTCGTTACGATACAACCAACATTTTTCTTATTCAAATTTCTTTTGCACATCATAACATTTAAAGAAAATGAACAGTGTGTTGTTGAGCATGTCTTGCAAAAGAAGTTATGTATGGCAAGAACTTATTGATATTATGTTAGAGTGATAAAAATCTATTTTTGTGTTAGTTGGGTGTGACGTTTTAGGGAAAATCCAGAAAATGGCTGGTAAGGAGAGAGTTAAAGAATGTAGGAGTCTTCGGACATTTCCTGCGTTTGGAGTTCCGAACGATATCCCAATACCGCTGGTGCCCTGGGAGCTCGAGTTGGGAACGAGTTCAAACGGTTAAACACAGGAGTAAGAGAATACTTTGATCGTTACCCCTCCACGCAAGATTTAGGTATCCTTATTTCCATCAACGGGTACAATACCATCAATGGGTACAACTTTAAACATCAAAATATTTGACTTTCAGAATTATCATTATGGTAAAGACGTCATTACGAGTCAAAATCTTATTTTGGTAAAATAAAAAAAATAAAAAAGTGCGGATGAAAAATATTTCTTGATACTAGACGTCTAGACGTTTTGTTTTGTGTTTTTTTTTTTTTTTGAAGAAAAGACCCTCATAATTTCTTTTGCTATTATGCCAGAGTAAAATCGGGTTTTCCCCAAAACAAAAAAAGGTACCAATAATTTCATTAATTTAACGCTTATCCACGCTTATCCATAGCAGTTTCTTTTAACTCTTGGTAACGGAACAGCATCCATTTAACCCAAACGACGAAACATGTAGACACCAGTACAATACTCGAAAGCATAGACAATGTTGCTTTACATAATATTAGGATGAGCTTCCACATTAAAAGTCCATCTTCTATAGGCTGAAGAATGTATATACAAATCAAATTGCCTTTACTGAGGTCATACCATCAACTTTGCCTATTCGGTGGCGCGAATGGTCACGATCTATATTACATTTCCATGTGCTCGAGGTCATTGGTCACATTGGAATATAATGTGCTCAAAGTGACCCACATAGTGGATAGTGTTCACAGTTTTTTTGAAATATCTAACATCATGATTGGTCGTTTTGTTCAGCTTGACACATGGGTATGTTAACAACTTTCATAAACAAAGCAGCGTGTTTACATTTCTGAAGAAATATCCAATCGTTGGACAGCAACAAATCATATGATTGATGACTTGGTTGGACGAAAACATAGATAAAGATCGCTCCGATTATTGGCTTTATATTAAGCCGTGTTGCGTGTCCAAACCATAAACGAATAAAATGTAAAACGCAGGGTGAGCGGCGGAACGAAGTGGGAGAGGGGGGGGGGGGGTAGGTGGAGGGGAGGGGAAGGGGGAGGGAGGAGAATGCGATTATCCCAATTGTTATTCCTTTATTATTATAATTGTAAGAATAATTTGATCAGAGAGATGTTATGACTATTGGCCATGGGCTTAAAATAAACATTTGAACGTTGAGCTATTCTACAAACAATAACGATAATGCACCAAGGTAGGCCACTCTCATCCAATAGGGTAAGCCATGGAACACTCAAGTTTCCCCCTTGAACAAGAACGTCGGGACAAATAAGATAGGAAGCAATCACAATAAGTTATATCTATAAGATTACAAAGGTACATGCACAATCGATAGGGCACCCAAGACTAACATTCCCTACGATTACAAAAAAAAAATATGTAAAAGATGCAACATTTACGAGGAAATCAAATAAATAACATGCTTCTTCGACAAGGTAACAACAACAAACAAACGAATTTTGTTTCCATAGGGCAACCCGTTGGTGTATCTGGACCTTTTCAGAAGGTCACGCACGGTCCGGACACATACCACGCACGCGCCAGACATTGCGTAAACAGACTGGATGATGATGGAAGGGCAGACAGCATTTTTGTCAATAAACAAAATCTTCTGTAGCCCATTTCAAGCACCATAAAGGGAAATTGACAGTATCTCAAAAAATAGTAAACATTTAAAACAAATAAAAAACATAGAAAAACGATATGAAACAAAACAAGACAAAAGAAATCAAATAATAGAGAGAATGATCAAAACCAGGATGAGTTGATGTTTTTAAAAAGTTTCATGCATGTTTTGCGATAAAACATGAAATGCATAACATAATTTTATATTTAAAAAGAATAAATTCTTATTAAATGACTCACTTGCCAAGCAAATTTTATTTTTAAATTGAGCTTTATATAGCGCAATATCCACTAAATGTTCTCAAAGCGCTTACAAGAGGTCCCTGATCAACAGCAATATTTAACATGTAGGACGGACGAATGTGACGATTTTCCGATTGTTGGTAATGAGATGGTTAAGCACGTTTAGTGGATATTGCTCCATATAAATGCTGAGTTTTGAAACTTTAGTTTGGGACAAATGAACCCTCTAAGATCATATTATTATTAACAGCAAGCTGATATTATGAAAAATATGCTCCAATGATGACTTCGATAAACAATTCCCTATAAGGACTTCACATAAGGCAAACTGCGCATTATACATTTTACTAGAGGCGCCTGAACGAGCCAATAAAATGGAGAGAAAGATAAAGTGAGAAAATCTGACTCATAAATACTAAAACATTGTAGTATCTATAGTAGTATAGTAGTAGTAGTAGTAGTAGTAGTAGTAGTAGTAGTAGTAGTAGTAGTAGTAGTAGTAGTAGTAAGCCTCGCAGTCCTAATGATGCTTTCTGAGAATTGTGTGATTCAGACATGGTCAATAAAAATAGCTGTTCTCTCCATCCATGTTGTTAATTGTTTCCATTGGTCACGGTCCTGGGCCATAGTTTTGAGGCTATAAAGATCTTGTGACTTTAGTAGGACGGAGGGCACTGCAGTATTTCTTAGTCCTTCAGGGATTAATTCGGCCTCATCTTAATCCAGAAATATCTGATATGTAGAGAGATCATGGTTCAGGGTAGTTACTTATATATGAGTCACATTTCCTCACGTTAACTTTCTCTCCATTCTACATTTTGTTTTTCAAATGATTACCGCTCTTTTGGCGTAGATAAACACAAGAGCACATCCATTTTAAGGAAGGAAAGAAGCAATTTATTACCCCTTAATTCCATTTGTACAAGACAATTTGCCCCTCAAGTGCGAATTATTCTTTTCAACGGTCTACGCAAAAATGCTTTCGTTACATAAGTTTTCTTCTATAAACCTATGATACAGAGACGGTCTTGGTCTAGCATTACTTTAAGAGGGGCCTTTCTGTGCGAGGGTCGAGTGCTCTATCTCTCCAACCACCAAGACAAGTCAGACGTTGATTTATTTATTTATTTATTTATTTATTTATTTATTTATTTATTTATTTATTTATTTATTTATTTATTTATTTATTTATCTATAAGTCCGCTGGCGCTGATAATATAACCTAAATGTGTTGCAAGCGCCGTAGTAAAACCCTTAAAAACAAACAACAAAATATCTATAAGTCCAATCCAATGGACATCGGGATAACAGACGTCGATTGTACTTGTTTCCTGTCCAAACCAGCGACGATTACGTAGCCGCTTACACAAAATAATCCAGGGACCTTTCTCTGACAGGCCCGATCCTTACTGTCATGGTTTAAACACGAGCTCCGCCTTGCTAAATCTCTTCATATAAAGGCTGGGCTAATCCTTGTCGTAGACAACACATTATAGCCAAAACATCTTTCTCTCCCGCAAATATCGATAAATTAAACTGATCTACTCCCCCCTCCCCTCCCTCCATCCTTCCAATTGTCAAAACAATTTCAAAGCTTGAGTTCTAAAATAAATATAAAGTTAAAGTATTTAAATATAATATTTGAAATGATGTGTTATCTTGATTTATTGATATAAAAAATTCATTATTTTCGCCAAAAGAAAAACAATCAAAAAAACAAAACAAAAACTGTTTTGCATATGTGTATGTCATTATCCGTATCTTATTCTTGCATATGTATGTCATTATCCTATCTTATTCTTTGCATATGTATGTCATTATCCGTATTTATTCTTTGCATATGTATGTCATTATCCGTATCTTATTCTTTGCATATGTATGTCATTATCCGTATCTTATTCTTTGCATATGTATGTCATTATCCGTATCTTATTCTTTGCATATGTATGTCATTATCCGTATCTTATCTTTGCATATGTATGTCATTATCCGTATCTTATCTTTGCATATGTGTATGTCATTATCCGTATCTTATTCTTTGCATATGTATGTCATTATCCGTATCTTATTCTTTGCATATGTATGTCATTATCGTATCTTATTCTTTGCATATGTATGTCATTATCCGTATCTTATTCTTTGCATATGTATGTCATTATCCGTATCTTATTCTTTGCATATGTATGTCATTATCCGTATCTTATTCTTTGCATATGTGTATATCATTATCCGTATCTTATTCTCAGCTTGTCAACAGATGGTTTTGGCACATAGATTTATTTTTAGATCATCTTTCGAGGTATGGTGGTATGGTAAACGATGGTGAGTGAGTGAGGTTGGTGGGGGGGTAAAGATTGGTATAATCAATCGAAACATAATAAAAATATGACGATGGGTTGGGAAAAGTGGTTAAGAGATGTTGAATAAAAGCTAGGGTATCGAATAGGATAATTTGTGACCCTCCGTCTCAAAACGGTATTATGTCGGAATGATTAAGATGATGAAATTTGAATTTATAGCTAGAAATATCAGACTTGGGTTGAGTTTGAATGTTTTATTGAGAAGAATGAATATCATATGTCAGGGTACCAATGCCGATGATTCGTATTTTTGGCCAATTTAGCATTAATTTTGGCTATTTAGCATCTGGTTAATCCGGACTTAATACCGTTTTGACACGAATGGTCACATTTGCGTTAAGTGTCAGTATTTGAAAACTATTGCTTCAATTCTCTTTATTCCCCCTCCCTCCCCGATTTTCTCTCTATCACCTTGCATATAGGGGTAATAGGGCTATCAGTACGTTTAAAGAATGTGATAAACATATATTATGGCATGAATTATGTCGAAATGATTCAGATAAAGAAAATTGTATTTACAGTCAAAATGATCAGAATTACAAACATTAACATTAACATGGACTCTTGATAATCGCAGACGCTTTCTCTCCTTTACTCACATAAAGTAGATTTTTTTCTCTCTTTTCCTTTCCTTTCTTTCTTTTTTTTTCTAACCTCAGGAATGAGAGACTTCCAATGTGTGTCGCCATTTTGCCAGTTCAGGTTGATCTCCATCGTATAGATAGTATGCAGATGACGTAACTCAGGCCTTTGTTATTGTTTTTGCCATCCGCGTTTGTGAGTTGTTCTCCTAAACTGTATTAACCAGACTATAAAGTTCATGGTTACACAGAGTTTGTGTGTTGGTCCGTTATACTTCCGGATGGCAATGTTGTGAACTCCTTGGCCAAGCGCATTCTATCTATACATACGACAATAAACATAGGCATGTAAATGTTGCTGCTCGAAGCTCGAAGAAATAAATAATAATGTGAAATTGAATGTAAGCTTCAATTTAATTACAAAAACAGATGAAATGAACGTTTCGGGTTTTCCCTTTATCAACAAGACAGGATGAATGAAACAACACAGATCTGTGGTGTTTCATTTGATCTGTTTTTGTAATTAAATTGAAGCTTACATTCAATTTCACATTATTATTTATTTAAAAAAAAAAAGTAGTATCTTATTCTTCTTTTCTTTCTGTATTTCTTTCTTTTTTTTTTCTTGTTGACATTTTTGTTTTTGTGCAGCAATGTGATTTTTGTAATGACACTTGCCGTCAAAACAGAAGGTCCTAGGTTCGAGTCCTGCTCTGAGCGGTGTAGAGTTGAGTTCTTGGAAAATGCTCTTTCGTTACATACAGTTTTGTCACCGTTGTCGGGTGTAAAATGAGTAGGTAACCATCTGGCCATTAACAGCGTTTTCTATGTCGGAAAAATACTGTATCATCGTCATATCTTTAAAAAATTGAGCTTTATATAGCGCAATATCCACTAAATGTGCTCAAAGAGCTTTGCAAGGGGTCCCTGGTCAACAGCAACATTTAACATGTAGGACGGGACATGATGACTGTTAGGCGAAATTACAATTTTTCGGACAAAGACAACGCTGTTAACGACCGGGTACTCATTTTACACCTGAGTACGGTGAGAGAATGTGAGTAAAGAGCCTTTTCCAAGGACTCGACAATGCGCCGAGCGCGAGGCTCGAACCCAGGACCTTCCGATCCGAAAGTGAGTGTCATACCACTAGACCACATAGCCACATATCTCGTCGTGCATGTTACATGCTGCTGTTGGCTTGGGTCCCTTGTAAAGCGCTTTAACTCTCTCCTTACCAGCCAGTTTCAGAATTTTCACAAATCTTTGCACCCATCAAACACAAAAATAGAATTTTCTTACTCAACCAGAAAAGCAACAAGTACATTCTATACATAATATTGTTCAGCAAAATGAGCTCTACAATGCAGTGTCAAGTGTTTATAGCTATAACAACAAATTTTCTTTAAATTTTGTGATGTGCAAAAGAAATCAGAGGGATAAAATTGTTGGTTGACGAATGTGACGATTTTCTGATGGTTGGTAAGGAGAAGGGTTAAGCACGTTTCATGGATATTGCTCCATATAAATAGTATGCACTTGGCTAAGAAGCTCACAACATTGCCATCCGCAAGTATAACGGACGAACAGACAAAACTGTGTGTAACCTTGAACGTTTTTAGTTTGGTTGATACAATTTGGTGAGAATTACTCATAAACGCGGATGGCAAATAACAATAACAAAGACCAATGTGACGTCATCTTCGTTCTATCTATATATGCTGAGTTTTGAAACTTTAGTTTTGGGACAAATGTGACACACTAAGATCATATTATTATTAACAGCAATCGAACACGTAACGTATTTACCGTAAGGAACGAAAAGTGTGACCCTAGGGAGACATTACATTTCACGACATCTCCTCTCCTAACCCCCCCCCCCCTCCCCCCCCCCTTCTCCACTAAAATAGAGTGTTATCCATGACGTATTATGTCACCATTTTGCTCAATGGATCGATCTGGAGTCGAGGGAGATAACTCCTGTGAAGAAAATAATAGGCGGTGAAAAGTGTTATTGACTTTTAGGCTACAATGTGATAACTGTGTACACAAATTGAATTTCTCCAAACTGAGCATGGTGATCTATTTATAGAACAGCTACAGAAGATATAAAATAAAATTCCCTTTATTCATCCCGAAAGAAAAATTTGTCCTCAGGGTCTATTCCAAGAAAGGACTGGAATAATCCCGGGCGTCAGCCGCAGTGCAGCGCTGCAAAATGATCTAGGGCGAAGTGGATGCTAGAGACCACGATAATGATTATTCCGATTTGTAATATTTGCTTAGGTTTATCTGAACACAGTATAATAAGATTAACATTGTGATAAGAAAAGAGTTTGACCGTTGGTGAAAAAAGTGTTGAAAGGAAGTCTTTGGGGTCTAGTGGTATACCACTCGCCTTCGGACCTGTAGTTCCCGGGATCGAATCCCGGTCTGTGTGGCGC
>NC_088365.1:11084490-11089490 GCF_034508935.2 Berghia stephanieae | reverse complement strand
ATACACACAAGACAATAGGACATCATTTCACAACCACAATCCACAGATAAGAAAAGTGGAAGTTACATTGAGTGACGAGTAAATAAATTCTTGAAAATAAAAGTGAACATTTCCCTCCTCACCCCCCCCCCCCTCTCCCCCATCCAGTATTCATAATACATGGATACCAGTTATAATTGCAAGCTTAAAAAAATAATATTCTTACTGTAATCTACAGACTTAAATCGATAATAAGCAGTGATTTAGATGCTAAGAACTATGAACCGATTAAATAGAGTGTTAGGTTTAAGCGTTTTATAAAGAGAAATATATAAGATAGATTAATTATGTAATGGAATGTCAATATATTTGTGCGTATTGAGAACATAATTTAGCTACATAATATTATTATGAAAAATGACAACATTTTTAAGTACATCCCACACCCACGGTTGCACCAGTCTCAATTCGTTTCACAAATGATTTAGTAAATCCCAAACGATTTCGCAAAAAAAACAAAAACAAAACAAACAAACAAACAAACAAACAAACAAACAAACAAACAAACAAAAAACGAAATACAAAAAACAAACAACAAAAAAACCCACAAAAAACAACAAACAAACCAAAAACAAAACATTTTCATATAGTACGACGTATAGGGAATGAGATTAGGGAAGAAGTAGACGTCCCTTGGATTGGACGTCCCTAAGTCTGTGACGTCACGGCGGAAAGTTATTAGAGAGAAGAGAGAACTCATGTGGTTGTGCATGCGTCTCTCGTTCTTCTCGAGAAGCAGCTTGAGACACTCAAACCAATTCGTTCTCTGTAAGGTGATGTCCAATCAAGGGACGCTACTCTTCCGCTAATCTCATTCCCTATTAGGTGTTCTTTTTTTTCCTATCATGTTGACAACATCAGTCATTAGATATATCCAGGTACTCATTCAAATTTGAGTCTCTAATAATGTAAAGTGTGTAAAGTGCCCTGCCCAAGGAGAAAAAAACACAAACAAACCCAAAAACCTCGGGGCCAGGGCCTTAGTTTTCCGATAATCATCCTATCACGGACAACGCTTAACATTGCCCGACTTCACTACAGGAAGATTGTTCTGCTGTTCCACCGAGAAAGTAAATGTTCTATGACCCATCGTTCCAAATAAATGTTTATAATATATTTCGGTGGTCGGCGGATCAAACCTCTGAAGTCTCGATTTTCACGATCGGCGGATCAAAACTCTGAAGTCTTGGATGAAGTCCATATTTGATCCGGCCCAGATTAAATAAAACATGGTGTGTAAAGTTCGTATATAGACTTCATTTTTGATCCGTTTCCTTACAGACATTTTTCTTTCTCAGATTTGTTTTACAAATCACAAAATTTACAGAAAGTTTTTTGTGTAATTACAAGAACTCAACAAAATTATGTATCTACCGCGTGTTCTTATTGCTTTGAAAAATTCAATTTGTGTGGTGGGTCGACATAGCGTTTCAGTCAAAATCTTGAAAATGGGACCCTTCGCCACAAAAAGGTATTAAGTCGGGTTGGTTAAGATGTTGAAAATTGAATTTCTAGACAGAAATATCAGTCTTATGTTGAGTTTGTATGTTTTATTGAGGAGAAATGGATACCATACTTGAGGGTGCTAATGCCAACAATTTATATTTTTGACCAGTTTAACATTAAATTCGGTATTCAAGCATCTGGTTCGTTCCGACATAATACCGTTTTGAGACGGTGGGTCACAAATGGTCGGTTGGGAGAGAGTTGACTCTGTCCTTACGGGCCAGTTTCAGAATTTTCTCCAAAACTTCACATCCACCGAACACAAAACTTGTTTTTTTCTTACTCAAACAGAAGATTAACAAGTACATTCTATGCATAATATTATTGTTCAGCAAAATGAGCTCTACAATACAGTGTCAAGTTTTTATGGCTATGATGAACAAATTTTTTTCAAAGTTTATGAGAAACACGAATGATCAGATGAGAAAGTTGTTGGTTGCATCGGCGTAACGAACGTGACAATTTTCCTGTAATAGGTAAAGAGAAGTTTAATGAATACAAATTATCCCAAATTTTCACATTCAAGCCTACAGATCCAATTTTCCGTACCTAGCTCTCGCCGACGTAATACCGTTTTGAGGTGAAGGGTCACGTATTTATTATCTAATTAATTCCGACATAAAACCGTTTTGAGGCAGTCAGTGTACCATACCTATATTGATGCTATGCGTTTAGCTAAAAACTTACAACATCCGCCAGCAGAATATAATGTGCTAACACGCAAAACTATGTGTAACCTTGAACGTTTATAGTGTGATTGATAGACTTTAGTGAGAAGCAATCCCCAACATGTCTGTCTAAAAATAATAACAAAGAGCTGAGTGACGTCAATTTCATTTCTTCTGTAGGTAAATAGTTCAAATAAGTCAAAAAGCATATGGATTCTCTTTTCATATTAATGATAATCAAGAATTATGTTAGTCAAATGTCTAATCAGTGCAAAATATTTTGAGAAGGATAAACATAATATTATAGATAATGACTAATTAAATCTATTTATTCCATATTCTGAATAAAACAAAAACGACTTTTCTGTTTGACATGTGTAAAACAATGGGAGATAATAATATACTCTTTTGGGAGACGCTGAGTATTGATATCACGAAAATATTGTGCCTATGTTGGATGGTAATTAGTTCCGGTTTACTATCATGATGATGATGATGGTGGCCTGGTACGATGTCGTGTTCGTTACAAATGTAATGATAATGATTGTGATGCTGACGATGATGATGATGATGATGATGATGATGATGGTGGTGGTGGTGGTGGTGGTGATGGTGGTGGTGGTGGTGGTGGTGGTAGTAGTGGTGGTGATGGTGGTGGTGGTGATGGCAGTGGTGGTGGTGATGGCAGTGGTGGTGGTGATGGCAGTGGTGGTGGTGATGGCAGTGGTGGTGGTGATGGCAGTGGTGGTGGTGATGGCAGTGGTGGTGGTGATGGCAATGGTGGCGGTGATGGCAGTGGTGGTGGTGATGGCAGTGGTGGTGGTGGTGATGGCAGTGGTGGTGGTGATGGCAGTGGTGGTGGTGATGGCAGTGGTGGTGGTGATGGCAGTGGTGGTAATGCCGGTGGTAGAGATGGTGATGACAGGCAGGTGGGAATAACATTTATTTGAATAATCTTTGATATGACAAAGGACACCTTTAGTCGTATTGATGATAAATGTAATGATAATGATTATGATGCTGCTGGTGGTGGTGGTGGTGGTGATGATGATGATGATGATGATGATGATGATGATGATGATGATGGTGGTGATGGTGATGATGATGATGGTGATGATGATGATGATGATGATGATGATGATGATGATGATGATGATGATGATGATGATGATGATGATGATTATGATGATGATGCTGATGATATTGATGATGGTGGTGAGGACGATGAGAATCACATTCATTTTCATAACCATTGAGATTTGTATATTTCTAATTCAAGTATTATAATATTATCTTTCCTAGAATCTGAACCCGCGGTCTTCTGGTTATCTAACAAGTATCTCTAATCCAACTGTCCAATTCCTTTTGATTCCCTTTATACCATCATCTATTAATCTTTCATTATCATTATTCTCTTTTTAGTAGCAGTAGCAACAGCAGCAGCAGGGAAAACATGTTTTTTGTATCAAACACTAAAACAGTGTCAGTTGTGAAGCGAAACAAAAAAAAGTGTAGAGAATGCATAATCAGCCTAAGAGCTTTCAGTCTGGAAACGTCCCAGAGGGCTTCAGCCCCGAAAGAACGCCCAGTAACGTGGCGATAAAGATGAAGGTCGCATGGACACATTGATAGGAGGTTTTAACAGCGGGTTTCAAAGCAATGGGAACACCCAAACAACTATTGTTTAAAATTTTTATTTTACACGCGGCTATTTGGTCTAGTGGTATGACACTCGCTTTCGGACCGGACGGTCCTGGGTTCGAGCCTCGCGCTCGGCGCATAGTTGAGTCCTTGGAAATGGCTCTTTACTCACATTCTCTCACCGTACTCAGGTGTAAAATGAATACCTGGCCGTTAACAGCGTTGTATCTGTCCGAACAAAATTGTAATATCGCCTAACAGGCATCATGCCTCGTTCTACATGTTACGTGTTGCTGTTGGTCAGGGACCCCTTGTAAAGCGATTTGAGCACGTTTAGTGGATTTTAAAAAAAGCTCAAAAAAGCTCAAAAGCTTAAGAAAAGAAACAACGCCCATTATTTTTTTTTATTCTCCAACATTTTAGTAAAGCGAGAACTGCCTTTTGCAGTATAGATCTCCAGATTGTATCAGGAGACAACAATGAAATCAAATGTCTTGGAATACAACTGACCAAACACTTTTAAAAAAATAATTTGGCTAGAATATTTGAATCCCACTGCCTCAAAACGATTCTATGTCGGAGTCTGATGTACATATATTTGCAGGTCTGATAACCGAACACATTCATGGACCATTGTGGTAGTGGACAATATTTGCGTGGGTTTGAGAGTATATTTCCACAATCATCAATGAGACCATGACATTTAATTCAGGTTATCAGACCTACACGCTTAGAAAGAACGACTCTACAATAACAAAGAAAGTATTGGACTGGAACCCTCAGGGCAGAAGATCAAGGGGAAGGCCACGAGGAACATGCAGAAGACTTAAAGAAGCTGATATACAGAGAAGTGGTAAGACCTGGAATGGGATTAAAAAGATAGCTCAGGATAGAGAAGGATGGAAACTGTTTGTCTGTGGCCTATACCCTGACCCAGGGTGAAAAAGGCAATGATGATGATGATGATGATCAGACCTACAATAAATAAGTACCTATACGCCATTTTAAATTGAATTCATAGTCAATAATATGAGATTTTGGTTAAGTTTTTATGTCTAACATAAAATAGTGAAAATAATTTATAAAGTAGTTAACACAAAAACAATATTCTATTGTTATCATTCTATCTATAAATTCCCCTATGGG
>NC_088365.1:11071990-11076990 GCF_034508935.2 Berghia stephanieae | reverse complement strand
CACACACATACACACACATACACACACATACACACACATACACACAATACACACACCCACTCACACACATTCACACACATTCACACACATACACACACATTCACACACACACACCCACACTCACACACACACATACACACACATACATACACATACACACACATACACACACATACACACACATACACACACATACACACACCCACTCACACACACATACACACACATACACACACACATACACACACCCACTCACACACACACACACACACACATACATACATACACGCATATAAACAAAACAAAACCTTTTTGAAAACGAGCTTTTATAGAGGGCAATATCCACTAAACGTCTAAGCTCAAAGCTTTCCAATAGCCAACAGCAACACTTAAAATCTAAGACGAAACATGACGCATGTTAGGCAATAATACATGTTTTTTTTCCCGTCATAAACAACGCTATTAACGGCCAGATACTCATCATATAACACATGAGCACGGTAAGAAACTGTATGTAGTAAAGAGTCTTTTTCCAAGAACTCAACAATGCATCGCTCAGAGCTGGGCTCGAACCTTGGACCTTCCGGTTCGAGGCGAGTGTCATACCACTAGATTCCATACACACACAAATCGATATATTCAAAATTGAGACTAAAAAAGGTATTGGAAAATGTTGTGAGTTAAAATAAGGTACGTTTCTGTATTCATATTTTCATTTATCTGCTCACCTTTCGTTCTCATTTCCACCCTTTCCCTTTATCCCTTTCTCCTATGTTTCACCAATTTGCTCACCCCCCCTCTCTCTCTCTCTCTCTCTCTCTCTCTCTCTCTCTCTCTTGAATACAGGTATGATCTAATATACATATTAACGCAATCAATACACACACACACACACACACACACACACACACACACACACACACACACACACATACGGTGTCCAAATCCAACGACAAAATAAACTGAACACGTAGAATCAGGCATGTAGCCCACGACGCGTATATCAATTTCTTTTCGACAGAGTCAAGACTGTTTTCAACCAGGTAGTCATTCTACAACTCAGTATGGTGAGGAAATGCCTATATATATATATATATATATATATATATATATATATATATATATATATATATATATATATATATTATATAAAATATATATGGAGCCACTCACTTATATATGGCCGAAACACATGTTTCTGTGGTCTCCAAGTCGTCAGTCGGCATATTGTGTCCGTAGTATGATTTTTATAGTAGTATATATTTATATTAAAGGACACAACGTTGCACCACCAATGGCGGGACTCAAACCTTGGACCTACAGGACATAAGTCGAGTGCCATACCACGAGACAATAAAGCATATCTAATGCATGTTTGTCAAATCATAATAATATCCTAAGTTAAAATGTTCTGTCTCAATGTTTGTTCCCTCATCTCATTGTTATCTGATCTATATTACTCGTTCGCTTTTGCCCCCCCCCCCCTCCCTAATTTTTCTCTCTGTTTGTATGTGTATATGTGTGTGTATGTGTGTGTGCGTGCGCGCATGTGTGCGTGTTTGTCTCGTGCTCGTATATCTAATCAATCAATATGCGTTCTTCCAACTGTTTATCGTTTGTCTCCACTTGTGTTCCCTACTCTCACTGCATTATAATATGCATCTATTATATCCATCTATCCATCTGTCTGTCTGTCTATCCATCCATATCTATCAATCCATCTATCTATCTATCTGTCTATTTATCTGTCTATTTATCATCTTCTATCTATATCTATCTATCTATCTATCTATCTATACTATATTATCTATATCTATTATCTAATAATCTATATCTTCTTCTATTCACTATCTATTACTATATCTATTATCTATCTATCTTATCTATCTATCTATCTATCTATCATCTATATCTATACTATCTTCATCTATCTATCTATCATCTCATCTATCTATCTATCTATCTATCTATCTATCTATCTATCTATCTATCTTATCTATCATATCTATCTATCTAATCATCTATCTATCTATCTATCTATCATTCTACATCTATTATCTATCTAATCTACTATTCTATCTATCTATCATTTTAAATCTATCTATCATCTATCTAATCTATCTATCTATCTATCTACTATCTATCTATCTATCTATATATCTTCTCAATCTACTATCTTAATACTATCTATCTAATGTATGTATCTATCATCTATCTATCTATCTATCTATCTATCTATCTATCTATCTATCTATCTATCTATCTATCTATATATCTATCTATCTATCTATCTATCTATCTATCTATATATCTATCTATCTATCTATCTATCTATCTATCTATCTATCTATCTATCTATCTATCTATCTATCTATCTATCTATCTATCTATCTATCTATCTATGTATGTATCTATCTATCTATCTATCTATCTATCTATCTATCTATCTATCTATCTATCTATCTATCTATCTATCTATCTATCTATCTATCTATCTATCTATCTATATATCTATCTATCTATCTATCTATCTATCTATCTATCTATCTATCTATCTATCTATCTATCTATCTATCTATCTATCTATCTATCTATCTATATATCTATCTATCTATCTATCTATCTATCTATCTATCTATCTATCTATATATCTATCTATCTATCTATCTATCTATCTATCTATGTATGTATCTATCTATCTATCTATCTATCTATCTATCTATCTATCTATCTATCTATCTATCTATCTACCCATCCAGCCAGTGTAAAATATTTTACTCGGTCTAATGGAATGATACTCAACTTGTTCCCAGCGGGCTTCGAAGGTTCGAAACCTGGTGTGCGCAGCCCAAAATTGAATCTTATGGAGTCAACCCTTCTTTACTTATATTGTCTCATCATACCCACGAGTAAAAATAAGTACTGTAAGATGTGAGAATGTTACCATCTTACTTTGTTAAAAAGACAGAAATGCCAACGACAAGTGAAAGATAAGATTAGAAGTTTTATTAAAAACTAAGTGACTATTACTCCAATCGGAAGTAGGAAACCGGAAATGTAAACAATATAAAAAGTGACCAGATAATTTAGAGAGAAATCAACTAAACACTATTTATTGGACGCCTCAGTACCTAACTGGCGACAGCGTTGTCTATGTCCTGAATAAATTTATACTTGTTCCTTAGACGTGTTACTATTGGCTTTGGAGATATTGTAAAGAACTTAGAGCAAAATTAGAATTTGCGCTATCTGATAAATTTTCACATCTAATCCTCATAGATTAATAATTCCTCCATCTTTGATACACGGCTATTATTGCCGGTTATCATGGGCGAATGTTATTGATCTGTGTGTACTCTCAATGATATTCAATAGAATTAATGATGTTTCGTCTACTCGAACTCACAACATCCTCTCGTGCTTAAAGGCGTTTTACATGTTCTCAATAAAGATCAAATATCGAATGCCATTAGATAATTCTGTCCAAATTCTGACAAAACGGAATTTATTTTTTCATTTTTGGCCAGAAAATTGTAACATCAAATATCGATGATTTAGGTCTTTGAATAAATTTGAGCACTTACATAGGGCAATATCCACTAAATGTGCTCGAATCGCTTTACAGGGGGGTCCCTAACCAACAGCAACTCTTTTATTTAGGACGAGACGACATGAGGACTATAAGGCGATATAAATTATTTCTTTTTTTTTTTTGGACAGAGACAACGCTGTTATCATTTTTCACCTGAACACGATGAGAGAACGTGAGTAAAGAGCATTTTCCGAAGGACTCAACTTTGCGCAGCTCATCAGAGAAGGTCTTGAACCCGCGACCTACCAGTTCGAAGATCACAAAGTCGCACAAACCCAAAACTTGAAAGACATCTTAGGTTTGAGAATTTTAGACAAGTTAGTTGTCATATTACACGATCGATATGGTTAATAATAATAATAATAATAATGATGATAATAATAATAATATATGATGATGATGATGATGATGATGATGATGATGATGATGATGATGATGATGATGATGATGATGATGATGATGATGATGATGATGATGATGATGATGATGATGATAAATAATAATTAATAATAATAAATAATAATAATAAAATAATGTCTTTATTGTCCTCAAAAAAGTGGCAATTTGTCATTTGGTTACAGATTTATAACAATACAATATTGACATAGACACACTCACACAGATGCACACTAGTAACATCGTAGTCATCGAAAAAACAAAAAAAAAAACAAACAAAAACAAAAAATAACCAAAAATCGCTTGTCTAGCCAAGTTAAATAATATACGATATTTACGCTCTTGACTTTTTTGGAATTCCTGACGCGTTTCCAACACGAGCTTGAGAGTAAAAAAAAACAACCTTTTGCAAGATAACGCTAGAATCTAATGATGAAAACAAGGACTTGAGGTGAATCGCGTTTCCTATTCAATACGGAATCAGGAAATCGTTGCTGCGTGAAGCTCGAAGGAAAAAAAAAAGATTATGTGGTCTAGTGGTATGACACTCGCTTTGGGATCGGAAGGTCCTGGGTTCGAGCCTCGTTCGGCGCATAGTTGAGTCCTTGGAAAAGGCTCTTTACTCACATGCTCTCACCGTACTCAGGTGTAAAATGAGTACCTGGCCGTTGACAGCATTGTCTCTGTCCGAATCCGAAAAAAATTGTAATATCGCCTAACAGGCGTCATGTCCCGTCTTACATGTCGCATGTTGCTGTTTGCCAGGGACCCCTTGTCAAGCGCTGTGAGCACTTTTAGTGTATATTGCGCTATATAAAACTCATTTTTAAAAATTGAATTGTAAGCTGCAATTTATTAGACGAAGACAGACATTGTGGACGTTTCGGGATTACCCTTTCTCAGCAAAACAGGATGAATGAAACACTACAGACGAATGAGATAATGTTGTTGTGGCCAAAACAGGCGTAATGTCTTTTCCTATATGTTAAGTGGTGCTGCTGACTATGAACAC
>NC_088365.1:11059490-11066990 GCF_034508935.2 Berghia stephanieae | reverse complement strand
TGTAGAATTAGAATTATCAGTTTTTCGCTCCTTAAAATACTGGTTATTATCATCCAACACCCCCCACCCCCATTTTCATTTATCCTATTTTGTCAATAAAGGGGAAACCCGAAAAGTCCATTTTATCTGTTTTCGTATAAATTACATTGAAGATTACATTCAATTTCACATTGTCATTGTTATTTACATTTGCAACAATACATCAGAGGTGGTTTTCAAATTAACTCATTCAATCCTAGAGATTTTTGCTACTTTTCACAATTGGAAAAAAAAATGTTTTTAAAATGAGCATGTACATAGATAGTTTTATTCGACTATCATTAACATGTAAAAACTAATGACATTAGATTTCATATAATTTGTCTCCTAACTCTACAATTTGTCTCATAAAAATGTAAGAAATAGGCCAGGGCTAAAAGAAAACGAGGTAGACTACGGATATAGTCGGTGTTAGGGTTGAGTGAGTTAAGAGAAGAGAGAAAGAAAGGAGCTTAACCCTTTCCTTACCAACTCCATGAATATCGTCACATTTGTTATGACACATTTAAAGAAAAAATATTTGTTTAATTAATAAGAACTTAACGGTGTCTTGTAAAGCTTGTTTTGCACACAAAATTATGGTTAGCGTGTTTTTAGGGTAGGCACGACATTTTAGGAACTACTGATAATGGTCAGTAAGGAGAGAGTTAAAGATAGAAATAAAAAATAAATCAAATACAAAAAAAACTTGAGCTTTTATATAGCGCAATATCCACTAAACGTGCTCAAAGCGCTTTACAAGGGGTCCCTGGCCAACAGCAACACATAACATGTAGGACGAGACATGACGCCTGTCAGCAGATATTACAAATTTTTGGGACAGAGACAATGCTGTTAACGGCCAGGTACTCATTTTACACCTGAGTGCGGTGAGAGAATGTGAGTAAAGAGCCTTCTCCAAAGACTCAACTATGCGCCGAGCGAGGCTCGAACCCAGGACCCTCCTATCCGAAATCGAGTGTCATTCCACGAGACCATATAGCCGCGTTAAAGATAGAAATAAAAAATAAATCAAATGAAAGGAACGCCTCAATTTGATGAACGAACAACAGCTACAATGGGCGTTCTGGGTTTCCATTTTGAGGACAAAAACACCATGGTGGAAACAAAGTGGAATGAGAGATGAGAGAGAGAATGATAAGCTTCTATTCCATTTCACTATTTATTGTTATCTATCTGTTTCCTCGATGTGGAAGGATGGATGGATGGATAATCGCCATCGTCATTTCACCTACGATGTTTGTTTCGTAGAGCAGCTCATCTTCTTTTCAATTACGTTTTTACTCTTTTCATTCTTGTCCATTTTGAACCCTCTCCTTATCACCTGCGGCAAAATCATCACATTTGTTATGACACAATATCACTCACTCACTCTATCCCATGCCCGGTTGGTCGTCCGGGGGACTCTCGGGATGCAGACTTCACTATTCGACGCCAATCATCAGGTTCATGACACAATATAGATAGTTCGAAGATGACGTCACTCGGGTCTTTGTTATTGTTTTTGCCATCCGCGTTTGTGAGTTGTTCTCACTAAACTGTATCAAGCTGACTATAAACGTTCATGGTTACACAGAGTTTGTGTGTTGGTCCGTTATACTTCCGGATGGCAATGTTGTGAACTCCTTGGCCAAGCGCATACTATCTATAGATAGTATGCGCTTGGCTAAGAAGCTTATAACATTGCCATCTGGAAGTATAACGGACCAACACACAAAACTATGTGTATCCATGAACGTTTATAGTCAGGTTAATACAGTTTAGTGAGCATTACTCATAATTGCGGATGGCAAAAACAATAACAAAGACCCGATTGACGTCAACTAAGAACTATCTATACATTTTTCTTATTCAGATTTATTTTGTACATCACAAACTTTGAAGAATGATCTTTGTTTAATTACTAAGAACATATTATAGTTGTTTTGTAGAGAGCTTGTTTGAGTTTAAAAAGCTAATTTTTCTGCTGGGAAAGCCTGCCATTCTGAGAAAATATTGAAAATGATCGGGAAGGAAAGAGTTAAACTCTATCGTAGCCGTCATGCCAAATTGTTTCTGTTCACACTTAACCCTCTCCTTACCAGCCATTTTCAGAATTTTCCCAAAACTTCACACCACCCAACACAAAAACAGACATTTCTTACTCAAACAGAAATGCAATAAGCACATTCTATACATAATATTGTACGACAATATGGGCTCTATTCGAGAATGTCAAGTTTTCATAGCTATTAAATCTGGATGAGAAAGGTGACGGTTGCATCGTAAAAAATGTGACGATTTTCCAATAGATGGTAAGGAGAGGTTTAAGAAAGACATAATAACTAGTCCGTTTTCGAATAAAAAGATAATATCGAACACTTGTATTGAGTATACCCACGAATAAGTCATGCTCAATGCCATTCAACGATGTGTAAAGAATAGCAGAAATATTAATATTTTGATGACCACTTGAAAAATCGCAATGGCTCGTCCTTTAACAAAAATTCCCTCCCAAAGTTTTGAACCCGAGTCCATTTGATCCGCATCAGATTCACTAAACCACAGGACAATCAATACATGTTTAAATTCTGCATAGTTCGTGATACAGCTGTATCGATTATCATTGTTTACAAGCTAAAAATAGCCATCCATGCAGACACAAGTGTCGTGCTCTGAGAAAAAAACAAAACACGTTTTATTTTTTAAAATTGGCCATAAAAATCGTTCTTCAAATTTCAAACTATTAAAATGACCTTCAGTTTGTCGAAAAATCTCAAACCTGGGGCTTCATCGAGGACTTCATTGAATTTCCAGGTTTGAGAGTTTTGGACAAGATGAGGGCCTTTTTTAATCGATTGATATCAATTTGACGGACGAGATTTCTGGCCAAATTTTTTAATATGTTTTTTTTCCCCAAAATACTGCTGAGAGCTATTTTTATTTTACTGTCTGAGATTCTCAAATTGTTCAGGAAATAAAATTAAATTTGACTTACTGTCATTATTCAAGAATTATTACAATTATTTTGAAACAAAAATAACTGTATTGTTGAAAATAGAAACAGGAAGACGCATTAAAGTTACAACTTTACTCCGCGAGATAGTAAGAACACAACGAGGTCGTAAGAACACGGCTGTGTGGTCTAGTGGTATGACACTCGCTTCGGATCGGAAGGCCCTGGGTTCGAGCCTCGCTCGGCGCATAGTTTAGTTGAGTCCTTGGAGAAGGCTCTTTACTCACATTCTCTCACCGTACTCAGGTGTAAAAAGAGTACCTGGCCGTTAACAGTTTTGTCTCTGTCCGAAAAAATTGTAATATCGCCCAACAGGCCTCATGTCCCGCCCTACATATTAAATGTTGCTGTTGGCGAGGGACCCCATGTAAAGCGCTTTGAGGACGCTTAGTGGATATTGCGCTATATAAAAGCTCAAGTTTTTTTTAACACCACGAAATGGTAAGGACTAAGGACACCATGAGATCGTACGAACACCAGCGCAAAATATAAAGTAAATATTAATTAATCTGCCAGATAATGTGAGATGTAAACATTATTGTACGATAATAAATAAAACAGCTACCAAAACAAACAAAAAAGATAAAAAAGGGTCAAAATACTAAACCACAAAAATGTGTCAACCAATACAAAAGAAAAGTAAAATAAGTAATTCCCGACGTGCACTTATTTGCAGGTCTGTTAACCCAATTCAATATGGGCCCATTGTTGTAATAGAAATCTCAAAAAAATGACGCAAAATATTGTCCATTACAACAAGGTTAAACTAGGCCCATAATTGTGTTGGGATGTTAGACCTGCATAAAATATGTACACGTCAATAATACCTCATTTTAAATCCAGATAAATGTCTAAAGAGTACAAGTAAATCAAAATGAATTCGTGAAAAAAAATTTAAAAACAAATCCCAATCAAAATTAATTATCCTGTTATCTCATTTTTTAAACCCTTTATTTATCGTGTTTACCTTTTATTACTATTTCTTTTATTTTCAGTTTGTTTTTGTTGACAAAAATGACAACAATCGGGGAGCAATGTCACGATCGGGAGAACTCCGGCAGACAGGAAATCAATCTACTGCCGCTCAAAACACATAACACATTTTAACATTTTGACCAAAAAAACGTCCTTAAAATATCAATCGATCAAAAATGACATCCATCAAACCAAAAACAAAAAACAAAAAACAAACTCTTAAAACCTTGGACTTTATTGAAGGTCCCAGGTTTGAGAGTTTTTGGCAATACGAAAGTCCGTTTAATCGATCGATATTTTATTTGAAGGACGAGTTTTCTGATCAAAAAGTTTCACTACGTGTTTTTTTTCTCCACAATAATATTTTTTTAAATTGAGCTGTTATATAGCGCAATATCCACTAAACGTGCTCAAAGCGCTTTACAAGGGGTCTCTGGTCAACAGCAACACATAACATGTAGGACGAGACATGACGCCTATTAGGCGATAATACAAATTTTTGGGACAGAGGCAACGCTGTTAACGACCAGGTAGTCATTTTACACCTGAGTACGGTGAGAGAATGTGAGTAAAGAGCCTTCTCCAAGGACTCAACTATGCGCCGAGCTAGGCTCGAACCCAGGACCTTCCGATCCGAAAGCGAGTGTCATACCACTAGAACACACAGCCGCACGTTTTCTGATCAAAAAGTTTTAACTACGTGTTTTTTTCCCTCCACAATACGACAATTTAGACTCCATTTGTCATCGTGGTCGGTCGGAGATCGATGGGAAAACCGGAGTCGCGATGACGATAATATTGACTCCAATAACAATTAATGGTTTATAATTTGTGTCTTGCCCAGGGGTAGAGACGTCAAATATAGAATCGGATTCCATGTGAGCTCGTCTTTGATAAGATTGATAATGTGACCCATCGTCTATACAAGGTATTATGTCGGGATGAATTCGACCATGGGGGATGAGAATAGAATTGATATAATAATAATAATAGATCTTTATTGTCCATAAATATGGCAATTTGTCATTTAGTTACACTTGTTATAACGTTAAATGATAACTATAACATTGAACAGATATTTCACTCCTACTTATTTTCTCTCTCTCACTCTCTCATTCACTCACTCTCATATAGTAAGAAATACAAACTTTGATGGGTTTTTTTCTTTCTATTTTTTTTCTTTATTTCGTTCTTTTTTCTTGCAATGAGTGAAATTGTCTTTATCCAATACCAGTTAATGAGGTAAAGAGAAATCGAAGGTAATTTGATGAATATCAGTATTTTACATCTGAAGTAATACCAAAAAAAATCATACGCTAACATTTTGTGCGATTAGCAAACACGTCAATTCTTTTGTAATAATTTCACATTTCACATATATTTTTTTTCTCAATTTTGAGAAGAAAAATCATTTCTGAACAAAAGAAGAAGGAGAAGAAGAACACGAAAATTTAAAGACATCTAGAAATAAACAATGGAAAGCCAGTAATCATAAAAAATACAACATTCTCAAACACAGTTAGATCTAGCTTCGATGAGTAAAGAAATTTGATTTTACAAATTTTTCGCCCAACCGCCAAGAGTTTTCCAAATCAAACAGCTTGTAGACTAACTTGTCACTTGATAGTTATTGGTTCAAATACGGATTGCAATTCGTTTATTTTTGTTAGGTTTTGTTGATTTCATGCTTTTTTCATTTTTTATTATTATGCTTTTATGTCCCGTCCTATATGTTAAATGTTGCTGTTGACCAGGGACCCCTTGTAAAGCGCTTTGAGCACATTTAGTGAATATTGCGCTACATAAAGCTCAATTTTAAAAAAAATAATTTTTTTTTATTTTTTTTTTTTATTTATTCAAGATATTTACAATTTTATTTGATTTAAAAATCTCATTATTCCTTTTGTGCTGAAGGATGGTTTGCAGTATTTTACGGAATGTTTCGTCAACAAAGCGGCAGTGAACGTCAACAATGGTGACAACAAAAAAATGTCTTAGATCTCATTTTTCGCTTACAATTTCTTGTTTTAATAAATTGTAAATAAGGGAGAAAAAAATTTCACACGAGCTATCTCCTGATTGAACTGATGAAAATTGAACTGTGGCTTAACGTGGCATGATAGGGGAAAATAAATGTGTAATGATGAATTGTATGAAGCATGAAAGAACCGTGTAAACACTTCAGATCTATCGATAAAAAAAGATAAAACGAGAGGTTTTTTAAAGTTTAAAGATTTCTATCGTGTTTGTGAAGCTTTCAATCCTAATTTGTCACCATGCCCTATGCACACATATCACGACAAAGCAGTGTTTTGAGTGCTGCTCTCTGACTGAAAAGAAAAGAACGCTCAATCTTTTTAAAAAATGTTGTTACGAAATGTGCTTAAAAGCCTTCAATGGAAAGATTGGGATTGGGATACACACAAGAACATTATTCGATTTTTGTTAATGAACACTATTCTGTCCCCTGGATACTTTCAGAGCTATAATTTGGACGCAATTCAGCCGTATTTCTTCCCCTCCCCCTCCCCACCTCCTCCTCCTCCTCCTCCACCTCCTCCTCCACCTTCTCCTCCTTCTCCCCCTACTCCTCCTCCTCTTTCTCTCTACTAAAAAAAAAAAACAGCTGACGGCTCAAAACATTGACATTGCGTGTGAGACACCAGATCTTGAAAAGATAAAGTATAATTATATTTCCTGGGCTCTTTGGTTTTTGGGCTAGGTTTTTTCTTTCTTCTTTTTTTTTTTTAACTATTTTTTTTTCTTTCTGACACGAAGCTGTCTAGTTTTTCATTAATGGCGAATAGATAAACATTGATGACAAGACAACATAAATTTGAAGGTTATTGGAAAAGCAACTGTACTAGTAGAAAAAGTGATGACGATGCCGATAATGATGGTGATGTTGTTGTTGGTGATAGTAATAATGATGATGGTGATGTTGTTGATGGTGATAGTAATGATGAAGATGGTGATGGTGTTGTTGGTGATAGTAATAATGATGGTGATGATGGTGATGACGGTGATGATAATTAAACATTACAGATTTATTGTAGGCTGGACAAAGGGGCTTGGCCCATCGATGATTCCGACTAGCCTCAGATTCAATTCGGATCTAGTTTGTTTTAATTTACACGGTTTACCGTTGAGCAAGATTTTGGTTCACGAATTATCTTCCTAATAGCACAGACAACGTTGTTTGAAACCAGGGGTACTTCCGAGTAAAAAACAAATATGTGTGTGCGTAAATTATGGTCAAGAGCCTTTTCCAAAATATTATCGTCACCAAGATATCCCAATAGCTAACTCTCTTCACGTGCAAAGGGACCTGTGTCGTGCCCCCAGTCCACCCCCCACTACCCCCCCCCCCCCACCTCCATCATCATGTCCATCCAGCTGGGCGAAAAAAACATAAGTCGCGATAGACAAGCATTCAATTCAAACGGGTATCAAGCTGTTGACGCTGGTCTAAACTCCGGCTCCATGGGCCG
>NC_088365.1:11039490-11044490 GCF_034508935.2 Berghia stephanieae | reverse complement strand
ATGATGATGTTGGTGATGCTGCTGCTGCTGCTGCTGATCGATGATGATGATGATGATGGTGATTATGATGATGATGATAATGGTGATGACAATGACGATGGTGACGATGATAACGGCTATGTTGACGATGACGATGCTGTTGTCAATCACGATGATGCAGGGCCAATGAAAACGCTGCTGCTATTGATGAGGGAGGACATCAACAAGATAATTTACAATAATAACAACACGATGACGGCCATGCTGTAGCAGCTACACATTAGAATTGATGCTCCCTCCCAGCTGTGATGAAATACAATGGCCTTAACATCGACGAAGATGACAATAATTATGATATAACCATTAACGACAAAAATTAATATGAACAACGCCACGATAATATTAATTTAATGAAAGCACGGTTGGCGATTAACTAGCACTGGCTCCGGGGAATATTAATGATATCTTGGCCAAAACAAACATCTTGCCATTAAGATTAAAATCAATGTAAACAAAAATGAATATAATAACAACTATCTTAAAAATAACAAAATACTAAAAATCTTAAATAGAGATTTTCAGGCTAAAAATCTGTCTTCGGCCGATAAAAAAACCCCTGTTAAATCGTTGATAAATGGCACCATATCCCCCATTTGGATTTTACAATGTGATGTCTTCACGTTTTAATTGATTTTGATATCGGCCAAAGAAGGGTTTGCAGCCCAAAAAATGTTCCGTGATTAGTATTTCTCTCCCTCTCTCTCTCTCTCTCTCTCTCTCTCTCTCTCTCTCTCTCTCTCTCTCTCTCTCTCCCTCTCTCTCTCCCTCTCTCTCTCACAAACACACACACACTCCCCCCCCTCTCTCTCCCTCTCTCTCTCTCTCTCTCTCTCTCTCTCTCTCTCTCTCTCTCTCTTATATATATATATATATATATATATATATATATATATATATATATATATCTATATTTTTTTTTTAATTTTTTTTTTTTTTTAAATTTGAATCTGTTATAATATTCAGTTTTTGTACATGATTTTTCACAGTCCACAGCTGCTTTCGAGCAGTCCACAATTCACTTTGACACTATAATCAATGTGAAAACATCACTGTTGCAAAGCTGGATTGGATGTCCTGAGACAATAAAAGTCATATCACGATATTATTAGAGAAGGTATGAAACTGGTCTTCACGCATTCCTCAAAGAACTAAAAAAAAACACAACAAAAAAACAAAAACAAAACAAACTTGAGCTTTTATACAGGGCAATATCCACTAAACGTGCTCAAAGCGCTTTACAAAGGATCCCTGACCAACAACAACACACACGTAGAAGAAGACATTTTAGGCGATATTACAATCTTTTTTTTCAGACAGAGACAACGGCCAGAGAATGTGAGTAAAGAGACTTTCCAAGGATTCAACTATGCGCCGAGCGCGAGGCTCGAACCCAGGACCTTCCGATCCAAAAACAAGTGTCATACCACTAGATCACATAGCCGCACAATTAGGGTAGGTGTAGAATGGATAAGTCACGTCACTCGGCTCCTTTAAGAAATCGTTTCTAGACCACCAAACACCGCAAAACTAAGTATACAAACAAAATTGAGTAGTTGGATTATCAAAATGGCTTACGTCTGTGGTATGATATGATAAGTAATTATTTTGACTAAATTTATTTATAAAATAAAGTGTGAGAAATATAACTGAAGGATGAGTCTGGTTCCAAAATTGTTCATATAAAAATATGAGCCTAAGGCTGAAGCCCGCCCAACTATTTATCGTGGCTGTTCTTTTTTTTTTTGTCTTCCATCAGACCCGAATTCCATTGCAGCCCGCGGGTATCGCATGGTTAAAACATGAATTCCACTCCATCTACCAAATTATTTCACATTTTTGACATAGATAATAAACAGCGTCAAGGTTGGCTATTTCTTCTTTTAAGTTTTAACTCACTCAATCCTAGAGATTTTTGCCACTTTTCAAAATTGGAAAAAAAATGTATTAAAAATAAGCATGTACATAGATAGTTTTATTCAACTACCATTAACATGTAAAAACTGAAAACATTAGCTTTCATATTACGCCTATAATTTGTCTCATTAAATTGTAATAAATAAGCATGGGGTAAAAGTAACCCGGGTAAACTACGAATATAGTCGGTGTTAGGGTTGAGTGAGTTAAAAATCTTCATATAATTTGTCAAATCTTGGCAAGTATCATAGATAAGTCTATAATAAATAGACTTTGAATTAAATCTAAAAATTGTCGATGTCTAAAAATGTCGATGTCTACGGGTCGGGTGGCTCGAAATTCTAAATATTAAATAGGATAAAATATTTCGGGACCTTTTTACGCTTAAGTGGACTTCTGAAAACAAATCTACTTTCCCTCAATGGCCTTTTGAAATTGTTCGAAACTAATATACCTTCTCTTTCTTCTCCTCAATACTCTTCAACAGTCGTAACGTCACTTACTTCCTAATGACGAATGGTAACTTAACAACACTGGCTCTAAACTATCGGAACAATGGCGGTCGCCCATATGAAATATTTCTCTGGCGAGCATAAAGGGTATCCAGAGGGAAAAAAACCCATAGATTTGATCATGTTTTGACTTTTACACATTCTGATCAAAAGGCATATGAAAAGTTCTAGCCAGCATAAAGAATAAAAAGGAATGATTATCTTTGTTTAGAACCAAGATGGCCGCCGTTGCCGGGCGGCGTGACATCAGAATATTGAATCGTATTGTTGACTTTTCTGAAAATGTTGGGTAATTTATAATCTACCTTCTCTTCAACGGACTTTCATTTTTTTTGGAGATAAGTCTACGTTCCCTTCAATAAACTTGAGAAACATTGGAAAAAGTCTACCTTCTCTTCAAATGATCACGGGCCTGCAAGTTTGGAACATATCTGTCTCCCCCTAAATAGAGTTCTGCGGTTTGGGGAAATGCTCTATATCTATGTTGGGAAGAAACAATTCTTACAAGATGACCACAACAATACTTGAACAAATGAGGTGCACAAATGTCAGCATTAAAGAAAAATAATTGACTATTTGGACAACAAAGATTATTATTATTATTATTATTATTATTATTATTATTATTATTATTATTATTATTATTATTATTATTATTATTATTATTATTATTATTATTATCATAATTATAATAATTATTATTATTGAAAAGAAAATAAGAGGTAAGATATGTATTTGAAATACGCACAGCACAATGACTAGTAATGAACGAAACAGCTTCTAGATATAGATATGTGGCACACGAATTATTCAATGTCGTATCCTGTGCTTATCTTTGTGTTTCTGATAATAACGGTATAATATCCCGCAACAACAATATAATGTCTGAAACAATGAATCAATCGATATATATATATATATATATATATATATATATATTGATATACTTCAAAAACTTTATAATATTATCTTTATGAAATTATAAATTTATAAACTAGTGAACTATAAATTTAAAATAATATATATATATATATATATATATATATATATATATATATATATATATATAAATATTTTAATTATAATTATTATTACTCCACTATTGTAACTAATAATAGTAATAATAATTATACTTAAAATGTTTATAAATAGCTCGTATTATCAAAAAGTTGACCACTAATATTTCATGGTTTCTGCTTATATATATATATAAAATCGGTGGTGATATATTTCAACTTTTTTATAGCCTATGTTATCACAATTGCAATAATAAATCCACACATCCACTAATCTATCTATATTCTAACTATCCACCAACCATACACATTAAAGTAATATCACACAATAATATCCAATAATAAAACCATATCCTATATCAACAAACTACGATATATCTTTCAAAATATTCAATAACTTATGAATGTCTCACAGAAATACGTTTTATGAATCAAATCCACATCGGTATCTCAACGAACGATTAAGATATAATAATTTATCAATCTTTATATATCTCCAAAGTTCAATAACTCATTATCGTCATCGTCATAAAAGCACGCATCGAGTAATTCGATCTTCGTACACCAGAATAACCTCTCTGACACGACAACGACTACTGCCACCACCACCAACCACCGCCACCACCGCCACCGCCGTCGCCGAAACCATCAACAGCAGCCGCGAGGCGTCCGTCCGTGCTGGCTCAGTCACAAAACGCTTCTTCTTATTCTGCTGCTGCTTGTCGTCGCCGTCGTCGTTGGAGAAACGTCACCGTCACCACCTGCTGCTGGCTGTCTCTAGATCTGTACATGCAAGTAAATAGTGGTTGGGGCGATTTCTATCTCACACTCGACAACAGGTCCTGTCTTCTTGATGCAAATCTCAAAACAGGTTGATGTTTTGGAATGGGTACGGCTATTCGGACTCGAGTCTGAATAGTCTCCTGTGGCAATTCGGACACAAACTCCAACGCGCAAGTGCAATCTAATAGTTATTCAGACTCAAGTCTGAATATCTTAGTCTCCCGTGGCAATATGTATGTGGTTTTTTTTGTTTGTTATTTTTTTTTTTTAATTTCAATTTATTGTAGTTTTAATGAGTGACAATTCCATAAAAGTGATGCAAATGAAAATAATAACGGTATAGTTACTATTATCAATAGGTACTAGTCGAAACCCGTATATTTGAGAAAGACAAAATCATAGATCAATAGGATTCAATAGTCTTGATGTCACGTCGCTCAGCAACGAGCAGCTTGGTTCTAAACAAAGAAAATTGGTACTTTTTATTCTCCATGCTGGCTAGAACTTTTTCACGTGTCATGTGATCAGAATGTATAAAAGTCAAAACATGATCAGATTTATAATGTTTTTCTCCTCTGGATACACTTTTATGCTCGTTGGAGAATTATTTCTTAAGGTCGTCCGCCATTGCTCCGATAGTTTAGAACCAGTTGGTAAGTTACTATGCGTCATTACGAGGGAAGTGACGTCACTACTGTTGAAGGCGATTAGAAATCCATTAGAAATTATACAGAAA
>NC_088365.1:11029490-11034490 GCF_034508935.2 Berghia stephanieae | reverse complement strand
TCTATCTATCTAATCTATCTTAACTATCATATCTATCTATCATATCTTATTCTCTCTCTAATATCTATATATCTATCTATTGAATCGTGTTTGATACAAATATGGTACGAAAAGTGCTCGACATGTAGCAGTGGAGCGAATTATTATTTTAATACCGGAACCACTTCAACAAATAACAACAGTCAACAAACCAAACTCATGTAACACACAGTCCTGACAATGGCTGATTAGGCCTGAAACATCGATGTAGACTGACTCAAACATTGTTGTAAATATTAAAATAATATCTATCTATCTATCTATCTATCTATCTATCTATCTATCTATCTATCTATCTATCTATCTATCTATCTATCTTTATTTTTATTATTCATCTATCTATCTATCTATCTATCTATCTATCTATCTATCTATCTATCTATCTATCTATCTAATTATCTTCCGAAATGTATTATAATTCATCTATCTACACGTCTGTCTATTGGTGAAATCGCTTGCATAATTTGTCGTTTAGAAGTATTTTCTCCTGTCAGCCTAGTCCATTAGCAATCTTTTCTTGTGTGTTTTACTGACTCGCCTTAATCCCTCTTATGCCATCTTTGTTCTCTCTCTAAATCTCTATTTTCTCTCTCTCTCTCTCTCTCTCTCTCTCTCTTTCTTTCTCTCTTTCCCGATCCATCTCTTTCTCAATTTCTCTTTCTATCTTTAACCCATTTTTTCCTCTCTTCATACACCCTCTGTGATTAACTAACGCCTTGCTTTATATACACACATACACACACACACACAAATACCCACACACATCCACACACAGATACACACACCTCTGCAAGGAGCCATATAACACCAAATTTGACCCACGGCTATAATTTCATCCAATGGCCAGTGGCTTGGAGGAAATGGAGAAAGATGTCCAATTAGAATTACAGCTAAACAATCGATGAGATTGATCGATTGAAGGACGGGTTGATGGATTGATGGATGGGTTGATGGATTGATGGATGGGTGGATGGATTGATTGAAGGATGGGTTGATGGATGGGTTGATGGATGGGTTGATGGATGGGTTGATGGATTGATGGATGGGTGGATGGATTGGTGGATGGGTTGATGGATTGGTGGATAGGTGGATGGGTTGGTGGATGGGTTGATGGATTGGTGGATGGGTTGATGGATTGATGGATGGGTTGATGGGTTGATGAATTGATGGATGGGTTGATGGATTGATGGATGGGTTGATGGATTGATGGATGGGTTGATGGATTGATGGATGGGTTGATGGATTGATGGATGGGTTGATGGATTGATGGATGGGTTGATGGATTGATGGATGGGTTGATGGGTTGGTGGATGGGTTGATGGGTTGGTGGATGGGTTGATGGATGGGTTGATAGATTGATGGATGGGTTGATGGATTGGTGGATGGATTGATTGATTGATTGAAGGATGGGTTGATGGATTGGTGGATGGTTTGATGGATTGATGGATGGGTTGATGGATTGATGGATGGGCATATATATAATTTTACGGTATTGGTTATGGGCTGATGGCTTGGGGATGGAGAAAGATGGGCAATTGATTTAGTAAGAGATCGATGGATTGATGTTGAAGGAGGGTTGAATGGATTGATGGATGGGTTGAGTGTGATGTTGATGGATGGGTTGATGGATTGATTGAAGGACGGGTTGATGGATTGATGGATGGGTTGATGGATGGGTTGATGGATGGGTTGATAGATTGATGGATGGGTTGATGGATTGATTGAAGGATGGGTTGATGGATTGGTGAATGGATTGATTGAGGGGTGGGTTGATGGATTGGTGGATGGATTGATTGAAGGATGGGTTGATGGATTGACGGATGGGTTGATGGATTGAAGGATGGGTTGATGGATTGTGGATGGTTGATGATTGAGGATGGGTTGATGGATTGATGGATGGTTGATGGATTGAAAGGATGGGTTGATGGATTGATGGATGGTTGATGAAGGTTGGTGTATGGATTGATGGTGTTGGTGATGGGTTGATGGATTGGTGGATGGATTGATTGAAGGATGGGTTGATGGATTGGTGGATGGATTGATTGAAGGATGGGTTGATGGATTGGTGGATGGATTGATTGAAGGATGGGTTGATGGATTGGTGGATGGATTGATTGAAGGATGGGTTGATGGATTGGTGGATGGATTGATTGAAGGATGGGTTGATGGATTGGTGGACGTATCGACTGAAGGAAAGAGAGAGCGAGAGATAATGAGAGAGATAGATAGATAGATAGATAGATAGATAGATAGATAGATAGATAGATAGAGAGAGAGAGAGAGAGATAGAAAGAGGTAGGGAGGAGATGAAATCTAATTATCATTAACGCCAATCAATGGTTAGGTGGCTTGGTTGATTGAACGATTACAAGATTTATGTATGGATTGATGGTTTCTCCAAATGGGAGTAATTTAGACGAAAAAAAAAAATAACAAGAAAAAAAAAAAGGAATTACAGTATTCTGAAAGTTCAAAATTAAAGCAAGCTAAAAATATATATATATAATTTTAAATATAGGATCACCCCGGCAAGTTCATGTTTACATAATTTAAAATGTCGTCCATTTGAGTCATCTGGAGTTTATCCCAGTTCCTATGACGCGAAAATGGATAATAGAAACTTGCTAACTTTAGTAACTTTCTCTAAATCTAACAGATCCAATTATATATATATATATATATATATATATATATATATATATATATATATATATATATATTATTGATGGATGTAGTTCAGAATTAACAATTCAGATCATATTAAATGATAACTAGCTTGGTAAATTAATAAATATGTTGATAGGAAGATAGGCATACAGATCAACTAAGGGTGATACACACGCACATACACACACACACACACAGAGAGAGAGAGAGAGAGAGAGAGAGAGAGAGAGAAAGGGAGAGAAAGAGGAAGAGTAAGAGAGAGAGAGTAAGAGAGAGAGGGAGAGAGTAAGAGAGAGAGGGAGAGAGAGAGGGAGGGAGAGAGAGGAGAGAGAGAGAGAGAGAGAGAGAGAGAGAGAGAGAGAGAGAGAGAGAGAGAGAGAGAGAGAGAGAATATATAAATAAATTGCCTAACTTACAATCATTACTCCAAGATCATGCTGTAGGATTTCCTTTTCTTCTTCTCCTCTCACGCAAAATAACCGATTTTGTTACTCAAGACTCCTCAAGAATGAACGTCTGTAACATCAACAACGCACAACAGGCAAGACAAAACGGATCAAACTTACGTTCTATGACAAAATACATTTTTAATTTTTTAAATATAAAAAAAATAAATTAATTCAACAATGGACCTATAAAGATTATATCCAACTAGTCAACAATTCTCGACCTTAAGCCTAAGATATTTGACGCTTAAGATCCAATCGAAATTTAAAATAAAACTCCTTTACATAAATTATAAAAGGGATAAAATGTTTCGTCTATATCCGGGAGCGTAACACAGTTTTGTACATATATTATATATATATATATTCCTCCAGGGAAGGGCTCCCCCAAACTACTACAAAACACAAACAAGAGGGTTTTGGAGTACCTTCGATTGTCCTCCACATAATAAGTCGTTGTCTCAGCTGCCCACTCAAGCAATACGCCTCTGCATTTCCCCCCCACTAATCCATCCACCTATTGTTGCAGGTATGATAAGTACAATTAATGACTGCCTTGACATAATAATATATTCAATGAACCCGGCGGTTTAAGTTCTTTTCCATTTTTCTCTCAATGAAGGTAAGTTTATTAGGACACAATAGCTTGGTTGGTAAGCCGTTTGTGAAACATTGCCCCCCCCCCCCCCCCCTAAAAAAAAACCCCCAAAAATCCTTGAGCTTTTATATAGCGCAATATCCACTAAATGTGCTTAAAGCGCTTTATAAAGGGTCCCTGACTAACAGCAACACGTAACATGTAGAACGAAACATGACGCCTGTTAGGCGGTATTACATTTTTTTTTCCGGACAGAGAAACGCTGTTAACGACCAGATCCTCATTTTACATCTGAATACGGTGAGAGAATGTGAGTAAAGTCTTTTCCAAGGACTCAACTATGCGCTGAGCTTTCGATCCGAAAGCGAGTATCATACCACTAGACCACGTAGCCGTACAAATGTTATGGCAACAATGGATAACCTCTGACTGCATGGTTCTTGTGGTTCTGAAAGCCTACTTAATGAAAAAGAAAGGGAAGAAAAAGTCACGCTTGTATAGATAGTATGCGCTTGGCTAAGAAGCTCATAACATTGCCATCCGGAAGTATAACGGACCAACACACAAAACTGTGTGTATCCATGAACGTTTATAGTCGGGTTAATACAGTTCAGTGAGCATTACTCATAAACGCGGATGGCAAAAAACAATAACAAAGACATGAGTGACGTCATCTTCGAACTATCTATACTATATAGATAGAACGAAGTTGACGTCACTCGGTTATTTGTTGTTTTTTGTTTTTTTGCCATCCAGGTTTATGAGTAATTCTCATTTAACTGTATTAACCAGACTATAAAAGTACATGATTACACAGAGTTTGTGTGTTGGTTTGTTAAACTTTCCAGACCAACACACAAAACTATGTGTAACCATGAACGTTTATAGTCTGGTTAATCATGTATAGTGAGAATTACTCAAAAACGCGAATGGCCAAAAAAAAAAAAAAAAAACACAACAAAAAAAAATAAAACAAAAACAAACAAAAACAAAGACCCGAGTGACGTCAACTTCATTCTACCTATAGATAGTATGCGCTTGCCTAGGAAGCTCACAACATTGCCATCCGGAAGTATGACGGACCAACACACAAAACTCTGTGTAACCATGAACTTTTATAGTCTGGTTCATACAGCTTAGTGAGAAGTATTCATAAACGTGGATGGCAAAAAACAAAAACAATGACCTGAATGACGTCAACTTCATTCTATCTATATTTTGTCGAACTGAAATCGAGGTAAGAACTTTTA
>NC_088365.1:11021990-11024490 GCF_034508935.2 Berghia stephanieae | reverse complement strand
TATCACCAACAGGCGGCATGTCCCGTCCTACATGTTAAATGTTGCTGTTGACCAGGGACCCCTTGTAAAACGCTTTGAGCACATTTAGTGGATATTGCGCTATATAAAGCTCATTTTTTTTTTTAAAAGGAGGTAATTACATCATTTTGACGAAAACGCTGTCTCATCCTCCTTATTAATCCACCAGACTTGACATTTTGTGTGTGAGGGGGGGGGGGGGGGGGGGGGGGGCATCGCTTTGAAGATGTTGAAGAAGCCAAGGCAATTGTGAAAAATTGGCCCAAGGTTCAGTCAACTCAGTTCTAAAAGGACGGATTACCTGGCCTTACAAAAAAAGTTTCGAATAGAAATAAACAACGGCCAGTTGACTTGAAAACGATGTTCAGAACTGACTTGTGCGCATGCTCAGAGCATCTCATGTGATGCTTTCCACTAATCAGTGATGTATTATAATGCATGGAATTGTATCAATTTAGTAGTAAGCAAAGTCCCATTACTTTTTGACTCATCCTCGTAGACGAATAGATACACATATAGATACATAGACAGACCGATTAACAAAGAGAGTAGTAAACAAAGGGACACAGTAAATGTAACGATGACAGAGATAACAAAAACGTCTGCAAGAACAATGATATCGAAATACAAAAAAAAAAAAGAAAAAAAGAAGAAGAAGAAGCACAAACTAAATCAAAACAAAATTAGAAGACATTTAACTAACTGATTATCCAAGTCAAATTCTATTGGTTAGTACAAAAGACAACAACGACGATGACAGCAACAACAATAATAACACGCAACTTAAACATACAAAACAAAAAAAAAAGCATAAAGAAAAAAATCTAACAAAACCAATTTTAAACAAACAGCAACAAATAGACATAGAGAAAATATAACATTACAACCCCCCCCCCCTCCCAAAAAATCTAAACAAAACAAAACAAACAAAACAAAAACAAACAAACAAACACTAACAACACAAACGCATATATAATAACAACAAAACAAAAACAAAACAAAAACCCCCCCCAAAAAGTAAGCCAAAACAAAATGAAAACAAAACTTAAAAAAAAAAACAGAAACAGGAAGTCAGTTTTTGCGACTTACCGCTGATCTGAGTGACCGGGCTTTCCTCCGTCCACCGCTAATCCTGTCTCTGAGGGACGAGGTTCGAACATTCTTCAGAATGGACTTATTGTCACTGGCCACGACGTGGTTCAGCCCCACGGGCACACTCAAACGGCACCCCGCGGGTAGCTGTCTCATTTGGTCATAGAAATCATACACATCCATTATTTATTATTATATATTGTGTATTTCGTCGTCAAAATGTCTTTAAAAACGTATTGAATCGTGTTGGATACAAATATGGTACGGATAGTGCTCGACATGTAGCAATGGAGCGAATTGTTATTTTAATATTTACCACAATGTTGGAGTCAGTCTACACCGATGTTTCAGGCCTAATCAGCCATCGTCATGTTACATGAGTTTGGTTTGTTGTCTGTTGTTGTTTGTAGACTTTTCTCCCCACCTTTCCTCTTCTTCTGCACTATGGACACTAAAGAGTCTGCAGAGGTGTGATGACCATATTTGGGTATGAGGTGTCTTTGCCTTTTAGACTGACTTTGTACTTAATCAAAATAAGGCATATACACTGAACAAAAATTGTTTGTTTTTCCTTCATTTACTATTAACCTAGTTTGTTATCTTACCCGCCCATTGTTCGTACGAGGAAAATTGAACCTGGTAATTGAAGAATACTTATTAGTAAAGTAAAAGTCAAAATAACAGTGATGTGTTTCTTTCTTTTTTTCTCCCTAACTATGACATGATATCCCACATATGATGCGACTATGACCTCAAATGGTATTGTCATTCAGGTTGTTCATTTGCTGAAAATCATATATATATATATTATATTCTATCATAATAATATAGTCTATACCATAGGATTTAGGTTATATTTTTATGTTTTAGTGGGGATAATAATTTTTTTTCTCGAACGGCAAAGACTTAAAATTCATAATTCTAAAAATAATATCTTCATTACTATTTTGGACGGAAGACGTTGAACTGGGCAGTTGATTAAAACACAACAACAACAACAACAACAACAACAACAACAACAAGAACACCGATCTGGCGTGTATTCAATTCTCTGACTATTTTCAATCCATTCATTCAATTTCACTCATTCATTATTTGTGTGAATGAAAGTCGATCAAATTTGTTTATATAAAAATAAGTCGTCTCGCCCTAGATCACCTGGCGGACATTGCACTGCAGCTAACGCCTGGGTTATTCCAGTGTTCCCTTGGAATAAAGGTCTTGAAGAAATAAATTACACTTGGTGATGAATAAAGGGAATCTTATTACCTCTGGCCTTTAGCCCGAACTTGTGAGTGTATATTTAAAAGATAGTATTTAATTTAAATCACAGTTTCGCGTTAAAAATTCGAACACCATGTGGCAAAAATGAATTACGGTGATGTGTTGT
>NC_088365.1:11014490-11016990 GCF_034508935.2 Berghia stephanieae | reverse complement strand
ATCCGTTAGAAAAGAGAGTTAAGAAATTGCTGCTGCCAGTTTCACACTACTTGAAGACAATGTTAATTAGATGGTTCGACGACGTTCTCTACGGCAAAAAACTCTTTTAACTGAGGAGGCGAGAAATGTCGGGCTATTCGTGTCATTGTGGGAAATTTTCATCACCCAATGGGAGCGATCTATATTCATGTTTTCGTCCAACCAGGTCATCAATCACATGATTTGTTGCTGTCCAACGATTGGATATTTCTTAACACGCTGCTTTGTTTACAAATGTTATAAACATACCCATGTGTCAAACTGAATCAAATGACCAATCTTGATGATAGATATTTAAAAAGCTGTGAACACTTTTCACTAAGTGGGTCACTTTGAGCACTTTTTGCAATGTGACCAATGACCTCGAGCACATGGAAAGTTAATATAGATCGTGCCCATTTAGCCATCTATTATTATATCGCAATCTATATACAGGGTCATTGTTCTAGTTCTTTGTAACAAATCCTCTGATGATCCCGGAAACGTGACTTGGATATGAATTTAATTTGATCCCAAAGGACGTTATAAATTATGTTTAGCTATTCATTCTGTCATCTCATTGGCTCTAAAACCAAGTGACGTCATTTCCTGTACTACGTGGCCTTGAATACCATCTGACTGGTTTTTATAAGCACTATCAATTATGACAAATTCTAACCCAAATACAATTTTTATTCTGGATCCGTGACGTAACAGTCTGGTCCTATAAAGACGATGGAAAGAAAAGTAATGTCCAGAAGTAGCTTAAGTACTTTAGACGTTTGTGTTTTCGTACAGCCATATTAATATCCTGTGTCTTTTTTACGAAACCCGGCGAAACCCGACAATATCCGGCAATATGGGAAGTAGACTGTGGGGGAGTGAACCTGAGACTCAGGGAAGTGTACACCAGTCGGGAGGGAACCTGAGCCTATGGTTATCGGCGGGTTTTGGCTGGTTTCGTAAAAAAGACACACAGTGATGTCACCTGGTGCTGGCGTACTCGAGCTGAGAAAATTGGAAGGGTTAAATATTCAGTATCGAATATATATATATATATATGTGACCCCTCGTCTCAAAACGGTAGTAAGGCGGGATGAATAAGATGCTGAAAGTGGAATAATTTATAGCCAGAAATATCAGACTTGCGTTGAGTTTACATGCTTTATAGAGGAGAAGGAATATCATGTTTTACTGTGCTAAATACCAACGTTTCATATTTTTGACCAGTTTAACTATAGTTTGACTTTTTAGCATCCGGTGCATCCCGACATAACACCGTTTTGAGGCGAGGGGTCACATATATTTTTCTTCTATATACTTCCGTTGATGCGGAAACACTTTAAATAACTGATAACGGATCGGTCACTTATAAAAGCATTACCTATAATCTAATCAAACTGATTGATGTCCGAGGACAGTCAAACCCCATAATAAAGTCACGTTCAAGTCCGGTACAGTCACGTGATGCGACGCGTTCCCTTGGCGACCTACTAACAGGAAGTGACGTAACGGGAAGTGCTGAGTACAATTGTATGTCTACGGGGAGTTAAACCACCAACCAAGATTCGATCATTCGTAAAGCACATTCACACGTTATTTAAGGCCACGTTAAAACCAAATAATAAAAGGGAAAAAAACCCAAATCCCCCCCCCCCCGCCCCCCCCCCCCCCCCAAAAAAAAAACAACAAAAACAAACAAACAAACAAAAAAAAAAAACAAACAGAAAAAAAAACAACCCACAAAACAACAACAGCAACAACAAAGTACAACCAATCAAGAACAAACAAAAGAAATCCCCCCCCCCCCCCCCCCCCCCCCCACCCCCAATCCAGGAAGAAGAAAATTCCACCCCTAAAAAATGTAAGGGTTTCAAATTACTAAATTGGATTGAAAACGATCGATGCAAAGTTCAAGAAAATCTGGGACAACAACAACAAAGAAAAATACATTTTCTATTCCTATAAAAAAACGAATAATGCCACTATTGAAAAAAAACAAACAGTTTTAGATGTTCCCTTAATTTTGGGTAGAAAACTTAATCTACTAATGACATCCCCCCCCCTCTCTCTCTCTCTCTCTCTCTCTCTCTCTCTCTCTCTCTCTCTCTCTCTCATTCTTTCTTTTTTTTCTTACTAAATATTTACACATTCCTCCCTATATTATCATCTTCTTTTCAATAAAGTGATCAATCTTAACCAACATTTTCCTACCCTACTTATTTACAACCCCTTCCCCCAGTGTCTACAGGTGACCTTTTGTATGAACTTTGATTGATAAACCAACGACTGCCACAATATCTAGCTTGCACTGTGTAATCGCATGTGTTCATTTCTTGTTCCAAACTAAGCAAAGAAAAAAAAAAGGAAACAAACAATGGTTTAAAACAAATTGTATAATAATAATAATAATAATAATAATAATAATAATAATAATAATAATAATAATAATAATAATAATAATAATAATAATAATAACAAT
>NC_088365.1:10984490-11009490 GCF_034508935.2 Berghia stephanieae | reverse complement strand
GCCAGGTACTCATTTTACACCTGAGTACGGTGAGAGAATATGAGTCCAAGGACTCAACTATGTGCCGAGCGCGAGGCTCGAACCCAGGACCTTCCGATCCGAAAGCGAGTGTCATACCACTAGACCACATAGCCGCATTATGTGGTCTTGTAGTACATCTGACACTCGCCTTCGGATCGGAAGGTCCAGGGTTCAAGCCCCGCTATGATCGGCGCATTGTTGAATCCTTGGAAAAGGGTTGTTACTGAAATTCTATCACCGTACACAACTGTAAAATGAGTACCTATTCATTAACCCTCTCCTTACCAGCCATTTTCAGGATTTTCCCCAAAACTTCACACCCAACTAACACAAAAATATATTTTTATCACTCAATCAAAATAGCAGTAAGTTCTTGCGATACACAAGTTCTTTATCAAAAAATGCTCTACAACTGACTGTTCATTTTCTTTAATTTTTATGGTTTACAAGAGAAATTTGAATAAGAAAAATGTTCATTTTATTGTAACGATGTGACGATTTTCCTATGGGTGATAAGGAGAGGGTTAAAAGTGTTGTCTCTGTCAAAAATGAAATTGTAATCCTCTATATTAAGTGTTGCGGTTGTCTTGAGACCATTTTGAGCGCTTTGAGAACGTTTGGTGGATATTGCGCTAAAGTAAATGCTCAAAATGCTCAAATAAGATGAGGTAGAGGAGGAGGAGAAAAAAGAATGAAGATGGGTGAAGGAGGGTGTGTACAAGAGAGTTCCTTTTTTCGATGTTAATGTAGACACATTTTGAAAATTTATGAATACTTTGAAAGCAATTAGACGTCTGTCTGCAAATTCATTTTTAAAAATATTTGTTATTGTTATTGAACTCTCGACAACCAAGTTACAAATTTATAATATTATTATTTATTGCACGCTATGATATAAGGGGGACAATCCAGTGATAAAAAGAACCGTTCTCTTTATGACTCATAATAATATGAGTTTAAAAAATACCTCGCCATTTAATTTGCTTTGCTTAATTCCCGATCGGACATTCAAGCGTTGAGAAATCTATTTTTAGGACACAAAGGAAGAGAAGACAATAGAAGAATGAGATCGGGGGGGGGGGGGGGGGGGGGGGGGGGGGGGGTGAGAGGATGAGAGTAAGAGAATGGAGAAGAAGAGAATCATAAGTGCGGAAGAAGAGAGATTAAGCAGATAAGGAGGAGAAGGAAGTGGATAGGGGGAGGAGGAGGAAGAGGAGGAGGAAGAGGAGGAGGAGGAGGAGGAGGAGGAAGAGGAGGAGGAAGAGGAAGAGGTAGAGGAGGAGGAGGAGAAGGAGGAGGAGGAGGAGGAGGAGGAGAAGGAGAAGGAAAAGGAGGAGGAAACGACGGAGGATGAGAAGCAGGAGGAGGTGGAGGAGGAGGAGAAGGAGGAGGAAAAGTAGGAGGAGGAGGAGGAGGAGGAGGAGGAGAAGGAGGAGGAAACGACGGAGGAGGATGAGGAGGAGGATGAGGAGGAAACGACGGAGGAGGAGGATGAGAAGGAGGAGGAGCCTAACCTAAACAAGAATTCGTGCTCTTTGTTTATTTCTTTTTTTACATGTTAAAATTCCCTCTAACGACATTACTTCACTAGACTGTACGTCTGTGTTCTATATTTATTTATAATACACTCGCCGTTCCCAACACACATAAATAATGACATTCATTGCCTGATGAATATGTAAATATCGCATAAAACAAGTTGATATAGAATCTCCTGCCATTGATATATGACCCATATTATAATATGACGTCACATAAAACCTGGAATTAACACGCTTTACGACTGATGCTGATGGACGGTAGAAGACTAGTGAAGTGTTGTGAATATGAAACCTCCCGGCATATTCATCTTGGTATTACGTTGAGGGGAAAATAAATATGAAAAATGTAAAAATATTATTTTGCGCAAAACTATGAATGAAGAGTTAAATCTATATATATACGTTATGTAGGTGACTAAAAATATCAATTCTTGAAAATGGCAAAAGACAAATATTCTTTAAGCCAAAAATTAATTTTTTAACCAGTTAACTGGAGAAAAACATGTATCTAAAATTTGGCCAGAAAACTCGTCCTTCAAATTTCGATCGATTTAACACCTCATCTTGAAACTCCAACTGGCTTCGCAAGCCCCAGGTTTGAGACTATTTGCCAAGATGAGGGTCATTTAAATCGATCGACAATTTGGAAGGACGAGATTCCTGGCCAAAATATTTTTAAATACGTGTTTTTCCAGAGTACGGCAGTTAATTGGTTCATACCGTCCACGATACCGGATCGATTCCGTTGGCCACCTTTAACTCTCTCCTTACCAGCCATTTTCAGGATTTTCCCCAAAACTAAACACCAAACTATAACACAAAAATAGATTTTTTCTCACTCAAACACAATAATAGCAGTAAGTTCTTGAGATGCATAATTTCTTTAGTAAAACATGCTCTACAACACACTGTTAATGTTCTTTAAATTTTGTGATGTACAAGAGAAATCAGAATGAGAAAATTGTCGGTTACATCGTAACGGATGTGACGATTTTCCTATAGTTGGTATGGACAGGGTTAACCCTCTCCTTACCATCCATAAGAAAATCGTCAAGGTCGTTACGATGTAACCGACAATTTTCTCATTCTGATTTCTCTTGTACATCACAAAATTTAAATAAATGCTTTGATTACAGCTATAAATACAAAACACTGTGTTGTAGAGCTCACTTGTTACTTTTTTGTTTGAGTAAGAAAAGTCTATTTTGTGCTAGGTGGGTGTGAAATTTCGGGGGAAATTCTAAAAATAGCTGGTAAGGAGAGAGTTAAATATTAGAATATGGAGAGTTCTGACAACATTGGATAATGGAATGAACTGTAAATCAATTTTCTTTTCAATTAGCTTTTATATCGCGCAATATATACTAAACGTGCTCAAAGCGCCTTACAAAGGGGTCCCTGGCCAACAGTAACACTCAACATGTAACGTGACATGATGACGCCTGTTAGGTGACATTACAATAATATTTTCAGACAGAGACAACGTTGTTAACAGACAGGTACTCATTTTACATCCGAGTACGATGTGAAAAAGTGAGTAAAGAGCCTTTTCCAAGGACTCAACTATGCGATGAGCGAGGCTCGAACCCAGGACCTTCCGATCCGAAAGTGAGTGTCATACCACAAGACCACATAGCCGCAATCAACATAGATTTAATCAAAAATTAGAAGCAATGAACATGAGCCGTAGTAAATCTATCTCTATAATTTTCGCCGCCTTTCTATCACAAAGTACTTTCCACCAAAATAACAGACCCAGCTACCCAATTACGCCGGAGTCAAATTATTATTAGAAAAAAATAACCCCCATAAACACCTTCAGTAGAACTGTGATCGATGGGACGGACACCCATTCTTTATAAGGAAAGTATCATATTATATCTACCAGCAGAGCACACAAAAACAACAACAAAAAAAAAAAAAAAACAAACAAAAAAAAAAAACAAAAAAAAAACAACAACAAACAAAAACAAGTTTTAACACCCCCCCCCCCCCCCCGCGCGCTTTCCCCTAATACGAGAAAAAGTCACCCCCCCCCCCCCCCAATAAAAAGAAATAAAAAGCCTAACAAATAAACAAATACAAAAAAACAAAAAAAACAAAAACAAAACAAACAAAAACAAGCAAACAAACAAAACAAACAACAGCAACCCGAAAGCAAAAACAATAAAACGATGTTCCCATATTCTAAAAAAACCCAACAAACCACTCAACACAATACCAAAATACCATTAATTAATATCATATCATTTCACATCTTTGATAACTCTCGTGATAATCGAATCATTTGCGACATAAACTAGATACCGATCAAAGCTTACTCTTAAAGCAATCAATCAATCACAACATTGCACAAGGTGACATTGAAATAATCTCCTTTGAATTCCACTTTTGTTTTAATAAAAGGACACGAACTCGAAACGTTCCAATTCTTCTTTTGATTTTCATCATTATTATTATTATCATTATTCGAAATTTTTCCGCTTTTAATAATCCTGTCACTTCCATTTCAGTTTCAATGTGAATTTGTTGCTAAATATCAAAGAACTGAAACTCCTCGACATGTTAAAATTTTCCACTTTTTACCTTTATATCAAAATTTCTGTTCCATTCATTTTACAACCATCGTAAATAGTAAATAAATAGCAAAGCAGAACGAACGTATTGCTGGTCTCAAGACACTGGCATGCCTCCCATATCACTCATAATGCTATTTACATTATACAGAAAGCATTGCATAAAGCCTGTCAGTTTGGCATTTTAAATGCCATTTTGCATCGGAAAATCTAATTCGAGCTCTGGACAGTTTTTAGAAATTTATTTTTCTCTAAGCAGGATGTTTTTAAATATTTTATATAGCAAAATTAACTTAATTAACATAATTAAATACAGATTATCACTGGTTTAATTAACAAACAAGTCCATCTCCCCCTCTCCCCCTCCCTCTCTCTCTTATTCTCTCTCTCTTTCTCTCTCACTCTCTCTCACTCTCTCTCTCTCTTTCGTTCTTTCTTTATTACGTTATCGAGGTAATTCGAGAGGTAATACATTTTAGCGCCTTTAATTCAATATACGCTCTCCCCGGCCAGGCGGAGTTATCGTACCAATAAGGTCGCGGGTTCAAACCCCCATCACCGCGAAAAAAAATGTATTCTCTATTGTCCTCTGGCACTTTCCTACTCACTCATCTCTTGTTGTTACCGACATAAAGTGCCTGTTCCACTCACTTTCTGAATATAAAATAAGTCGTGTTTTTTTTTGTTTTTTGAGTTTGGCATTCTCTCAACGACTTGTTTTGCATATTTCATAAAATATCTGGCATCTACTCCATTCATTGTAGTGGTTCGCCTTTCAATCAAAAATAAGTTTTCAAAAAATGATTTTGGCCAGATGAATTTAACTTCTATATAAACATATTTAGATTATTTCAGAATGGTTAAACGCTTTTAAACCTAAGACTTCTTTAAAAGTTTCAAATTTAAGTCGGTTTGACATGTGGGAGTAATAAGAGATAAACAATTAATAATATTATTAGTAAGTAAACATTTTTTGGCCAAATTTTGTTTACGTGTTATACGGCGCTAGTGGGGCAGGACGATGATATAGTCTAGTCTACTTGATGTGTCAGGGTGTGGAAGTAGGATATTAATTTTATAATTAATTGCTTTGAATGAAAATCAAATTGCGAAATGAATGATGTGAGGGTGGTGGCGGTGTGCTTGATGGGGGTGTGTGGGGGGGGGGGGGGGGTGCAGTTGTAAAATAATAGCCTCACACGAGTTGTCTTCTCATAATTGTTTATTGTGGTAAAGTTATAATAATAGATCAAATCAGGGAGGCTTTTAAAGATTGTATTTATATGGAAAGCAGACAGACAGACAGACAGATAGATAGATAGATAGATAGATAGATAGATAGATAGATAGATAGATAGATAGATAGATAGATAGATAGATAGATAGATAGATAGATACATAGATAGATACATAGATGATAGTTAGATAGATAGATAGTTTAGATAGATAGAAAGATAGATAGATAGATAGATAGATAGATAGATAGATAGATAGATAGATAGTTAGATAGATAGATAGTTTAGATAGATAGATAGATAGATAGATAGATAGATAGATAGATAGATAGATAGATAGATAGATAGATAGATAGATAGATAGATAGATAGATAGATAGATAGATAGATAGATGATCGTGAAAATACTAACGAAAGAATGAACATGGAGAGGCTTCGTATGGGAACAAAACAGCCCCTCCATTTTCACTCTTTCGTTAGGATTAACCAGACTATAAACGTTTAAGGTTACACACAAGTTTTGTGTGTTGGTCCGTTATACTTCCGGATGGCAATGTTGTGAGCTTTTTCGCCTGGCACACTATCTATTTTTGGGATATAGACTTTATCATCTTAACTCACTCAACCCTAACATCGACTATATCCGGGTTACTTTTACTCCCATGCCTATTTATTACATATTTCTGAGACAAATTATAGACGTAGTATCAAAGCTAATGTTTTAATTTTTACATGTTAATGGTAGTTGAATAAAACTATCTATGTACATGCTCATTTTTAATACATTTTTTTCCAACTTTGAAAAGTAGAAAAAAATATCAAGGATTGAGAGCGTTAATATATTATTTAAAGTAAAATGTCACAAGCCAAAATGTGACCCCTCGTCTCAAAACGGTATTATGTCGGGATGGACCAGATGCTAAAAAGTCAGATTATAGTTAAACTGGTCAACATTATGAAATGTTGGTATTTAGCACAGTAAAATATGTTATTCCTTCTCCTCTATAAAGCATATAAACTCAAGTTAAGCATGATATTTCTGGCTACAAATTCCATTTTCAGCATCACAAAGATCCCGACTTAATACCGTTTTGAGACAAGGGGTCACAAATGAAAAAGAAGCGTTCTCCCAGTGCACGGAAGTGCAGAAGGCACGTGTCTAGATAATAATAATAGACTCACATCACACACCGTAGTTATAGAGTAAAAAATATAATCTCGGACTCACACGTATGCGAATCAAAATTATCCTAAACTATAATTGGGTTATAGACTGAAGCCTAATTGGCGCACACGAGGCATCTCGACCCCAAGCAGGTAAGGTCACTTCAATTAGCGCCAAAAAAAAAAAAAAAAAACAAAAAAAAAACAGACCCGCAGTTTACAGGGATAATAAAACAGTAGACATTATTATAGATAGAATGAACTTGACGTCACTCTGGTCTTTGTTATTGTTTTTTTTTGCCATCCGCGTTTATGAGTAATACGCACTAAACGGTCTTATGCAGACTATAAACTTTCATGATTACACATAGTTTGTGTCTTGGTCCGTTATACTTCCGGATGGCAATGTTGTGAACTTCTTAGCCAAGCGCATACTACCTAAACTACTTTTTTAGATGACTAATTTGAGTGTAAATACATTAAATTAATGCTTTAAAAAAAGAAGAAAAAAAGTGGGGGGGGAGGGGGGCAGCGTGGCTCAGCTTTGCTATTCGTACCCGCAAGGTACGGAGTTCAATCACCCGCCGCTGCGCTGTGTGGCCTTGAGCAAGTCAACTCGCCCTAGCTCAATTTGCGGCGCTGCACAGCGGTTGACGCCTGGGTTAATTCAGTCGTCCCTTGGAATTGACCCTAGAGACAAATTTCCCCCTATGGGATGAATAAATGGAAATTTATTTATTTATTTATTTATTTATTTATTTATTTATTTATTTATTTATTTATTTATTTATTTTTATATTAAACTCTTTTGTATACTAGACTTTGACAACAAAACTTTTTTTTCAAGAAGTTTATTGAATTAAAGATCTATATATAATACGCTTCAACAGTCATGACGTCACTTCCCTCGTAATGGCCCATGGTAACTTAGTAACTGGCTCTAAACTATGGGAACAATGGCGGAAGCCCTTTTGAAATATTTCTTCGACGATCATAAAAGCGTATCCAGATGAAAAAAAACAAACAATATAAATTTGATCATGTTTTGACGTGTACACATTCTGATCACATGACATATGAAAAGTTCTAGCCCGCATGAAGAATAAAAAGTACTGATATCCTTTGTTTAGAACCAAGATGGCCGCCGTTGCTGGGCTACGTGACATCAGACTATTGAAACCAATTAATTGTCAATTAGGATCTGAAAATTCGTATTTCTACGAAATGTTCGTAGCGATAGGCAGGTCAGCAAAAAGGTGAGCGTTCGTTTCTGGAAGAAACCAGGAATTCTGGGACTGACGCTGCCATGGCCAAAGAATGGGTAGTCTATAAATGCATCCTTTTAATCTGACGAAACGCACTATTCTTATTTTGGCGAGATGAGTTATTTATAGATGGATGTGTGTGGCTCTGTGAGCAAGTTCACTCCTCCCCTAGCTCAATTTCCGGCATTTGCTCTGCGGCTAACGCCTGGGTTATTCCAGTGTTCCCTTGGGATAGACCCTAAAGACAAATTTCCCCTTGGGGATAAATAAAGGGAATTTTATTTTTATTATTTTAATTATTATAAAGGGTATTAGGAATATTTAAACCGTGGAAAATCCGCTATACAAATGTCCATATAACTTCTATTCATTCTAAAGTGGCGTAGATATCTACATTGTTTGCTTGGTCAACCATATATCGATAAGTATTTAATTGTACAAAATCGGATAATGAAAACACAAACAAAAACAAACCAACTGCTAAAGGAACCACAAAGTATCTAACGCCAAAATCATACGCATAATACCGTGTTCTAGTTTATCTTTCATTTCAATCTTAACGAAAGATAGAAACAAAGATATCGATATTTTTACCAGGGTAATTATTATTAGGGCTAGATATCGATATCGCGTGGAAATAAGCGAATGATATATCTGTTTATTGATAATCACTTCCGAAAAAAAAACATGCTTTAAATAATAGTCTCTTAACATCAATGACACTAAATGCAGGTATAGATAGAATGAAGTTGACGTCACTCGGGTCTTTGTTATTTATTTATTAATTTTTTTTTTTGCCATCCGCGTTTATGAGTAATTCTCACTAAACTGTTTTAACCAGACTATAAACGTTTAATGTTACACATAGTTTTGTGTGTTGGTCCGTTATACTTCCGGATGGCAATGTTGTGAACTTCTTAGCCAAGCGCATACTATCGATACAACGATTTTGGTTGCTGATCAAATCAGTCTTTCATGAGGATAGCAAGTCAGTTTAGATTGCGTTGGAAGTAGGGCAAAGAATGATACGCATTTATATAGCGCATGTCCACTTAGGGGCAAAGTGGCCGAGTCGTTAAGGCATTGCACTGTGAAACAGAAGTCCGGTTCAGCCCGTTCAGGCACTTTCGTTTTTTTTTCCTTGTGCAAGATTATTAACCCCGAATTTGCTCATGGACAACATGGGTGATTCCTGTTAACATCAGACATCTTGTTGATGAATTTCTATATTTCCTTCGTGGAATGCCAAGGCGACGATATCTTATGATTGTGGCGAAAGTCATTATTTTATTAAATGTCCACTAAACGTGATCAAAGCGATCTACGAGGGGTCCTTAGCCAACAGTAACACTTAACATGATGGTCGAGATATGATGACGACTGTTAGGCGTAATTCGTCTTATTTTTCCGACAGAGAAAACGCTGTTAAAGGCAAAGTACTCGTTTTACACTTGACTATGATGCGAGAATATAAATAAAGAGCCTTTTCCAACGACTCAACTATGCGCCGCTCAGAGCGGGGACTCAACTCTGGAACTTCAGGTCCGTCCGAAGGCGTGTGTTATATCACAATACCACATAACCGCATCTATAATCTTCTACGACTATTCATTCAGTAAAATTGCGTTCTTGCCAAAACAGCATGCATGGTTCCTCATGCCATGATATCGCTGAACCAATCTTGGTGAAAGATAGCAATAAACATAGAGAGAGAGATAGAAATCGGCCCACTGGGGCATAGCATGAATAAACATTATTCTATTTATCGATATCTCAAAATACACTAATACGATATGGTAATCATCCTAATAACGCAGTTATTGATAACGGTTTCCGATAGCAGGTTGGGGAAAGGAACGGCGGCGGAAGTCATGGTTGCAAAAATACCGTACAGCTGGCTGGATATTTCCTACAAATACGTTGTATTTACTACTACGAGAAATATTTAATATTTTGGGCGAAAAATATACGTGATCAAGCGTATCATTCTGCAATTATAAATAATAACATGAAGTCGAATATGAGCTTCAATTAATTACAAAAACAGATCACATGAACGTTTCGGGTTTCCCCTTTATCAACAAAACAGGATGATAAAGGGGAAACCCGAAACGTTCATTTGATCTGTGTTTGTAAATAAATTGAAGCTTACATTCAACTTCACGTTATTATTTATTTCTTCGAGCTTCGAGCAGGAACATTTACACGTTCTGGAATCAGGCCGTAATTATCAAGATAGATAAAGGAAAATTGAATGAAATGCCAACATAACATGATCAGATTTAGTAAATTTAAATTTTCAGAAATATAAGGAATAAAATTCTTCATTTTCTTTTGGTTTTTGGAAAAAATATTCGATTTTAGTCTAACTTAATAGAAACATTACAAGGCGTCCCTTTCATCTTTTGTAAAACAAGAACCCAGCTTCGATTTAATAAACGAAAACAGATAATGTGGAAGTTTTGGGTTACCCCTTTATCAGCACCAAAAAAAAAAAAAAAAACAAAACAAAAAAAAAACAAAACAAAAAACCAACAAAAAAAAAAAAAAAACAAAAACAAAAAACGATGAATAAAACATTACAGACGAATGAGAAATGAAATATGAGTATCCCTCATTCGTCTGTTGTGTTTCATAAATCGTGTTTTGTCGATAAAGGGAAAACTAGAAACGTTCACATTATCTGTTGTTGTTTATTAAACCGAAACTTCCATCAAATTTCCTATTGCTATCTCCAATATATTTCTTCGAGCTTCAAGCAGTAACATTTACATTACCCAGTAATAATTTCTTTATGAATAAACCATGGTAAATTTCACCTAGTTTCGTGATAGGTGTAAATAACATTGAGTGTTATTATTATAGCAAACATGTTTATTGTCAGTATTCGTGTCAGTAGAACTGTTTACAGATATTGACCTTATAAGAATTCCAAGATTGACAGAATGCGAGTGACTCAACATTGACGTGACTCATCACAGAAAATCGGTATCATGTAGGCTTATTAAATTCCTAAAAAATAAAGATTGTCCGGTTATGCGGTCTGGCGGGGTGACGCTTGCCTTCGGATCGGAAGGTCCTGGGATCGAGTCCCGCTCAATGCGACGTATAGTTAAGTACTTGGCTGAAAAAAAGGCCCTTTACTCACATTCTCTCACCGTAATCAGGGGTATAATGAGTACCTGGCCATTTCATTATACGCATTGTCTCTGTCCGTAAAGTTGTAATATCGCCTAACAAGCGTCATGAGGTGTATAATGAGTACCTGGCCATTATACGCGTTGTCTTCTCTGTCCGTAAAGTTGTACTATCGCCTAACAGGCGTCATGAGGTGTCGTCATACATATTAAGTGTTGCTGTTGGTTAGAGGGTCCCCCTTTAAAGCGTTTGAAGACGTGTAGTGGATATTGCGCTATATAAAAGCTCAAGTTTATTAATTTATCTATTTTTTTTTTTCAATTTCACTTAGTTTCGTGATAGGTATACATCGCGTGTTATTATATAAAACATGTGTATTGCCAGTATTAGTGTCAGGTGAACTATTTTCCAGACATGACCTTATAAGTATTCCAGGATATTTTGAATGCGAATGACTCAACGGTGACTTGTCTCATCACAGAAAATTGGTATTATGTAGGCTTATCAAATTACTAAAAAAAAAAGATTGTCCGGCTATGTGGTCTAGTGGTATGGCACTCGCTTTCAGATCGGAAGATCCTGGGTTCGAGCCTCGCTGGGCGCATAGTTAAGTACTTGGAATAGGCTCTTTACTCACATTCTCTCACCGTAATCAGGTGTATAATGAGTACCTGGCCATTTCATTATATGCGTTGTTTCTGTCCGTAAAGTTGTAATATCTCCTAACAGGCGTCATGATAATGAGTCGCCATACATGTTAAGTATTGTTGTAGGTTAAGGTCCCCCTGTAAAGCGTTTTGAAGATGGTTAGTGGATATTGCGCTATATAAAAGCTCAAGTTTATTAATTTATCTGGGTTTTTTTTTTCAATTTCACCCAGTTTCGTGATAGGTATGCATTGCGTGTTAATATATTCTCCACTGTCCAGTCACTAAACTTGAAGATGGCAACGAAACCATCCTTAGGGCGGAGGAAGACTTTAGAAGCTGGGTTGACGAAATACATTTGGATGTGTAGCCATACGCTACTATTACTATATCAAACATGTTTATTGCCAGTATTAGTGTCAGTTAAACTATTTCGAGACATGACCTTATAAGTATTCCAGGATATTTTGAATGCGATTTTGACTCAACGGTGACTTGTCTAATCATAGAAAATACGTCTTATGTGGAATTATTAACCCTCTCCTTACCAACTATAGGAAAATCGTCACATTCGTTACGATAAAACCAATTTTTTTCGTATTCAAATTTCTCGTGTACATCATAAAACTTAAACAAAATGAACAATGTGTTGTAGAGCATGTTTTGTTAAAGAAATTATTTATCGTAAGAATTTTACTGCAGTATGTCCGAGTGATAAAAAAATTCTATTTTGTGTTGGGTGTGAGGTTTTGGGGAAAATCCTGAAAATGGCTCGTAAGGAGAGGGTTAAATGCTGAAAGATTGAACTCATTGCCTGGAATATCAGGCAAGTCAAGGGTCAAGGTTAAGATAATAGAAGGAACGAAATTGATGTCACCCAGATCTGTGTCCTTGTATTTAGACAGTCATTGTAATGAATAGTGCAGCTATGTGGTCTAGTGGTATGACACTCGCTTACGGATCTGAAGGTCCTGGGGTCGAACCTCCCGCTCGGCGCATAGTTGAGTCCTTGGAAAAGGCTCTTTACTCACATTCTCTCACCGTACTCAGGTGTAAAATGAGTACCTGGCCGTTAACAGCGGTGTCTTTGTCCGAAAAATTGTAATATAGCCTAACAGGCAGCATGTCCCGTCCTACATGTTAAATGGTGCTGTTGACCAGGGAACCCCTGTAAAGCGCTTTGAGCACATTTAGTGGATATTGCTCTATATAAAGCTTCTCACTAAATTCTGTCAATCAGAATATCAATATTTAAGGCTTCTCATAGTTTTGTGCGTTTGTTAGTTATAATATTCGGCTGGTGAATGTTGTGAGTGTTTTACCGAAACGCATCAATTGCCTAGAATATCAGACATGCCTTAAACATCAATACCGCTATGGTCTCTCTCCCCCTCCCCTCCCTCCCCCCCCCCCCCCCCCCCCCCCCCCCCCCCCCCCCCCCCTTGCCCTAAATCAACATTAAGGCATGGGAATTCATCGCCAACGGAAAGAATGCCTTTGAAATGAAATATCGCTTGTAATGACCTCTATTAAGTAAAATACTTAAAACACCTGTCCGCCAGATGAACCATTGCAACACAGCAAAACTATTCGGAACCTTAAACGTTTATAATCTGATTGATCTATTTTAATAGGAATTTTTCAGCCAAACTGGCGAGCAGAATGACGCCATCTTGTATTCTTCTACCACATTGAATAGGATTCAATAGTCTGATGTCACGTCGCCCAGCAACGAGCACCTTGGTTCTAAACACAGAAAATCGGTACTTTTTATTCTTCATGCTGCTAGAAATTTTTCACAGTTCATGTGATCAGAATGTTTAAAAGTCAATACATGATCAGATTTATAATGTTTTTCTCCTCTGGATACACTTTTATTCTCGTGGGAGAAGTATTTCATAAGGGCGTCCGACATTGTTCCGATAGTTTAGAACCAGTTACTAAATTACAATGCGTCTTTACGAGGGAAGTGACGTCACGACTGTTGACTCCTATTGCGAAGTGCCTTCCAGTCCACTATGGGAGTCATTTTAAAGAGATCGTATACATTTTGGAGGCCTTCAGTAAATGTAAGGCATACTATGTGTAAGCTCCGTTACATCAAGTTAAATGTGTGCTGTATTGATGCCTATAGATAGTATGCGCTTGGCTAAGAAGTTCACAACATTGCCATCCGGAAGTGTAACGGACCAACACACAAAACTATGTGTAACCATGATCGTCTATAGTCTGGTTAATACACTTTAGTGAGAATTACTCATAAACGCGGATGGCAAAAAGGAATAATAAAGACCAGGGCGACGCCAATTTCATACTATCTACGAGTATAAATCACTTCCCAAATCATCAATGTGACACATTCTCTCATCACATGGACAAGACGATGACTTAAATCTAATCTTAATCATAATATCCTACTATATAAGACGAGACAAGATCTCTCTTCCTCCCCCCCCCTTTCCCCACATCCACTATCCCTCCACCTTCTTCAAGACCCCTTTTCATCACTGCAACAACGAAAACGACAAAATTATGTATGTACATAACTCAACATCTCTGATCTGGAGGAGTCACGACCCCCCCCCCCCCCCCCCGCCCTCTTAGTAGTATTAAAGCAAAGAAAGATCAGAAGATAGCAACGTACGAAAAAGGAACTGTCTTTGCTTTGGATCAGCTCAATATTATCGAATAATAATTCATGACCTATATTTGACAGTGACATGACCTGAAAGTGTTGCGAGAATCTTAAAAGTCAAGCAACGTAGGCATGATATAAAAAAATAAATGAAAAAAACAAACAAAACAAAGCAAAACAAAACAAGTTCGACCACCTGCCTCATTGTGTGACCTTGAGCAAGTCACCTAGTCCTAGCTCACTTTGCGGCGCTGAACTGCGGCTAACGCCTGGGTTATTCCAGTCTTCCCCCAACAAACCCTAGAGCTAGAGACAAATTTCCTCTTGGGGATGACTGAAGGGAATTTTTTAAAACATAATTAAAATTGAGCTTTATATAGCGCAATATCCACTAAATGTGCTCAAAGCGCTTTACAAGGGGTCCTTGGTCAACAGCAACATTTAACATGTAGGACGTAACATGCCGCCTGTTAGGCGATATTACAATTTTTCGGACAAAGACAACGCTGTTAACGGCCAGATACTCATTTTACACCCGAGTACGATGAAAGACAGTGAGTAAAGAGCCTTTTCCAAGGACTAAACTATGCGCCGAGCACGAGTATCGAACCGAGGACCTTCCGATCCGAAAGCGAGTGTCATACCACAAGACCACATAGCCGAACAAATTTTAAAAATTATTTCATTATAAAAATAAGATTGACAGGCACAGATATTTTGACACATAACAACAGTTGTTAATTATTTTATATCGGGAGTAAACCCTCTCCTTACCAACGATATGAAAATCGTCACATCCGTTACGATACAACCAACATTTTTCTTATTCAAATGTCTCTTGTACATCATAACATTTAAAGAAAATGAACAGTGTGTTGTAGAGCATGTTTTGCTAAAGAAATTATTTGTCACAAGAACTTATTGCTATTGTGTTTGAGTGATAAAAAATATAATTTTGTGTTAGTTTGGTGTGAAGTTTTGGGGAAAATCCATCCTGATAATGGCTGGTAAGGAGAGAGTTAAACGTGGGGTGTTGACAGGTATTCTACCATTTGACCCCTGGATCTATTGATCATTCATCCCTTGGGCAGGACGATCAGACCCAAAAACCCCATTATACCAACAATATTATTCATGAAGATGTCACGGTGGTAGAAGGTCACAGACTGGCTATTCATCATTGACAACCATCTACATACTACGCATACATAATTATAATAATAATAATAATAATATGAGATGAACTCGGCTGATTCTCGCCGACTCGAAATGGTAAAAATCATAGAAAGTGTTGCTTCTCTATTTAGATATAATAAATAATATGAAATTGAATGTAAGCTTCAATTTAATTCCAAAAACAGATCAAATGAACGTTTCGGGTTTCCCTACATTTATCAACAAAACAGGATGAATGAAATAGTGACTATCACATCATCTCATTCATCTGTGGTGTTTCATTCATCCTGTTTTGTTGATAAAGGGGAAACCCGAAACGTTCATTTGATCTGTTTTGGTATTTAAATTGAAGCTTACATTCAATTTCACATTATTATAATTTATTTCTTCGAGCTTCGAGCAGCAACATTTACATTACTCTATTTAGATATAGTGACCAGTCGCCAAAAAGAAAAAAAATGGTAATAGCTGCATAAAAAGTGGTTTTGAAATTAAATAAGCCATAAATATGACATTGTAGTTTCGTCAGTTTCACTCAAGATGCATTAATATTATCGTTGTATATAACATAATTATTAAGTTTAAAAATCAATTGGAGAAGTTAGATAGTTCCTATTTTGGCGTGTTTTAAGTCAAATTATAATATTATTGGAAATACGTTTTGAATACTGATTATTGATTTGATCGTCTAAGGTTGTGATTGAATGAATGATTCACAACCGAATTGTAGCGATTTATTAATGTCTCTGCCTTGGGGTTCAGAAACAAGATTCAATCGAAGACCAGAGCACAGCTGGTTCTCAATAAAACAGAAAATTATAAACCAAGCCTCGCGTTTTTTATTAGAATTTCTCTATTTAGCATATATATATATATATATATATTATATATATATATATATATATATATATATATATATATATATATATATATATGTATATATATATATTATATAGTGAAGGATTGTAAAGAAAATATTAGGAAGCTTGTTATGATGATGATGATGGTGATGATGATGATGTTGTAGATGCCGTTTTTTCGATGACTACCATGTTACTAGTGTGCATCTGTGTGAGTGTGTCTATGCCAATATTGTATTGTTATAAATGCGTAACCAAATGACAAATTGCTACTTTTTAAAGGACAATTAAGATTTATTATTAATTAATCAATTTTGAGGAGGTAGGTCACATCTATTATGACGGGGCTCAGTTGCTAGAGCACGCGTCTCACAAAGGAAAGGAAACGAGCTGGGGTCAGTCGAGGTTTTATAATTTATGATCCCGTTGTCATGCTAGGAGTGATGATGGTGTTGCGTGATCCGGATTTTAATCAAAAACAAAACAAAACAAACAAACAAAGAAACAAAAACAACAACAAACAAAGAACAACATAACAAAGACATAAAACCAAAAACAAAACAGACTGAACTGCAGGCTACACATTTACACACAGTAAGGCTTAGTACTATGATTCTGATATTATTATGTTCTAAAATGCCTTAAAAAGCTCAGACTATTTACCCCCAACCGGCAATAAATAACAATGTGAAATTGATTGTAAGCTTCAATTTAATTACAAAAACAGATCAAATGAACGTTTCAGGTTTCCCCTTTATCAACAAAACAGGATGAATGAAACACCACAGATGAATGAAATAATGTGGGAGTGACGTAGTTAAGATGAAGCTTACCATCAATTTCACATTATTATTTATTTCCTCGAGCTTTGAGCAGCAACATTTACACAACCGGCAATACAGAAACACATTTCCTTTCCATATTGTACAAGCAGCTATTTATAGTATTAGAATTTATTTTGTTTCAATTTTTAAACTACGAAATATAGAAGTGAATAATCTGATATATTTAGAAAATAGGTGAGAAAATAATAATCTTGATGGCAATACAATTATCTGTGTCAGTCCTTCAAACCCTTGAGATCTATAGAGCCGGATCTCATCCAAGTTTGTGTAGCATTAAACTGAAGGTAACAAATTGCTTACTTCTATAATAATAATATAAATAGGAGGCTAATCAATCCACTATCAAATCTTAAATATAATAATTGAATTAAATATTAATCATTGATCTTAAAATTCAACCACATTAACTCACTCAACTCTAACACCGACTATATCCTTAGTTTACCCAGGTTACTTTTACCCCATGCCTATTTTTTTATATTTTTCTGAGACAAATTTTAGGCGTAGTATCAAAGCTAATGTTTTGAAATTTTACACGTTAATGGTAGTTGGAATAAAACTATCTATGCACATATTGATTTTTAATACACTTTTTAAATCCAGTTGTGAAAAGTAGCAAAAATATCTAGGATTGAGTGAGTTAATAATATTTTTTTTCTAAAAGAAAAAAACTAAAGATGCATTCAATGTCGTTGATCAGAGAGTTATAACTGAGTAACATTTTCACAAATAACTTCCTACATTAAATGAATCTACATTGGTCAACTCGGAGTGTAAATCAACAAGTCATAAAGAAACAGCATTCGTGACAAAAACAATAATATTATTATGTTGGGATAAATCTGATGCTTAAAATTGAGTTTTAGTCTTAAGTTATGACACACGAGTGTAAATAGATGCTCTTTTTCCAAATCAATGAAGAGTAATTCCTAAACGTCAAATGACTTTAATTTCCTCGTTCTAAGTATTTTGATAATAAACCCAATTTTATTCCGACATATAATTCCAACATTTGACTAGATGGTCACATTTACATTAAGGGATAAAGTATAAGAAAACTTTCACTAACAACAACAACAACAACAACAACGACAAACAACAACAACAACAACAACAAAAGAAATAAAAATAATCTCAATAGAATAAACTTTTATCTTCAGGATGTATCTCAGACTACCGAGGCGTCTTTGCAATAAACACCACCGCAAAATTAAGAAACAAGTAGAGCTAGTTATCTAGAAAAAAATCCAAACAAATAAAAAGATAAATAAACAAGAAAAAAACAACAACAAATAAACAAAAAAAAAATCATTAAGACAGAGGGGTTCGAACTCAGTTGCTAGTGTAATGTCCGGCGTGTAGTTATTATACCTAAACCAATGCGTAATCCATTCCACCACCGTGGAGTCCATCCATACACTGATAAATTGTTACACTGAATCAAAATTAAAATTTTATGACTTTAACAAAAGTGTAGGTACTGATCGAAAAAAAAAAAAACATATTCAAACCATTACACGCTTTATCCAATAATGTGAACAATAGACCTACATTTCAGAAATTAATTTCTAACGTTATATCTATCTAGTACTGAAGTCATATAAACATTTAGAAACGCTGTGAGAAATTCACAGAGAAATCCGATGAACTTTGGGCTTGTATTACCACCACTACATACCATAGAAATAAAAATGGTAAATACACACAGAAATCCATCGAACACTGTGTTTATACTAGATACATCGCATAGAAAAAATCACGTAAAATCACACAAGGGATCTATCGAACACTGTGTTTACACTACATCGCATAGCATAGACAAAAAAAACGTAAAATCACACAACAGATCCATCGAATCGAACACTGCGCCTGCCTGTGCGTCCCTGCTGAAGTCGTTATGACAATATAAAAGCAATGAAAACCACCGCGATCTGTCTAAGATCATAGTAGAAACTATTTTGAATGATTTATGATGTACTCAAACAAACACAACAACGCACAATAAAATATAAATCTATTTTGAATGATTTATGATGTACTCAAACAAACACAACAACGCACAATAAAATATAAATCTATTTTGAATGATTTATGATGTACTCAAACAAACACAACAACGCACAATAAAATATAAATCTCCACAGTACTAACTTGGCCAACCAACGTTGCCATCACAACTAGTATAGTAGATCCTAAATATACAACTTTACGTACATTATACATTACAACATCAGCCTGTATAATAATATACCATAACCGCTGTGTTATAACGTATACTTATATTCTCCTACAAACTGCTGCTACCCACACAAGGGCAACAACAATGTCAGCTTTCCCTAACATTTGCTCTCATGCAACTTACTATCTATAGATACGTACATAGGAAGTAAGATACGTTTTCCCTTCACCCCACCGCCGACCAGCGTAATGATAAATCTTACATCCATCCACTTAATGGTCGTATGTAATTGGTATTTTCAGACAAGTTGACTTCAGGATAATAAACGAGAGTTGCAAATTTGTCTTCCTTATTATTCACGCCTTCCATCCAACACAATAGTAAGATAGGATCCTTGTATTTATGCCTTTAAAAATGTAACAGCACTAGGGACATTTTTTTTCTTTCGCTTTCTTTTTGGTCCAAGAAAGTAGTCCGTGAGATTTATGTGGCCCATACAGCAGGATTTATTCCGATTAATATTTCTGTAACTTCTATAGGTGAGGCACTAGGCTACTGGCTGGACGATAACAAAGTTCTTAGCTTCTGCCTGATCAAACCAATCTAGCAACCCACTCAGGTCAGGATGGACGGAAAGGAAGATATACAAAAAGGGTTGATTTAATCATTTAATGACAAGAATTCATTTTTGATTTTTTTTTAAAATGACCCTCTAACTAAACTTGGCAATATCTCAGTTCAAACCTTTTAAACATCCGACTGATTATGTCAAGCACTGACACATATATGTTATTGGCGCAAAAGATTCTATCCGCGACCCTCGAAAGGCATGTTATCAATGCAAATGATATTTTCTTTCAGACACGAGGTTTAAACAATGATCCATAGATAAGCATGACACGACAATTGAAATAATTATGTAGAATAAAGATAAGAAAAACTGTAAGATCTTATTTTGCTGATTTTTCAATTATGATTTAAGAAAAGACCGAGACAAACAATTCTAAACCAGTAAAAAACAAACAAACAAAAAAGACCCCCCCCCCCTGCCAAGAAAAACAAAACAAAACAAATCATAAACTAAAAACAAATAAAAAATAACACCATCCACAAAAAATAAAACTCCTAACAAAATGAACAAGAAATAAGAACCCCCCCTCTCCAAACAAAAAACAAAAACAAAAAAAAAAAAACAAAAAAACAAAACAAAAACAAAACAAATAAAAACAAAAAACAAACTAAAAATATTATTTCGATCAAAAAAGAAATTATTAAAAAAAAAGCCCAAACAAAAAAAAAAAGCAAAACAAAGCAAACTTAACAGAAACCAAAGCAAACAAACAAACAAAATAGGAAACTAAAACAAAGAACAACAACAAAACAGAACACCAAAAACAAGGATTTTAGAGTTATAACAAATAGTAAGCATTTCTCTTGTCCCCATTAGATAGGGGATACAATCAGGTCATAAATAGTATGTGAAATGGTCATTCGTGATCTTACTGATAGTTACAGTTGAAAAGTCACTAACTATGCTAAAGGTGGTGGTAATTTGAGGACATGTGTTTTTGTTATTTATTAATCTATTTATTCAGTTAGTTTTATATATATATATATAATATATATATATATATATTATATATATATATTATATATATATATATAATATTCATTTATTTATTTATTTAATTTTTTAACTGTAATAATAGGGATATAAATGGAGAACCAACCTTATCATCAGATACAATCAACAAGCATAATATAACTGATTGAAGCCTACGATAATTTATTTCCCTATTAGGCCTGTGATTCATAAGATGAAACGATAACTGCTAAATGTTAATTGTCGTTAATTTGCACAGTCAGACCGACCAGTCCTTTAACAAAGAATGAAACAAATAATAAACATACAAATAATAGATAGGTTTTAGATAGTGATAATTGGATTCAGTAGTCTGATGTCACGCCGCCCCGCAACGGCGGCCATCTTGGTTTTAAACAAAGAAAATTATTACTTTTTATTATTCATCCTGGCAAGAACATTTCATATGCCTTGTGATCAGAATGTGTAAAAGTCAAAACATGATCAAATTTATAGTTTTTTTTTCCTCTGGATACGCTTTTATGCTCGCCGGGGAAATATTTCATACGGTGTCCGCCATTGTTCCGATAGTTTAGAACCAGTGTTACTAAGTTACCATGCGTCATTAGGAAGGAAGTCACGTTACGACTGTTGAAGAGTATTACTAAACAAAAAGGTATAGATAGAATTAAGTTGACGTCACTCGGGTCTTTGTTTTTGCTTTTTGCCATCCGCGTTCATGAGTAATTCTCACTAAACTGTATTAACCAGACTACAATATATATATATATATCTTCCCGCCCTCCTCCTCCTCCTCCTTTTATTATTATTATTATTATTATTATTATTATTATTATTATTATTATTATTTATTTTTCTCCCACCTTTCGAATTATACGAGATGATGAAAGCATGCGTCTTTTTCGTGCCCGCGTGTACCCTGCATTGGTTGTTGACATTTTGGGATAAACACGGGTATGTTTTAGCCGTGGGTTGATATTTGTTAACACGTCTATGAATGTTTTGTATGGTGTCTATTATGAGTGTTTGCGATTATGTGTGTCTGTGTATTATATTATAGATAGTATGCGCTTGGCTAAGAAGCTCACAACATTGCCATCTGGAAGAATAATAGTTCGAAGATGACGTTACTCAGGTCTTTGTTATTGTTTTTTGCCATCCGGCTTTATGAGTAATGCTCACTGAACTGTATTAACCCGACTATAAACGTTCATGGATACACACAATTTTGTGTGTTGGTCCGTTATACTTCCGGATGGCTATGTTTTGAGCTTCTTGTGTACCCTTGAACGTTTATAGTCTGGTTAATAGTGTTTAGTGAGAGTTACTCATAATCGCGGATGGCAAAAGGCAATAAACAAAGACCTGAGTGACGTCATCTTCGAACTATCTATAGAAAGATTGAAGTTGACGTCACTCAGGTCTTTGGTATTGGTTTTTTTTTGCCATCCACGTTTATGAGTAATTCTCACTAATCTGTATTAACCATAATAATATTATTAACGTTCACGTTTACACACAGTTTTATGTATTGGGGTCCGTTCTACAGTTGCCTTCGTAAAGTTATGGCCTGATACTGACCAAAAAATGACGTCAAAATGCCAGTCTTTTGCCACAAAAGAAAACAAATCGTGAGTTGTATTCAGTAGCTCAACCAATGAAATAACTTGTTTCCTTGAGCTCTACTAACGACAACTCACTAGACGGTGCAAAAACCAAATAATGACGTCAAAATGCCAGTCTTTTTGGGTTTCAGTGTCAGGCTATATAGATAGAATGCGCTTGGCCAAGGAGTTCACAACATTGCCATCCGGAAGTATAACGGACCAACAAACAAACTCTGTGTAACCATGAACTTTTATAGTCTGGTTAATACAGTTTAGTGAGAACAACTCACAAACGCGGATGGCAAAAACAATAACAAAGGCCTGAGTGACGTCATCTGCATACTATCTATATTATGCATAGGCGTGTCATGACCCGTAATATTATGACCTCAATGACCCTAAGTATCCTTGTGTTGTCAACTTTGTTTATCACGACAACTGTCTCCTCTGATTGGTCGTCTTCTCGTACCAAATAATGGTCGAAACACTCACAGATACGCACTCAAAGACAGCAAATAAAGGATATAAATAGTATGCAGATGACGTCACTCAGGCCTTTGTTATTGTTTTTGCCATCCGCGTTTATGAGTAATTCTCACTAAACGGTCTTAACCAGACTAAAAAAGCTCAAGGTTACACACAGCTTTGTGTGTTGGTTCGTTTTACTTCCGGATGGCAATGTTGTGAATGAACTTCTTAGCCAAGCCCATACTATCAAAAACACTGAAACACACACCCATACCACACACATTCAAACACACACACACAAACATAAATACTACAGTCGCACCTACAACAACATAATATGAAGTAATTAAACCTTAATTAGCAGACATAGAGTTACTCATAGCAGGACACGACACTTTATCATTAACCCACGAGCACTCACTCTCACACAATCACACACCGAGCAAAGCTGGTCCCAGCTGTCTTAAGTACCTCTATTCTGTCATACTCCGGAAAAACCCATATTTAAAAATTTGGCCAGAAAACTTGTCCTTCAAATATCAATCGATTTAAACGACCCTCATCTTTGCAAACCTGGGACTTCGCGTTTGAGAGCTTTTGCAAAGATGAGGGTCATTTAAATCGATCGATATTTGAAGTACAAGTTTTCTGACCAAATTTTTAAATATTATGAGTTTTTCCAGAGTACGACTGTATTCTAATTACTGTTTTAACAAGTTAACTGCCGTACTCTATAAAATACACGTATTTAAAAATTTGGCCAGAATGTTCGTACCTCAAATATCGCTATTTACGGTTGGTTACATATTTTACACCTGAGTACTGTTAGAGAATGAGTAAAGAGCCTTTTCCAGGGACTCAACTATGCGTCGCCGCTCAGAGCGGGACTCGAATCCTGGACCTTCCGACCCGAAGGCGAGCGTCATACCACAATACCCCAGTGCCGCACAGTAAAGAAATGAAGATGGTTTTGACGTCCAGCCGAAATCCTTACCGAATATACTTGGAGCTACTCGGCATGAATGACCCACAATGATTGACCTACAGACAGATAGACAGACAGACAGACAGACAGATAGACACACTTGGACGGACAGACCGATGGACAGCTGGACAGACAGACAGTAATATGATGGATTAGTGCGGACTGGGAGACTGACCTCCTGACATCCAATGTTATTATGTCATACTGGCCAAGATTATGTAGTATGTGTTTGTGTGCGTGTGTGTGTTTATGTGTGTAAGGTGTAGTGATAAAAACCTCCTAATTTTTAGCTGAAAACCAGTTTTATTTCGTACCTAGTCCAGTTTTTTTTTTTCGATTATCGAAGACTTACTACAATTAATAGATTGGCCTCCTTATGTAAAAAAAAAAAAAAAAAAAAAAAAAAAAAAAAAAAAAAAAAAAAAAAAAAAAAAAAAAAAAAAAACACACAAACAAAAAAAAACAAACAAAACAAATTAAAACAAACAAAAATTCCTTTTATTATGGCAAGACTGGAATGACCCAGGCATCCGCCGCAGCGCAGCGCGTCAGAGCGAGCTGGGGAAAGGTGATTTGCCCAAGGCCACACAATGAAATGCGAATGCGGGTACAGAATAAGTCAAATTCGATACCTTTTGAGTACGAAGGAAAGACCATACCACTAGGCCATATCTGAGTCATATTCTATGCTCAATACGATTCAATAGTCTGATGTCACACCGCATGGCAACGGCGGCCATCTTGGTTCTAAAAAAAGAAAATCGTTACTTTTTATTCTTCATGCTTGCTAGAACTTTTCATATGCCTTGGGATCAGAATGTGTTAAAGTAACATGATCAAACGTATGTGTTTTTTTCCCTCTGGATACCCTTTATGCTCGCCGGAGAAATATTTCATACGGGCGTCCGCCATTGTTCCGATAGTTCAGAGCCAGTGTTGCTAAGTTACCATGCGTCATTAGGAAAGAAGTGACGTTACGACTATTGAATCCTATTTCACGTTGTCCACTACGGTCTGCTCATATCATTGCCATCCGGAAGTATAACAGACCAACA
>NC_088365.1:10941990-10979490 GCF_034508935.2 Berghia stephanieae | reverse complement strand
AAACATACACTTTTTAACCCATGTCAAAACAGAAGAAGAAATATAACAATTAAAACGAGACAATTTTATCACTTGCTACAAAATCAGATCAATAAAAAAAAAAAATTAAAAAGAAGAAAAACAAATAATCAATAACAACAACAAAAAAGGCAATATATTTATATATATATATATATATATATATATATATATATATATATATATATATATATATATATAAGTGAGGAATTGATATACACGGATCCTTGGGCGCGAATTATATCTATTATCTCACCTTTTTTTGTTCGGTTTAGTATATTATATTAATGCTTTGGTGTTTAAGCGTCTTTTCCAACATGACCTTTCAAAATGTGCTCGACTCCTTAGAGTCTAGTGCTCGTGGCACCGAGGTAGGTTTTTACAATATAGGGAATGACGAGAGACGCATGTGCACAACCAACATGACGTTCTCTCTCTCTAATAACTTTTCAGCCGGTGACGTCACAAACTATGGGTGACGTCCAATCAAGGGACGCTACTCTTCCGCTAATCTCATTCCATATTGCGTTGTTTTATTTCCTTCCTTTTAAAAATCCATTTATTTCCTTTTGATATATAATTGTCTTTAGTCATTATAAAAAATAAATAAAAAATAAATAAAGGAATGAATAAATAAATAAATAAATAAATACATATAGTATAAATAAATGAATAAATAAATAAATATAGTATAAATAAATAAATAAATAAATAAATAAATAAATAAATAAATACATAATAAAGGTTAAGGAAAAACTAAAACACAGGTGTTTGGCATATCAATTAGAATATATTTAAAAGCAAACCCTACAACAACATTGAAGCTACCTTTGTGATGATGCTCACGGCAGTTTTGAAATGTATCCGGCCAAGAAAGAACTTATGGCATATATTAAATAAATATTCTTTAAGTCCGTCTGTAAATAAATAAACATTGCCCGCGAATGTCGTGAGTGGCAGTAAGATCCCAATAAAATACCAACAACAAAAACGAAAACAAAAAAAAAATACTTACCGAAAATGAAACAAAAAACAAACCTAACAAACAATCAGACACACTCACAAACAAGCACAAATAAAACACAGCAGCCGGAGTTTGATTTTACATCAACTCATATTATTATCCTGTCTTTGACTTATCACTGGGGGAGCGTGGCTGAGCGGTACGGTCTTTGCTTCGTCCCCAATGCTCTCTATATACGTCTCTAGATTGCTATGTTCGTACCTGAAAGATGAAGTTCGACTACCGGCGGTGCTGTGTGGCCTTGAGCAAGTCAGCTCTCGCCCTTGCTCAATTTGCGGCGCTGCACTGCGTCTGCCACGACCTGGGGTATTCCAGTCTTCCCTTGGAATAGAACATAGACACATTTTCGCGTTGGAATGAATAAAGAGACTTTTTTTAAAGACAAAAAAAAAAGCTCTTGTCGAAATTGTTGTATAAATCATGATATAATTTATTATGATTTATAGGAAACAACTTTGTCTATAGACAGTATGCGATTGGCTAAAAAGCTCATAACATTGCCATCCGGAAGTATAACGGACCAACACACAAAACTGTGTGTTCCAGGAACGTTTGTAATCAGGTTAATACAGTTCAGTGAGCATTACTCATAAACGCGGATGCCAAAAAACAATAACAAAGACCTGAGTGACGTCATCTTCGAACTATCTATAAAATGTTAACTGTCTCCAAAATGGCGATTGACTAAATCGGGAAAAGGAAGAAAAAAAAATGACTGATGTCTACAAGAAAAAAAAAACAGGAAGGGGGGGGGGGCGGTGGTTAAATGTTGATTGGTGACTACAAAGAGAGGAGGTGGGGGGGGGGGGGGGGGGTTAAATGTTGATTGGTGTCTGCAAGGGGGGGGGGGGGGGGGGGGGGGGTTAAATGTTGATTGGTGTCTATCCAAGGATGAAGAAAACACTCCTGATGGTAACAGAGGCGTTGTGACATTTGCCTCCAACGCTTTACTTACTCAATATAAACAAACCGTGGTGTTAGATTATTTAGATGACTGAATGTCTACTACCACTTGGCACATGATCAGTTGCTACGAGCTTTCGAATATTATGAAACCCATCGCCTCGATCTATGTATGCGGCTATGTGTCTTGTGGTATGACACTCGCTTTGGGATCTGGAAGGTCCTGGGTTCAAGCCTTGCTCGGCGCATAGTTGAGTCTTTGGAGAAGGCTCTTTACTCACATTCTCTCACCGTACTCAAGTGTAAAATTAGTACCTGGCAGTTAACAGCGTTGTTCTCTGTCTGAAAAAAAAATGTAATATCGCCTAACAGGCGTCATGTCCCGTCCTAAATGTTAAATGTTGACCACAGGGAACCCTTGTAAAGCGCTTTGAGCACGTTTAGTGGATATTGGGCTATGCGCTGTAAAAAAAAAAGCTCCAAAAAAATAATTTGCTATTAGCTTTCGAATATGTAACCCATCGACTCAATCTGGATGTATGCCAGCATGAACCAGATGCCTAATTAATATCAAAACCCAACTCGGATAATTAGAACTGGTTTTTCGCCCTTCATCTCTTTCTTTCTTTTTCTTAGACATATGTATCTTTTTCTTTCATTTATTCTTATTTTTTGTTTGTTTTTGTTTTATTAAATTGTTTTCCTTACTCTCTCTCTCTCTCTCTATCTATCTCTCTCTCTATCTCTCTCTCTCTCTCTCTCTCTCTCTCTCTCTCTCTTTCTCTTCTCATATTCCTTCTCTTGCTTTCCTCTTCCTCCTCCTCCTCCTTCTCCTTCATCACCACCCCACCACTATCTCTTCCTCCTCCTCCTCTTCTTCTTCTTCTTCTTCTTCTCCTTCTTCTTCTCTTCTTCTTCTTCTCCTCCTCCTTCCTCATTTTCTCCCAATCTCTATGCCTCATCCCTCCCCCAATATTCATTACAGCAACGTCACCTAAACCACCCCCTGATTTCAACACGTCATAAAGTACTCAGTACTCATATTTCTAGACTTATTGAGGAGTGAGCGTCTATTTTTGTACTCAACTTAATCTCGAATGAAAACCGTCACACTCAAAAACATTCATTCAGACTAGACGTCTAAACTAAATGAACTTGAAACAATATACAATTAATGATGCATTCAAAGGTACGGTATCAAAATACGGGAATGCTTCTCGCCTACGTACACATTACACATACATATGTGACCCACCGTATCAAAGCGGTATTATGTCGGGATCCACTCGGTAAGGGAAAATGAACTCATAGCCACAAATATCCAACTTGGGTTTAATTTCTGTACGCTATGGTGTAGTATAAAGGATATTTCTTGCATTGCAAAAACTTGTAAGCTCCATTTTCTCACTATTCTATCTCTAAATTCAATTTTTGGGGGTTTGAATCATCCCGACATATCACCGTTTTGAGACGGAGGGTCACATATATGCAGATCTGAAACCGGCACCGGTCTGGGATTGTTTTAACGTTGTTATAATGGAGAATATATTACGTAGGTTTGAGGGTGCTTGCGGTCTATCAATGGGATCGAACCAATTTGGTTAATCAGGCATGCAACTAAGTAGATCCTATCTCCCTCTCTCTCTCTCTTCTTCTCTTCTTCCTTCTCTTCTTCTTTCTTCTTCTTCTTCTTCTTTTCTTCTCTCTTCTTTCTTCTTCTTCTTCTTCTTCTTCTTCTTCTTTCTTCTTCTTCTTCTTCTTCTTCTTCTTCTCTTCTTCTTTCTTCTTCTTCTTCTTCTTCTTCTTCTTCTTCTTCTTCTTCTTCTTCTTCTTCTTCTTCTTCTTCTTCTTCTTCTTTTCTTCTTCTTCTTCTTCTTCTTCTTCTTCTTCTTCTTCTTCTTCTTCTTTCTTCTTCTTCTTCTTCTTCTTCTTCTTCTTCTTCTTCTTCTTCTTCTTCTTCTTCTTCTTCTTCTTCTTCTTCTTCTTCTTCTTCTTCTTCTTCTTCTTCTTCTTCTTCTTCTTCTTCTTCTTCTTCTTCTCTTCTTCTTCTTCTTTCTTCTTCTCTTCTTCTTTCTTCTTCTTCTTCTTCTTCTTCTTCTTCTCTTCTTTCTTCTTCTTCTTCTTCTTCTTCTTCTTCTTCTTCTTCTTCTTCTTCTTCTTCTTCTTCTTCTTCTTCTTCTTCTTCTTCTTCTTCTTCTTCTCTTCTTCTTCTTCTTCTTCTTCTCTTCTTTTCTTCTTCTTCTTCTTCTTCTTCTTCTTCTTCTTCTTCTTCTTCTTCTTCTTCTTCTTCTTCTTCTTCTTCTTCTTCTTCTTCTTCTTCTTCTTCTTCTTCTTTCTTCTTCTTCTTCTTCTTCTTCTTCTTCTTTCTTCTTCTTCTTCTTCTTTCTTCTTCTTCTTCTCTTCTTCTTCTTCTTCTTCTTCTTCTTCTTTCTTCTTCTTCTTCTTCTTCTTCTTCTTCTTCTTCTTCTTCTTCTTCTTTCTTCTTCTTTCTTCTTCTTCTTCTTCTTCTTCTTCTTCTTCTTCTTCTTCTTCTTCTTCTTCTTCTTCTTTTCTTCTTTCTTCTTCTTCTTCTTCTTCTTCTTCTTCTTCTTCTTCTTCTTCTTCTTCTTCTTCTTCTTCTTCTTCTTCTTCTTCTTCTTCTTCTTCTTCTTCTTCTTCTTCTTCTTCTTCTTCTTCTTTCTTCTTCTTCTTCTTCTTCTTCTTCTTCTTCTTCTTCTTTCTTCTTCTTCTTCTTCTTCTTCTTCTTCTTCTTCTTCTTCTTCTTCTTCTTCTTCTTCTTCTTCTTCTTCTTCTTCTTCTTCTTTCTTCTTCTTTTCTTCTTCTTCTTCTTCTTCTTCTTCTTCTTCTTCTTCTTCTTCTTCTTCTTTTCTTCTTCTTCTTCTTCTTCTTCTTCTTCTTCTTCTTCTTCTTCTTCTTCTTCTTCTTCTTCTTTCTCTTCTCTTCTTCTTCTTCTTCTTCTTCTTCTTCTTCTTCTTCTTCTTCTTCTTCTTCTTCTTCTTCTTCTTCTTCTTCTTCTTCTTTTCTTCTTCTCTCTTCTTCTTCTTCTTCTTTTCTTTCTTCTTCTTCTTCTTCTTCTTTCTTCTTCTTCTTCTTCTTTTCTTTTCTTCTTCTTCTTCTTCTTCTTCTTCTTCTTCTTCTTCTTCTTCTTCTTCTTCTTCCTTCTTCTTCTTTCTTCTCTCTTCTTCTTCTTCTTCTTTCTTCTTCTTCTTCTTCTTCTTCTTCTTCTTCTTCTTCTTCTTCTTCTTCTTTTCTTCTTCTTCTCTTCTCTTCTTCTTCTTCTTCTTCTTCTTCTTCTTCTTCTTCTTCTTCTTCTTTTCTTCTTCTTCTTCTTCTTCTTCTTCTTCTTCTTCTTCTCTTCTTCTTCTTCTTCTTCTTCTTCTTCTTCTTCTTCTTCTCTCTTCCTTCTTCTTCTTCTTCTTCTTCTTCTTCTTTCTTCTTCTTCTTCTCTTCTTCTTCTTCTTCTTTCTTCTTCTTCTTCTTCTTCTTCTTCTTCTTCTCTTCTTTCTTCTTCTTCTCTTCTTCTTCTTTCTTCTTCTTCTTCTTCTTCTTCTTTCTTCTCTCTTCTTCTTCTTCTTCTTCTCTTCTCTCTTCTTCTTCTTCTTTCTCTTCTTCTTCTCTTCTCTTCTTCTTTCTTCTTCTTCTCTTCTCTCTTCAATACCAAGTCTGTGCCAGACATCGGTGATCATGGTACGCCATTCATCCTCGAAAAAAAGAACAAAAAAAAACCCAAACAAAACAAAACAATGCAATATATTGCCAATTGTGATAAAGTTGAAACAGGCCCAAACTTGTTTGAACTAAAAACATCAATAACAATCAACTCAACTTCATATTATTTTTATTTTGACAATAAATTCCATTTTCAGCACATAATCCATTCCGACACAACACCGATTTCAGGGGATGGGCTACATATTATACATATCTGCAGAGGTCTGACAACCAGCACCATTATGACCCGATTTAACTTCTCTCCTAACCAGTCATTTTCAGTATTTTCCCAAAAATGGCAGGCTTACCCAGCAGAAAAAATTGAGCTTTTAAACTCAAATAATCTCTCTACAAAACAACTTTATGTTCTTATTAATTAAACAAAGACCGTTGTGATGTACAAAATAAATCTGAATAAGAAAAATTGTATATTGAATCGTAACAAATGTTTCGATTTTACTGTAGGTGGTAAGGTGAGGGTTAACATCGTTGCAATGGAGACTATATTTTATTTGCGTTGTTTGAACATATTTCTACGAGACCGTCACCAATTGGGTTATCAGACTAACCGTAATTAAGTAAATAATAAGTATTCGTAGAAACTATTCAAGTTTAAGTGAATCAAATTATATATTTTTTCAAACAACTAAAAACAAAAGTAGAAAGAAAGAAAAAAATAAACAAACAAACAAAAAAAAAACACCAGAAAATAATTTAAACAAAAGAAAACACACGAAAAACAACCAACCCCCCCCCCTCCCAAAAAAAAAAAAAAAACAAACAAACAAAAAAAATAAAAAAAAAACCCAAAAAAAAAAACAACAACAAAAACAAAAACAAAATCAAAATAAACAATAAATAAATAATAATCAAACATAAATATCAAGCCTAAACAAGATGTCAAACCGAAATGATATTTGTGCCCACGATCGCCATAAAAACAGTCGAAGATACACGAGTATCTATAAAAACGAACACACAATAAACAAACAAAAGTGTGTAAATATCCGGGTCTGGTGGTGACATTTGGTGCAGCGTCTAATTGGCTTACAGAACTAACATTGAAAATATAGAACAAAAAAAAAAAACAGTCGAATAAATAAATAAATAGTATGTGATGGCGATTATGAAGCAGAGAGAGAGAGAGAGAGAGAGAGAGAGAGAGAGAGAGAGAGAGAGAGAGAGAGAGAGAGAGAGAAAGAGAGAGAAAGAGAGAGAAAGAAAGAAAGAAAGAGAACGAGAGAGAGAGAGAGAGAGAGAGAGAGAGAGGGAGATAGAAAGATATTATATATTTTTATAAAGAGAGAGAGAGAGAGAGAGAAAGAGAGAGATGCCGATTGACCATCGATGCAGCATATTGTCGTGAAAAGAACATTAATCTGAAAATATGTTTTGGGAATGGTGCCAGACAAAGCAGAATTAAAAAATACAAATTAAAAATCCTCCCCCCCCCCAAAAAAAAAAAAGTCAGGCGACCTCGACTGGGAATCGAACCTCAGACCTGTATGTAAAACGGTAACCAGGAGGTCTGAATTACTTCGATTTCATTCAGTCATTCATCTTGTGTGAGAATTGATCATTTCCCAGAGTTTCAAAACAAGAAAAGGTGCGGTAGTGACGTCACTCTGCACTTACGTAGATCACCTTTTTTTTCTCATTTCAGTTAGAAAAAAAGTTTACTTTAGATATTAACAGTTTAACTCACTCAATCCTAGAGATTTTTGCAACTTTTAAAAATTGGAAAAAAATATGTTAAAAATAAGCATGTACATAGATAGTTTTATTCAACTACCATTAACATGTAAAAACTGAAAACATTAGCTTTCATATTACGCCTATAATTTGTCTCAGAAAAATGTAATAAATAGGCATGGGGTAAAAGTAACCCCGGGTAAACTACGGATATAGTCGGTGTTAGGGTTGAGTGATTTCACCAATTAACTGCGTTAATCTGGAGAAAAAAAACGCATATTAAGAAATTTGGCCAGAAAAGTTGTCCAAATATCACTGGATTTAACGACCCTCATATTGGCAAAATAAAGCTCTCAAACCGTGGACTTCGCCACACGGTCTCAGGTTTGATGTTTGTTCGTTTGTCAAGATAAGGGTCATTTAAATCGATCGTTATTTGAAGGACGAGTTTTCTGACCAATTTTATTTTTTATAATGTGTTGAATCTTTTCAGAATACGACAGTCAACGGGAACAAAAACAACAACCGCATTGATTGTTGAAAAGAGCAGGAAAAAAAAAATCACAGGACATTGATAACTAGGGAAATAAAGAATGAGATGATAGTTGGTTGGCGGTGAAACCCTTATCACCTTGTCAGCATCAGTCATCTCTCTCATACCACCCCCCCTCCCCCAACCCTTCCCCCCCCCCCCACAATAACCGAGAAAATGTAACCCTTGGTCCCAAAGCGATTACTGGAGCTAGAGATCGAACTTTTTGCCTCAGATATGAAAAGAGGGGTCAGTTTCTTTTCGTTTTTAGTAAAGAATAGATACCATTTACTTTTTTAAACTGTAAAACACCGAAAGTTCGTAATTCGTATATTTTTATTTTTCTGAAATCACTGTTATTCATTTTTGCCACAGATATCAAACCTGGGGTCAGTTTCTCTTCGTTTTAGTAAAGAATAGATACCATTTACTTTTTTAAACTGTAAAATACCAAAAGTTCGTAATTCGTATCTTTTTATTTTTCTGAACTCACTATTATTCAGGATTAGATTTTCCAGCCGTCAAGGGACAGTAGGCCATAATTAATACAGTAATGTTATGAAACCAAAATGTGACCCATCGTTTCAAAACGGTATTATGTCGGGGTGAACAAGATGATGAAAGGTAACTTTTAAGAGTAACTGGTCATGAAAACGAAATCTCGGTTTTCAGCACTTAAAAATTCTATATTTCTTCTTCAATAATACATTCATGGACTCAACACAAGTCTGATGTTTTTGGTCATAGATTCTATTCTCAGCACTTTGATCATCCCGACTTAATACCGTTTTGAGACGGTGAGTCACACATGATATCCTAATGGTATTATATAATATTATTATGTCTGCGTGAGTACAGAGCGGTGGGGGCTGCGCCTGAAGCATGGGATCGTGAAAATACTAACGATCGATATAGTGATAACGGAGAGGCTTCGGATCCGAACGATACAGCCAATTGACGTTTCGGGTAAAAACCCTTCGTCAGCACAACGATATACAAATTAGTGTGGACGTTATTCTTAAAATTGAACTTTGACCTTGGCCTACAAATTGTGTGACCCCCTCGTCCGAAAACGATATTATTGTGTCGAAATGGGAGTAAATAAGAATCGGACGAAATGGAAGTAAACTGACCAGGCCTTAAGCGCCTCCTTGCGCTGAGAGATTTTAAAAAATCACAAACCAAAATCAAAACTAAACTAAGATATACGTCAGTAATTGTATAACTCAACATCCACTAAACATGCTCAAATCGTTTTACAAAGGGTCCCAAGCCAACAGCAACACTAAACATCTAGGACAGGATATTAAGCCTGTAAGAAGACGATATTCCATCTTTTTCCCGAACACACCAGGTACTCAGTTTATATCTGAGCAAGGTGAGAGAATGCGAGTGAAGAGCCTTTTCCAAAGACTCAACTGTGCACCACTCAGAGCGGTACTCGAAATTTGGACCGGAAGCGAGTGTCATACAGCAAAACCAAATGGTCACGTTCAGTTGTTGTTTGTTTGTTTTTGAGGGTTCTACGGCGCTTGCAACACATTAAGGTCATATCAGCGCCAGTAAAAGGTAGAAAATTGGATAGTAAAAGGTTTTAGAATTACAATTAAAGCACCGAAGAAAAAGTAAGACCAAGGGGAATTGGTTCAAATATGAAACCTATGTAGATTCCAAGCGCACACTATCAAAATATTTTGTTTGAGATCACCTAAAAGTCTCACCAATACACAAATAAAGTCCCCACTAAGAGGATTACACTCAAATGTTTACAAATCATATATAATATGTAAACGAAACGGAATACAGTGCATAACAGAGATGATTTACAAGACAAAAAATATCGTCTGCCAAAACTCTAACTATACATTTGACTGTTTCCCTCCCAGCTAGGGTTTCCAACTAGGGCCGGGACAAAACCAAGTAATAATCTCATTTCAAGACAAAGACAGTCAGCAAGTTGGAAAACATATATCACTGCGGGAGGTCATGAACCCCACCCAGGGTCACTATAGGTTAACTCTCTCCTTACCAGCGATTTTCGGAATTTTCTCTAAACCTCACACCCACCCAACACAATTTTTTTTTCTACTCAAACAGAAAAGGATCAAGTACATCCAATACATATAATTGTGCAGTGTCCAATTTGTATCGCTAGAACCAAAATATTTTCTTTATAATTTGAGATGTACAGAGGATATAAGAATGAGAAAATTGTCGGTTGCATGGTAACGAATGTGACGATTTTCCTATTGATGGTAAGGAGAGGGTTAACGTAAGGACACCTGGGCCACCTGTGTCGCCAAGTACCTTGAAGTCCAGGCAAACAAATATAGGGTACTATTACTTAGGTCCAGTGGTACTATCAGTAGACAATGCTTGGGTCTAATCTAAATCTGATGTCAGCTTCCTATCCAAGTGATAACATGCAATGTTAATGTTAATGTCCGTTTCACGCTACAAAAATCAAAGGGAGATAAACGGCCGTTCCTTTTTGTTCAAAGGATTTAAATATGTACTAAACGACTACTAAAAATGTATTATATCCTCATCGTTTAACGACGGGTCAACATCCCATAAAAACACAGGGTGTACTACAAATCTTGATAGGACTATACAGTATTGGCCGCGGGCCTATCACCATCAAAGTGGTCATCCAGTGATAACGTGTGTGGCAAAATACTATAGGGAATGAGATTAGCGGAAGAGTAGCGTCCCTTGATTGGACGTCACCTTACAGAGAACGTCAATTTGGTTTTGAAGTGTCTCAAGCCGCTTTCACCGGAAGCGAGGACGAGAGACGCGTGCGCACAACCAACATGACGTTCTCTCTCTAATAACTTTTCCGCCGGTGACGTCATAGACTATGGGTGACATCCAATCAAGGGACGCTACTCTTCCGCTAAAATAATTCCCTGTAAAACGGCACAAAGGCAAGTAAAAAAAAAAAAAATAAACAGCATGATTTAAGGGCATTTTACGACGCTGTTACAAACTGGATGAGAGAATGTAAAGGAAAACAGTGGTGGTGATAATGTCAACGAGTTTTCATTACGTCAGCAGGAGGGTTTTTTTAGGCGGGTAACATAATACGCGAATTTCACTCCCCCCGTTGAGTGGGCGCACCTAATGACATTATAGACACCATCTCTAGTCCTGTTCTTTGTTTTATATCATTATATATACAAACCTATTAAAATGGAAAAGACCGCAAAGATAAAAGATGGGCATCATTAATTCTTTTGTAGTTCTGTCAATAAAAACATTGCCCCTAATAGTCTGTATAGATAGTATGCGCTTGGCTAAGAAGCTCATAACATTGCCATCCGGAAGTATAACGGACCAACACACAAAACTCTGTGTATCCATGAACGTTTATAGTCAGGTTAATACAGTTTAGTGAGAACTACTCATAAACGCGGATGGCAAAAAACAATAACAAAGACCTGAGTGACGTCATCTTCGAACTATCTATTGATTAGGTATACAAAACACATGCTCCATATCAATCTCATTTGTTTGGTTTTACTGACAAAATGACTTTTCGCTTGTTCTAAGTGAAATAATTATTTGTTGTTATAGACTCGTTATAATGATAAATCAATATGTAGCAAAACTAATGAGAAAGAGAAGTTTTATCATATTTTTTTTTTAACTTTTATGTCCACCAACGGACAATACAAGCTCGTTATAGTAATTAGATGGAAGTGAGACTTGGTGAAAGAAAACCACCAGCTGAACAAAAGCAGATTATTCAAAAACAAGACAATACAAAAAGCTTTTGCTTCCAAGGAGGGGGGGGGGGGGGGGGCGTGGCTCAGAGGTATGGTCTTTGCTTCGTACCCGAAAGGTACCGAGTTCGACACTATCCGCCGCGCTGTGCGACCTCGGGCAAGTTAACTCACACTAGCTCATTATACAGCGCTGCACTGCGGCTGACGACTGGGTTATTCAAGTTTTTTCCCTTGGAATGGACCCTAAAGATAAATAATTTCCCTTGGATGAATGAAAGAATTGTATTTTAGTTTTATTTATTTATTATTTGAACCACCCCAGATATCGAATTATTCACACACAGATTTACCAAATAGATGCTAAACCAGTTGGTAGAGAATCTGTCAACACAGTCTCACACTTTGGGCCAGAAAACGCATTGTCAACTTTTTAAAATTTTTATTTAACCTCAGGAGACACCCAATGTTTGTCGTCACTTTACCAGTTTAGAATTATCTCCGTCTTTTAAATACGAGAATAAACAGGTATAGGGATATTGACCTTATTAAAAAAAAAAAAAAGAAATTAAATAGGGAATGAGATTAGCGGAAGATTAACGTCCCTTGATTGGACGTCACTGGCGTGAGAGAGAACGTCAATATGGTTTTGCACATGCGTCTCTCGTCCTCGCTTCCGGTGAAATCGCGCGGTTAGTTAAATAGTTTCTCAGCGATCTTTAAGTTTTATCGAACCTGTGTTTAATTCTAAACATTATTTTTCTCTCACCCCAATAACATTATATTTTAAAGCTTGATATTACTTTTCATTCTTTAATTCTTTTTCATAATTAGTGAAATCTTCTCATCCAAAGGAAAGATATCCTCAGTTGAAAGTTATAAGTTTTTAAATTGACGTTCTCTCTGTAAGGTGACGGCCAATCAAGGGACGCTACTCTTCCGCTAATCTCATTCCCTACAATAAATAAATAAATAAATAAATAAATAAATAAATAAATAAATAAATAAATAAGTTTAAAAAAAAAACAAAAAAAAAACAACTTGATTTTATATGACTTAACAAAAGTGTACCAGGGTTATTAAGTTATTAACGCATCCGTCAACTTAAAACCCCAGGTTTGTGAGGTTTTTTTTGGTTATAGATAGAATGCTCTTGGCCAAGGAGTTCACAACATTGCCATCCGGAAGTATAACGGACCAACACAAAACTCTGTGTAACCATGAACATTTATAGTCTGGTTGCTACAGTTTAGTGAGAACAGCTCACAAACGCGGATGGCAAAAACAATAACAATGGCCTATCTATAGATAGTATGCAGATGACGTCACTCAGGCCTTTGTTATTGTTTTTGCCATCCGCGTTTGTGAGTTGTTCTCACTAAACTGTATTAACCGGACTATAAAAGTTCATGGTTACACAGAGTTTGTGTGTTGGTCCGTTATACTTCCGGATGGCAATGTTGTGAACTCCTTGGCCAACCGCATTCTATCTATAGCAAGATGAGTAATTTTAATCGACCGATATTGTTAGGACGACTTTTCTCGTGTGTCTTATAAAGCACGGGGATTGAATTTCATATCCTGACCCAAATGTGTCAAAGTCAAAGGCATCGATGGTACATTACTTCCTTCCTTCCCGGGTTCCATCTCTTTCCAGAGGTCGGATGTCATGGCCTTCCATCCTTCACGGTCCATTGCAGCCTCGTTACAGTCTGCCAAGCGCCGTCCTGTAGCTTCCTTGATGCCATCTGTCCAGGATTTCCTTTGTCTTCCTCTGCCTCTCTTTCCTTCAATTCTTCCCTCCATTATCCTTTTTTCGAGACTATCATGTCTTCGCATATGTCCAAAATGGTACATTACAATAGACAAATGAGCAAACAGACAGACTAACAAACAGGCAAGCAAACATAAAATACACACGAACAAATTATGAAAGAAGCTGAAAGCTCAAAGCAGTACAGTTTCACACTCCATACCAAGTATAGATAGAATGCGCTTGGCCAAGGAGTTCACAACATTGCCATCCGGAAGTATAACGGACCAACACACAAACTCTGTGTAACCATGAACTTTTATCGTCTGGTTAATACAGTTTAGTGAGAACAACTCACAAACGCGGATGGCAAAAACAATAACAAAGGCCTGAGTGACGTCATCTTCGAACTATCTATAGATAGTTCGAAGATGACGCAACTCATGTCTTTGTTATTGTTTTTTTGCCATCCGCGTTTATGAGTAATGCTCACTAATCTGTATTAACCTGACTATAAACGTTCATGGATACACACAGTTTTGTGTGTTGGTCCGTTATACTTCCGGATGGCAATGGTGTGAACTTCTTAGCCAAGCTCATACTATCTTTATCAAAACATGAGCATTTGTATAGAAAAATATCCCATACATGTGTTCAAAATGCTTTACGTTTTGGCCTTAGCCATCAGCAACACTTTAACATGTAAGACAAACAAGTTTTTGTTCGAGAGAGATAACGCTGTTGAAGGACATAAAATAGATAGTATGCGCTTGGTGAAGAAGCTCAAAACATTGCCATCCGGAAGTATAACGGACCAACACACAAAACTGTGTGTATCCATGAACGTTTATAGTCAGGTTAATACAGTTAAGTGAGCATTGCTAATAAACGCGGATGGAAAAAAAAACAAAACAATAACAAAAACCTGAATGACGTCATCTTCGAACTATCTAATGTGAGTAAAAGGTCTGCTCCAAGGACTCAATTGTGTGTCGAGCAGAGCAACACTACGTCACAACAACCACTACGTCACAACAGCCACTACTACCTCCATTAACAACTGATAACAGAGTTGAATCAAAGGACAAGAACACAACAATCTCATGTCAACTCAAAGCCCTTCAAATGTCAAACAAAACGTCTAGATAGCTAATTTTTTTTTTAAAAACCAATAAATTGTAGAAAAATCGGTCATTGCATAATATAATGAAATGTGACCCATCGCATCCAAAGGCTATAATTATTCCGGTGGGTAATTTAAGTAGAAAACTACAGAAACTACAGAACTACAGAACAACTACAGAAAAGCATTTACCAATAGCTCAAACAAACAGCAAAAAGGAATGGATGACAAATGAAATTCTAAACCTATTTGAAGAAAGACGAAAATGCAACAGAGGGTCTGCAGAATACCAAACATTGAACAACCACATTAAATCCAAATGCATCGAGGCACACGAGAACTATCTAGACTGGAAATGCTGCGAAATCGAAAGAGAATACAAACCCAACCCCCAACAAGTTCACCAAAGAATAAAAGAACTATCAGGGAAAAGGAAAAGCAAAGCAGCAGGAAGTTGTATCCAAAACAAACAAGGGGAACTGCTATTTGAAGAACAACATATAGAAAGCCGATGGGTAGAATACATAGGCGAACTGTACAATGATCCAAATAGAAATGAACCACCACTGAAATTCAAAGAACCATTAAGCGGACCAAACATCACCAAAAGTGAAATTGAACATGCCATGGAACGAATGAAGGATGGTAAAGCAACAGGCCCTGATGAAATATCTGTAGAGGTATTAAAAAGCCTAGGAGATCTAGCAATTGATGAACTTCACATATTATTCAACAATATATACAATACTGGGAAAATTCCAGAAGATCTCTGTAACTCTATTTTCATAGCAATACCAAAGAAAGCAGATGCAGTCAGATGCGAAAATTTTAGAACTATAAGTTTAATAAGTCACATCAACAAAATACTGTTGCGTATAATTATCAACAGGCTAAGGAATAAGATTAACCCCGAAATCGCAGAAGAACAATATGGATTCCAACCTGACAGAGGGACAAGGAACGCAATATACCTCCTCCGTGTTTTAAGTGAAAGAGCTATACAGGTTCAGACCCCACTATACCTCTGTTTTGTCGACTACAAAAAAGCTTTTGATAGAGTACGCCACGAAGAAATACTAAAACAACTGCACTCCATTGGCGCTGATGAGAAAGACCTCAGACTCATGCAAACATTATACTACACCCAGCAGGCATCTATCAAAATCGGAAACTCTACAGGAAATTCCATTCCTATTAAGAAAGGAGTTCGTCAAGGGTGTGTTGCCTCACCAGATCTGTTTAATCTATACCAAGAAACAATCATGAGGGGCATAAATAATATGGAGGGAATAAAAGTAGGAGGTCACAACATAAATAATATAAGATACGCAGACGATACGGTACTCATTGCAACATCAGAAATCCAACTTCAAAAGATTGTTGACAAATTGGTAGTAGATAGTGAAGCCAAGGGAATGGAAGTGAATATCACCAAAACAGAATGCATGGTAATACAGAAAAACCCGCAAAACAACAACACCTGCAATATAACGATTCACGGCGAGCAGCTTACCAACGTAGAAAGTTTTAAATACCTAGGTTCAATAGTGACAACAGATGGAAGATGTAACCGAGACATACGAGCAAGAATAACTCAAGCCAAACAGGCCTTCATGGACCTGGGAAACATTTTGAAAAACAAACAGATGTCGTTCGGGATTAGATTCCGAGTCTTGAAGTGCTACGTGTGGCCAATCTTGTTCTACGGATGCGAAAGCTGGACTACAAATGCAGAAACACAAAAGAACATTGAAGCTTTTGAAATGTGGTGCTTGAGAAGGATGCAGAGAATATCGTATACCGCACACAAAACGAACGAAGAAGTGCTAAAACAAACATACCAACAAAGGAAACTAATGCCCTTAATAGTGGATCGACAACTATCCTTTTTCGGACACATAGTAAGGAAAGATAAGAATGAATACCTGGCAAGTTGTGGAAAAATACCTGGTAAACGCGCCCGGGGGAGACAAAGAAAAACACTCATAGACCAACTGAAGGGCTTCACCAACCTAACAATCCAAGAGCTGTTTGAAAAAGCAAGAGACAGGGAGGAATGGAGAGAGATAATTCATGCAGTATCCGAAGCCTGGACCAGGCATGGAACCTAGAAGAAGAAGAATTTAGGTTGAAAAAAAAATATGTCTAGCCAATAACTTGAGGTTTGGGTCACATTTAGATGTTTTAATGAGAAAAATAAAAACAATTTCTCAATGAGCGACCTCCCCCCCCCCCCTAACAAAAAATTCTTAATTTTGACCATTTTATTTATTTCAAACTTTTCTTTTGAATTCTATGTATTACTAGATTTATAGCTTAACTTCTAAGATGTGAGTTAATATAACTACTGTCTTTATGAGGAGAATAATTTTTGTTTTTTAACGCTTCAAAACACTTAAATTTCCTTCAGATTATTTCAACATTCAATTTAATTGCCGTCGTCTAGATCAAGTCAAATTCATAGTTTACCACATCGACGCGTCGCCACAAATGAAGCAGATACACAATTATCAACTCACTCAACCCTAACACCGACTATATCCGTAGTTTATCCGGGTTACATTTACCCCATGCCTATTTATTAAATTTTTCTGAGACAAATTATTAAAGGTGTAGTATCAAAGCTAATGTTTTTAGTTTTTACATGTTAATGATAGTTGAATAAAACTTTCTAACTATGCACATGCTCATTTCTAATAGATTTTTTTTTCCAATTTTGAAAAGAAGCAAAAAATCTCTAGGATTGAGTGAGTTAAGGCAATCCCCTTAACGTCTCCTTACCAGCCATTTTCAAAATTTCCCCCAAAACGTCACACCCACCCAACACAAAAACAGACATTTCTTACTCAAACAGAAAAGCAACAAGCACATTCTATACGTAATATTGTTAGACAATATGAGCTCTATTACAGAATGTCAAGTTTTTATAGCTATAGCAAATCACCAACATGTCCAAAGTGCAACCAAGCACCACAAGATGCAAACCACCTCGTACTAGATTGCCCAGAGACAAAACTTGAAGGGGGATTTGAAACCATCAACAAATGTGATGATGACTTCCGAACCTGGATTGATACCTTGAACTTAGAAGTGTAGCCGAACGATACTACTAGTACTACTACTACTAGTACTACTACCACTAGCTATATCTAAAAGAAATGAAATCTGGATGAGAAAAGTGACGGCTGCATCGTGACAAATGTGACGATTCTCCAATAGGTGGTAAGGAGAGGGTTAAGTCAGTCTAGATCCTAACCTTATAAACAAATTGAGATTTATATAGCCCAATATCCACTAAATGTGCTCAAAGCGCTTTACAAGGAGTCAACAGCAACGCTCAACATGTAGGACGGGACATGACGCCTGTTAGGCGCTTTTCCAATTCTTCTGACAAAGACAACGCTGTTAACGGCCAGGTACTCCACCTGAGTACTTTGAGAGAATGTGAGTAAAGAGTCTTTTCCAAGGGCTCAACTATGCCCCGAACGCGAGGCTCGAACCCAGGACCTTCCGACCCGAAAGCGAGTGTCATACCACAAGACCACATAGCCTTAAAGATCAATTCAACACCAACCGCCGAGCAGATCGGTGTATCTAGTGTAAGTCGAGTCGTAGTACATATGCTAATGAAGAGGAACTGGCTGCCAACATAAGAAGGAAGCGCCTGTCGACCATGACAACTAGATTAGATATTATGTGAATCTTACAAGGTCGCGGCTTACAGCTCCCCGTCCTTGTTGTCATCAACTCCTGCGGCTATGTGGTCTAATGGAGGGGGGAGGGGCGTGGCTCAGCGGTATGGTCTTTGCATCGTACCCGGAAAGTACCGAGTTCGACTACCCTCCGCGCTGTGCGACTTTGAGCAAGTTAACTCGCCCTAGCTCATTATACGGCGCTGCACTGCTTTTTTGCTTCTTTCATAATTTGTTCGCTTTTGGAAGGTCCTGGGATTGAGCCTCGCTCGGCGGCGCATAGTTGAGTCCTCGGAGAAGGCTATTTACTCACATTCTCTCACAGTACTCAAGTGTAAAATGAGTACCTAGCCTTTAACATCGTTGTCTCTGTCCCAAAAATTTGTAATATCGCCTGACAGTCCTAAATGTTAAATGTTGCTGTTGGCCAGGGATCATTTGTAAAGCGCTTTGAGCACGTTTAGTGGATATTGCGCTATATAAAAGCTCGGTTTTTTTTAAAGGCAATCCCCTTAAGTCAGTCTAGATCCTAACCTTCAAGATCGGTGTATCTAGTGTAAGTCGAGTCGTAGTACCTATGCTAATGAAGAGGAACTGGCTGCCAACATCAGAAGGAAGCGCCTGTCATCCATGACAACTAGATTAGATATTATGTGAATCTTACAAGGTCGCGGCTTACAACTCCCCGTCCTTGTCATCAACTCCTGCGGCTAGTGGTATGACACTCGCTTTCGGATCGGACTGAATGTCCTGGGTTCGAGCCTCGATCGGCGGCGCATAGTTGAGTCGTTGGAGAAGGCTCTTAATCGCATTCTCTCACCGTACCTGCCCGTTAACAGCGTTGTATCTGTCCGAAAAAATTGTAACATCGCCTAACAAGTGTCGTGTTCCGTCCTAAATGTTAAATGTTACTGTTGACCTTATAAAGCGCTTTGATCACATTTAGTGCATATTGCGCTATATAAAAACTCATTTTAAAAAACTCCTGAAGAACAAAATAATTAATTTGTGACTTATCGTTTACAAACAGTATTAAGTCGGGGGTAAAAAAAAAGTCCTTCAGAAGTCCGTGGAGTCGGAGTTTTTCCAGGTTTCTATTGCGTGAAACGTACAGTTGCTTTTGCTTGCTACTGCTACTTTGTGAATAGGACGTTAGTCTATCGCAGAGTACTTTCCGTCAGAACGGACCTACACAGCTACCCAATCATTGCAGCAGGGTGGAGGGGGCATGAGAAACAAATAATCATGACTTCATTTACCCAGGACGAACTCTAAAGCGATAAAACTTATCTTCAGAAACGTGAGTGGAGCAGGCACTTATGTTGATAACAACAAGAGATGAAGTGAGTAGGAAAGTGTCAGAAGACAATAGAGAATAACATTTTCTCCCTGCGGTGATGGGGGTTTGATCGTGGATAGCCCATACGGTAGAGTCACGCTCTCACCGGCCAGGCGGAGTTGTCGTACCAGTAAGGTCGCGGGTTCAAACTAACTGCACAATGTAACGATGTTACGCAAATCATAATTTTTTGCAAGACGAGAGAAGGGAAATAATCCCGTTTTAAAGATCGTTTAATGAAAGTCATTGTTATTGCCCTTTCCCATGAGTACAGAATGAAAAGTGGAATGAGATGTAGTAATGGTATTATATTTTTCATGAGCTCATTAACAAGGGTCTGCTATTAGATACTTATATTTTTCTTAGAACTTTTTAACACGCAGTTGTAATAAAAAAATAACTGAATTTTTATTTTAATCAATAAAAAAATATCCCTCACTTATACTGACACCCTAATCATAATGACATATCCATCTATACATATCCACCAGCCACGAAAAATATTTTATTCTCTATTGTCTTCTGGCACTTTCCTACTCACTTCATCTCTTGTTAAAACTTATCTTGCGGTTCAAATTCCTTCATCACAAAAAGACCATCAATAATAATTCACGCCCACAAAATCAAGCAGAGATAGAGCAATATATAGAAGGAACGAAATTGACGTCACTCGGTTATTTATAAATTGTTTTAGACAGCCGTTTTGGAGATTAGTTCTTATCATACTATTATAGTGGTCTAGTGGTATGACACTCGCTTTCGGATCGGAAGGTCCTGGGTTCGAGCCTCGCGCTCGGCGCATAGATGAGTCCTTGGAAAAGGCTCTTTACTCACATTCTCTCACCGTACTCGGGTGTAAAATGAGTACCTGGCCGTTAACAGCGTTGTCTCTGTCTGAAAAAAATTATAACATCGCTTAACAGGCGTCATGTCCCGTCCTACATGTTAAATGTTGCTGTTGACCAGGGACCCCTTGTAAAGCGCTTTGAGCACATTTAGTGGATAATGCGCTATATAAATTCTCTATTATATCAACCAGACTCTAAAATTGTTAGGTTACACATAGTTTTGTGTATTGGTAAGTTATATCGGCTGGAGGATGTTGTGAGTATTTAATCTCAACGCATAGCACAGTCACTCGGGAAGATAATATATCATCGGAATAATTAAAGCAATCAGGCGTTAACAAAATAGTTAATGAAGATAAACAAGATCAGCAAGTGCATCGTGAATTGTTTTATTTTGTTTATATCAACATCAACAGTGACAGCTCAGGGTGGAGGGGGGGGAGAGAGAGAGAGGGAGAGAGAGAGAGAGGGGGATATATATATATATATATATATATATATATATATATATATAGAATAGATGAAGAGAGAGAGAAAGAGAGAGAGAGAGAGAGAGAGAGAGAGAGCTAAAGAGAAAGCGTCAGCTGTTCAAGAAGCTATGAATTCATATGTAATGTAGTGATGCCCATAGATACACACACACACACACACACACACACACACACACACACACACAAAGACGTACACGTTATATATCAAACTTCTGTTAAATCTGAGAGAACATCTTCTTGTAAGAAATATCACAGAATGACTCAAGATTGAGTATCACTCATAAAGCTTCACATATCAGCCCACAAAAAAATTTAAAGCAGCATAAAAAATATGGAAGGATTGCGCAAAGTCCTTCGCGCAATTCACAAAGATTGCCACACAAAATGTATCTATCACGGATAGTTATTCATGAAAAATTCGCAATGAGTATCATGCATGAGGTATCACACAAAGTATAATATCACGCTAAGATTATTACCATTCAAAAAAACAAAAAAAAAACAAATAAATGTCGATCAAGGAGTGTCAATCAAAATGTATCCGCCTGTCTTTTAATATTATTCTGTCTTGATGAGAAGGTGCAAGAATAGCTCAACGCCAAGACAGCGGGTTGTAAAAGGCGACTAATGGTGTGTGATTCCCCCCATCTTTGAGTCACCTGGTCCTCCAGGTTGGGAGTTGTCGAAGGGTTAACACCCCTTTCCGTAAAACTCAAACCGTTACAGAAACGCAAACGGACAAATCAAATCCTTTTTTTTTTTTTTAGCTTTGGCGACCGAAGAGTTTCTGCAATGATATAATTTTTATGAAGTACAACAGACAAAGCCAAAAGGACTCTGCTGACCCGATGGCGTCTTCTCCAAACGAGCAGCTTCGAATTAAAGAGCTGATATTCAGAGAAGTGATAAGACATGGAACGAGTTTTTAAAAATTAGCTCAGGATGGAGAGGGATGTAAACTGTTTGTCTGTGGCCTATACCCTGACCCAGGGTGAAAAAGGCAATGATGATGATGGTGATAGAGAAGGATGGAAACTGTTTGTCTGTGGCCTATGCCCTGACCCAGGGTGAAATAGGCAATGATGATGATGATAGAGAAGGATGGAAACTGTTTGTCTGTGGCCTATATCCAGACCCAGGGTGAAATAGGCAATGATGATGATGATAGAGAAGGATGGAAACTGTTTGTCTGTGGCCTATACCCAGACCCAGGGCGAAATAGGCGATGATGATGATGATGATGATGATAGAGAAGGATGGAAACTGTTTGTCTGTGGCCTATACCCTGACCCAGGGTGAAATAGGCAGCAATGATGATGATGATGATGATGATAGAGAAGGATGGAAACTCTTTGTCTGTGGCCTATACCCTGACCCAGGGTGAAATAGGCAATGATGATGATGATGATGCTGCCCTAACCAACAAAAGGACAGTATCTGGGCTGACCCAGATCCAACGGATGATGATAAAAAAAACAAGAAATAAGCTCAATGTAAAATGTAGAAAAAAAAAAGACTTACCTTTGCTGAATTGCGGCTCTTCTGTCGGAATGAAAAGCCGTTCTCAGCAAAACCTGTAGAAGGGGAGATAATAATAATAATAATAATAATAATAATAATAATAATAATAATAATAATAATAATAATAATAATAATAATAATAATGGTACAGATTTATAGTGCGCCAAACATCCCTTCATCAGGAGGGCTCTGGGCGCATAACATAGATTAAACCCTAACACAGTACACGAACAACGCTAATTATACACATAATCAAAAGATAAGATAAGAACTAAAGCTGATAAATTGATCTTGCAGTTGACTTTCGAGACGAAGGCGATTACATTTCAACTTGGTAACGAAGTCCAACCCCATAATATAAACATGATTTTAAAAACGATGTAATAGACCACATTACAGCCGCACCAAATCCAAGCATCAGTAACACACTGTATGGTCACTTGAAACAACTTCAAAAGACATCCAACTTTGATGTCGTAAGCAAAAGACCGATGGGCTAGAGCAGAGCTAGCCGTTGGTTGGTTCGGATTAAAAAAAAAAAAAAAATTAAAATTGGGCTTTTATATAGTGCAATTTCCACTAAACGTGCTCCAAGCGCTTTACAAGGGGTCCCTCGTCAACAGCAACATTTAACATGTAGGACGGGACATGACGCCTGTTAGGCGATATTACAATTTTTCGGACAAAGACAACGCTGTTAATGGCCAGGTACTCATTTTACTCCTGAGTACGATAAGAGAATGTGAGTAAAGAGCCTTTTCCAAGGACTCAACTATGCGCCGAGCGCGAGGCTTGAACCCAGGAACTTAACAGCGTTGTCCGAAAAATTGTAATATCGCCTAACAGGCGGCATGTCCCGTCCTACATATCAAATGTTGCTGTTGACCAGGAACCCCTTGTAAAGCGCTTTGAGCACATTTAGTGGATACTGCCCTATATAAATCTCAATTGTAATTTAATTTAAATTTTAATCTCCAGACTACAAAGTCGCCCTGTTAATAATATTGGTTTTAATCTGATTTACAAGGGTTGGAGCATATTCTATCTTCATCTTTAAATGGCAAAATTGTTATATCCTGAAAAAGGGCATTACCCTGAAACTAGAAACGTATTTCAGACTTACAGGCAGAGTCGTCGCTCCCTGAGATGTCTCCGTCTTCGTCAAATGTCGCCCAGTACTTTGGGGACACTCTCGGGGACGGAAGTACGTCATCGCGTTTATGGTAATCCTCCAGGACTTCCGGTGCTGCGTTGCCAAGGACGCCGCTGTCCATGATGCGTGATACGTCATCGTCAAAATCCACTGACGTCATACTGGTGTGTCTAGAAATGTCCCATGGTCTATGAATGAATGAAAATAACAGAAAATAAAGTCAGCGGACATCGCAAATAGGCGTCCTGTAAATTTTGAATGTCTTTTATATATAGATAGACAATGAGATAGATAGGGAATAAGAGTAGCGGAAGAGTAGCGTCCCTTGATTGGACGTCACCGGCGAAGAAGTTATTAGAGAGAGAACGTCATTATGGTTCGCGCATGCGTCTCTCGTCCTCGCTTCCTGTGAAACCGCGAGGTTAGATAAATAATTTCTCAGCGATTTTTTTAGAAGTTGACGTTCTCTCTGTAAGGTGACGTCCAATCAAGGGACGCTACTCTTCCGCTAATCACATTCCCTATAGATAGATAGATAGATAGATAGATAAATAGATGGATGGATGGATGAATAGGTAGGTAGTTAGGTAGATAGATAGATAAATAGATAGATATTTTTATTGACTGATAAAAAAGATAGACTGATATATAGATAGACTGATAAATAGATAGCTGCGATTAATGACATAAAGAGATTGAGCGAAGGATTTGACTTCCTTGGCGGCCTGATATAGATAGAATGCGCTTGGCCAAGGAGTTCACAACATTGCCATCCGGAAGTATAACGGACCAACACACAAACTCTGTGTAACTATGAACTTTTATAGTCTGGTTAATACAGTTTATTGAGAACAACTCACAAATGCGGATGGCAAAAACAATAACAAAGGCCTGAGTGACGTCATCTGCATACTATCTATACTAGTAATGGAGTCATTAGGGGGTCTAAAACAGGGAAGTTAAAACGATGGAAAGTAAAAAGAAAAAGTAAAATTGAGATTAATCAGGAAAGAAATTGTAACTCATTGATATATGTGACCCTCCGTCTCAAAACGGTATTATGTCGGAATGATTAAGATGATGACATTTGAATTTATAGCTAGAAATATCAGACTTGGGTTGAGTTTGAATGTTTTATTGAGAAGAATGAATATCATATGTCAGGGTACCAATGCCGGTGATTCCTATTTTTGGCCAATTTAGCATTAATTTTGGCTATTTAGCATCTGGTTCATCCCGACTTAATACCGTTTTGACACGAATGGTCACATATTTAGATTTCAAAATATTCATATATATTTTTTTTCTTCTATTAGACCAATGAGGAAAAGTAACACGCAATCTATTGCAGTTCTTAAATGAAGATTGTATCGCATCGCTTTTAGCGCTCTGCTCTTAATAAATTTTAACAATGTCAAATTGAATGTGAGCTTCAATTTAATATACTAAAACAGATAAGACGGACGTTTCGGTATTCCCCTTTATCAACAAAACTGTAGTGTTTCATTCCTCCTGTTTTTTTTTTGATAAAGGGGAAACCCAAAACGTTCATTTTATCTGTTTTCTTATATTAAATTGAAGTTTACATTCAATTTCACATTGTTATGCATGTCTTCGAGCTTCGAGCAGCAATATTTACATTGCTCTTAATAAGAAAGTCAGTTCCACCTTCAACGGTTACTATTTTGGGTTATTTTCAAAACCTTTTTAGTTACTTCGATCTGTTTGGCCCCCTCTATTTATCTTATTCAACGAATACTAACCTTTTCCATCACGAGAACGGACCCTGGCACTTTGTCATTCATTAGGATGCAGTATAATGATATATAATCATTATAAGAAGGGTTTCATTATATGTGAGGGATATTATTTATTGATTAAAAAAAATACAGTTATTTTTACAACTACGTGTTAAAAAGTTCTATGGAAAATATAAGTAGTAGCACATCCTTGTTAATGAGCTCATGAAAAATATAGATACTTCGAAGTTGACGTCCCTCTGGTCTATGTTATTATTTTTTTCCATCCACGTTTATGAGTAATTCTCACTAAACTGTATTAACCAGCCTATAAAACTTCATGGTTGCACACAGTTTTGTGTGTTGGTCCGTTATACTTCCGGCTGGCAATGCTGTGAGCTTCTTAGCTAAGGCAACACTACCATTACAACATCTCATTCATTTTTCATTCAGCTCGAATGGGGAAGGGCGATAACAATGATTTTCATTGAACGACCTTTAAAACGGGATTATTTCCCTTACTTCGTCATGCAACAATTATGATTTGCGGTACATCGTTGTTTTATCGTGCAGTTATCTAGTTTTCTCAATGTTTTTGTGGGTCAGACTCCTTAGATAGTAATATAAATAGATATCTAGATAAATCAATAGATAAGTAAAAACATACGGATAATTAAATGAATATATAAAGCATACGGCGTACATCGATTAATAAATACATAAAGAACTGATTAACTAAATATATTAAATAAATAAATAAATAAATAAATAAATAAATAAATAAATAAATAAATAAAGATACGATTCGTTCCGTGTTGTTTTAAAAATTAATTACGTTTCATCATTTGATTGATGTTCTAAAAACTATTGATACTCTCGGTGAAGGAAATTAAATTATAAATAATGCGTTTCAATTGCCACATTCAAAGGGAAATAACTCATTTATTATTCGTTAATATATAATTTCTCGATAATGACCCCTGCGATCACCAAAATGTCTTTAAAAACATTTTGTCGAGTTATTGTTTGCTCAACTACCTTATAATACTTTAGTTAAAAGTAAGGTTATCCATGTTAGAGTAGGTCTGCGATAGGACTATCATTACCAAGTCCTATAATACTGTAAGGTCTATAAAAATCAATAACAATACACTCGACTTTAACTGGAGTCCTAATTTTTTATAAACGAAAAAAAAAACCCCGATGATGATGATGATGATGATGATGATGATGATGATGATGATGATGATGATAATAATAAATAATAATAATAATAATAATAATAATAATAATAATAATTAATATAATAATAATAATAATAATAATAATAAAATAATAATAATAATAATTAATAATATATAATATGATAAATTATGATGATGATGACGATGATGAATGATGATGATGATGATGATGATGATGATGATGATGATGATATGATGATGATGATGATGACGATGATAATAATAATAACAATACCAATTTTAATAATAATGATAATTACGACGACAACTACGACGATGATGATGATGGTGATTACCATCATCATTATCATCATTACTGTTATAATAATTAATCATAATCACAAACCCACATACCTGTCACCCGGATACTCTAGAATGGACTCAAGGTCAGACATGGACCCTTGCTCGTCCACACTACCAGTGACCATCCGTTTCCGACAAGTGACCGGGGAGAACGTGCACAGCTGGGGGTCGGACTTGCGGTCTCCTCTCGCCTTGTGCATTTCTCTGAACTTGGTCAGTTCATGCTGGTACCTACAAGAAGGGTCAAGGACGAATCGTCTAGGTTTAATCGACTTGTGAGTACGGGTTCAAAGTTCAGAGGTTATAAGTTGTACATAATGAAAATAAAATTGGTGTATCTATGATGTTTCCATGACATTATTGTATAGTTATAATGAGAGAAAGGCAAGCAAAAGTTTAAAATAGAAATATATATATAGATTCCATATCATTAACCCAAGGGGAAATAATTTGTTATGTCAAACTGAAATTTAGAATGGCACAGAATCTAGAATGACACAGATTTAAGTTAGGAGGAAAACAATGACCAAAAAAGATTTAAAATAAAAATAATTAAACAAAGAATAAGAAACTAATAACATACAAAATAGAAAAAAAAATGCAAAAAACAAAACAAATAGATTTTCAAAAATGGATGATCAATATGCACCAATTTTACTTTCGTTGTATTATAACAATTCCTTGCTTGTGTATAATTATAATAAATGAATTTACTTTGAAACCAATAGTTTGATAATACAAACATTATAAACATTATATATGTATGTTTGAAATATCTGATACCCCTCGCCCCCCCCTCCATAAAAAAAATGAAATGTGTGTAACAAAGCTAACAAAAAAACCCCCCAAAAAACACATCTTTTTTCCCTGTTTAGCTCCATATAAATTCATATTTAAATCAAACCTTTCACTTCACCATTCAATCATTTTTTTAAACCGCTTAATAAAGACGTTTAATTTCAAAGTATAGTTTTTTCTATTGCAGTTTTAAAAATAGAGCATTAAAAAATAGAGCTTTTATATAGCGCAATATCCACTAAACGTGCTCAAAGCGCTTTACAAGGGGTCCCTGGCGAACAGCTACACTTAACTGTTAGGCGATATTACAATTTTTTCGTACAGAGACAAAGCTGTTAACGGCAAGGTACTCATTTTACAACTGAGTACGGTGAGAGAAAGTGAGTAAAGATCCTTTTCCTAGGGCTCGACTATGCGCCAAGCGAGGCTCGAACCCAGGACCTTCCGGTCCGAAAGCGAGTGTCATAACACTCTCTGTCTCTGTCCAAAAAAATTGTAATATCGCCTAACAGGCGTCATGTCCCGTCCTACGTGTTAAATGTTGCTGTTGGCCAGGGGGCCCTTGTAAAGCGCTTTGAACACGATTCGTGGCTATTGCGCTATATAAAAAGCTCAAAGAAAGGATCAGATCATAACGGATCTGGTTATTGATCTACTGTTTATTAAGTTATTATCGTTCAAACAAAGAAAACCATAGTTTGATCGCGAAGAGTTCTAATAATATTGAGATGTAACATATTTCCATTGTTTAATTACAATCAGTAAGATTCTTACTCTTCCATAATTCAATACAACTCTACCCCCCCCCCCCCTTTCCAACGACACATTATAGAAACTATCCTTTTTCTTCAGTAAAAGTGTATTTTAGCGATCTTTTATTCCTAGATTGAGTCCGCAATGGAAATGACTAATAGGTAACTAGTGGGATAAAAGATAATGATTAACAATCAATAGATAATAGGAAATTAGATGATAACTAAACGATAACTATAGGATATTAGTCTTTGCGTATTATCCATCATGCACAAACTGCTTTACAAGGGTTCAAAGCCAACAGCAATGCTTACATGCAGGATAAGACACAGGAGCCTATTAAAATGGTGTTATTATTCATGAAATGAAATTAAGATACTACATACCTTATATTTTCAACAGCTCCCATGGAGTTTGGTCTTGGGCGCCTGGAAAAGTTGGCGCGTCTGTTGTGAAAATTCGGCGGAGAACAGCTCGCATCTCCACCACCACCACCCATACAAATGTTGCAACAATGTTGATCTAAGCTGTAACTCGGAGGCAAGGCGGAACGACGATTGAGGCAGGGTTGGTGTTGGGATGATTGAGGGCTAACGAAAGACGAAGAAGAATGGGTTTGTGTACGGTCTTCAGAAATGGACATGGAGTTGTATCCGTAGCTTATGAGATCGGAGTTGGAGAAGCTTCCGGACGTGTAGGACAATCCATATCTACGAGCAGGCTGAGGAGGTGAAGAGGTGGGGCTGTTTGATGAGATTGAAACTGATCTAGAGAAAGGGCAGGTTGCCGGGCTTGAGGCAGATCGGTATAGTTCGTGGGGATTGTGTTGTTGTTGTTGATGGTAGTTATAATGATTATATTGTTGATAATGATCTCGCGTTTTGTTGCTGACGGCATTAGCATCAAGGAAACATTGAATGCTGACGTCACGCTGCCATGGGTAACGAGATTCGAAGCTTTCTCCAACGATGTCGACGTCCTTGAGAGCAGCTGAAGATCTGCTGAGGTTGTCGCTTGCCGAACGTATCAATGGGGAAAGAATAGCTCGGTGTGGTTTGGGTGGAGAGTTCATCCCAGCTATGCAAGGTTCTCGTCTGAGAGTTCTATATGCTCTAGGAGTGACGGTTGGGGTTGATGTTGTCATGCTACTGTTACTGTTTGTGTACGAGGTCGATTTTTGGAGGTAGTAATCGTTACCGTTTACAGAATCTCCCAGCGTCGAATGCTGCTGTTGTTGCTGCTTCTGTGAATTGTGATAGCGAGGATATGGTGGACGCTGGTAAGGAAATGACGCACCATGAAAGTTAAGGCCTTTAAGAGAATTACCGTCACTGTCATCGACTTCCTCAATTGTAGATGACATGAGACCATGAGGGAGAGAAGAGGTTGAGAAGTTTCTCCTTTTTGTGCTCACGTCCTCACAAGAATGTGACAGCCCACCAGGGCTTCTGCTGCAGGAATTGGTAGCATTGCTGCTGGTAGGTGGAGATAATGATGATTGCTGAGGCGAGTACGCCGCAAAAGGCACTGAACTGCCCGGTGGTGAACCGTCTCTACCTTGAGGTGATTGTGAAGGACTTTGTCCACCTTTGGAGCTGCTAGAAACGCTAGATGTTCGCAGTGAAAGATGGTGAATATTCCTTTGGAGAATGGACAGGGGTTTCCGGAAATTCAATAGCTGAGAGGTTATAATATTGTTTTTATTATTGTTGTCATTATTATTACTATTGACACTACTTTTTCTACTATTTTTATCTCGGTGACTCATATCTTGAGCGGAAATTTTGTTATTATCGTTTATATTTTGGTGTGTTTGTTGCTGCAAATGTTCATTTTTGCCCAATGTGAGAGATTTGTTATCATTTACAATAATGTAGACACCGTTACTATTATCATTATTATTATTATTATTACAATCGTCATTGTTATTGTTGTTATTATTATTGCTATTATTTCTGACTACTTCGCCAGTCGATCCAGTGGTATTTTTATGTATACTCAACAGCACGCAGTCGTTCTGTGACACACTATGTGTTTTGTTGTCCGTTGGCTGTTTGAAAATCATCTGACGCGACGAATCTCTTTCCGAAGGAATTCCGTTTTCACCGCTGTGTTCCTCTAATGATCTCGTCTGCCCCCTAGATGATACTGATGAGTTATTCTGATGAAGACCAGCTAGAGTCATTCCACGGTGAGTCCTTGGAGGGGGCCGAGGCGTGTCCATTTTCGGGTATGGACTGATCGGTTGGAGGGTAAAGCAGACAGATGACGACGAAGGTGTGCCAAAGTTGTCACCGATGTCGTGACCAGGGGGTAGTTCGTCTTCTGCCGAATCATCTGTAAAAGAGAAGAAAGAAAAACAACACGTTATCATACATATTATAATATATTTTTATTTAGCAGAAATTCCACTAAGTTATGTGCAAAACGATTTACAAGGCCCACGTCAAAAGCAAAAGTAAACATGTAGGTATCTACCGTTTGTGTTCAATTCGATTCAATAGTCGGATGTCACGTCGCCCAGCAACAGCGGCCATATTGGTTCTAAACAAAGAAAATCATTACTTTTTATTCTTCATGCTGGCTAGAACTTTTCATTCCCTTTTCATATGCCTTGTGATCATAATGTGTAAAAGTCAAAACATGATCAAATTTATGGGTTTTTTTTTCCTCTGGAAATGCTTTTATGCTCGCCGGAGAACTATTTTGTACGGGCGTCCGCCATTGTTCCAGTAGTTTAGAGCCAGTGTTACTAAGTTACCATGCGTCATTAGGAAGGAAGTGACGTTACGACTGTTGAAGAGTATTAGGCATTGTCTGAGTTGAAAACCTCAATGGAATAAAAGAGTCAATTAAACAAAATAGCAAAATCTCTCAAGGTCGTGTTGAAATTTGGGTCTCATTCCCAACTCCGGACAGAAAAGAGCAAAGCACAAGGGTTCTATTTATATTGTTATCCTTATCAGTACATGTGAAGAGGAAACAAAATAGAGGCCTTGTCTTATTTCGAGTGTTGAGACAATCGATCTGTAGCTAATTTCCTGCAGACGAAAACGTGTTTTCCAACCAGACAACGACCTGTCACCGAATCGATTTTTGAATACGGTGATCATTATCATGGAAAGTATTTTGTTTGAAGAGCAAATCTCACAAATGGTGAAAACAAAACACATTTTTTGCCATTGTGACTAATATAAATGTTGCTTCTTGAAGCTTGAAGAAATAAATAACAATAATAATATTGAGCTTTTATATAGCGCAATATCCACTAAATGTGCTCAAAGCGCTTTACAAGGGGTCCCTGGTCAATAGCAACGTTTAACATGTAGGACGGGACATGCCGCCTGTTAGGCGATATTACAATTTTTCGGACAAAGACAACGCTGTTAACGACCAGGTACTCATTTTACACATGAGGACGGTGAGAGAATGTGAGTAAAGAGTCTTTTCTAAGGACTCAACTATGCGCCGAGCAAGGCTCGAACCCAGGACCTTCCGATCCGAAAGCGAGTGTCATACCACTAGACCACATTGCCTCACAATAGGAAAATGAATGAAAGCTGTGATTTAATAAACAGAAACATATAGTGTGGACGTTTGGGGTTTCTCCTTTATCAACAGAACACGATGAATGAAACACTACAGCCCAATGAGAGATGTGAGAATGACGTTATTAAGGTGAACTTTCATTCGTTTGTAATGTTTCATTCATCGTGTTCTGTTGCTAAAGGGGAAACCCCAAACGTCCACACTATATGTTTTTGTTTATTAAATCACAGCTTCCAATCATTTTCCTATTGTTATTCTTCGTCTTCAAGCAGCAACATCTATATTGAATCGTATGTTGTTGAAAGGGGAAACCCAAAACCTGTATTCGTTTAATAAATTGAAGCTTCCATTCAATTTCCTAAGAAAACTTACATTTCTTTAATATTTATAATACAAACATTTACGACTTTGTTTAAATTTGTCTGTGTTACTGGGAAGAATGAATATTATTTATAAAACTGACTAAGACCAAAATTTCACAATTCTGAGGGCCACTCAGAGCGGGTCTGGAACCCTGGTCCTTCCGATCCGATGGCGAGGGTCATACCATAAGACCACTAAGCTTTTCTTCATCTAGCTTAACAGAAAAAAAAAATACCACATGGAGCAGGCGATGCGTCAGAAATAGTTTTAACCCTGTTTTAGCGTAGTCATCGTTATGTTATAGATAGAACGAATATGACATCACTCTGGTCTTTGTTATTGTTTTTTGCCATCCGCGTTTATGAGTAATGCTCACTGAACTGTATTAACCCGACTATAAACGTTCATGGATACACACAGTTTTGTGTGTTGGTCCTTTATACTTCCGGATGGCAATGCTATGAGTTTCTTAGCCAAGCGCATACTATCTTTTGCCTGACACTGAAATCCAAAAGGACTGGCAGTTTGACTTCATTATTTGGTTTTTGCACCGTCTAGTGAGTTGTCGTTAGTAGAGCTCATGGAAACAAGTTATTTCATTGGTTGAACTATTGAATACAACTCACGATTTGTTTTCTTTTGTGGCCAAAGACTGGCATTTTGACGTCATTTTTCGGTCAGTGTCAGGCCATAACTTTACCAAGGCCACGGTTTTAGGCGCTTTTACAAATTGATCCCGGAGGCAGTCGAGATTTTTTTCCGACCCCCCCCCCACCCCCCGGGCCTGTCCAGCCAGCAGTGTTTGGGTAGCTGGGTCTGTTAGATCTGGTGGAAGGTACTTTGCAATAGACTAGCGTCCTATCCAATGGGTAGCAAGCAATTGCTATTGTTCATTTAGCACGCCATAGAAACCGGGATAAACTCCGGCTACATGGGTCTTATGTCTCTGAAGGACGACTTGTGTTGCACTGCGGCTCACGCCTGGGTTATCTCAGTCTTTCATTGGAATAGACCCTAGATAAAATAAAACCTTATAGAATGAATAAAGAGAATTTTATTTTATGTATTTATTTATTTAACTCTCTCCTTACCAGCTATTTTTAGAATATCCCCGAAAATTCACTCCCACCCAACAGAAAAATAGACATTTCTTACTAACAAAAAAGTAGTAATTGAACTCTACAACACAGTGTTTAGTATTTATAGCTGTAATCAAAGCATTTCTTTACATTTTGTGATGTACAAGAGAAATCAGAATGAGAAAATTGTCGGTTGCATCGTAAAGAATGTGACGATTTTCCTATGGTTGGTAAGGAGAACATTAATCTCAGACGCCCCGGGTTTAAGACTCTTTGACAAACGACAGACAGTTTTCAGGCCTAAACGACATCAAGATGTTTTGTCAGAACAAAAAATAAATGAAATACTGGCTGGAGTTTGGCTTATCTTTGTAGGATGTCATGAGTTGGCAGGGACAATTCACGTGGAAATGCTGTGGAATCAGTGGCGTGGCGTGCTTACAGTATAGGGCGGTGCCAGATTCAGAGGGAAATTACTTAAAACATGCTAAATTTGGAAATACAAAAGAAAACAACTTACTTTAATAAATAAGAGGTGGTAGACTATATACCATTTCTCAGTTTCATTATTAGTTTTTAAAATGCTGTATTCCATTTTCAAAAAGACGGATGCGGTGCCAGGCACCAAATCAACCAATATAGCCACGCCCCTGTGTGGAATTTATTTTGTTTTCTCTCCTCTCCTAAAACATTTCCTTCCCTTTTTCCTGCACGTTATGGTAATTCTATCGTCAGCCAATAGCACCATTTAAAATTAACTTAGCTGAGTCCCCCTTATCTCCATGACAATACGTCTCTCTCTCTCTCTCTCTCTCTCTCTCTCTCTCTCTCTCTCTTCCTCGCTCTCTCTCTCTCTCTCTCTCTCTCTCTCTACTCTATCTATCTCTCTCTATTTCTCTCTCTCTCTACTTTCTATCTATCTCTCTCTTTCTCTCTCTCTCTCTCTCTCTCTCTCTCTCTCTACTCTCTCTTTCTCTACCTTCTCTCTGTCTCTCCGAATCGGAACCCCCCCCCCCCCCCACTGACGGTTCCTCTATCCTTCTACTTATGTATTTCTATCTCTTACATTCCTTCCCCCACCCCCTTCTACAACCACTCTCTCTCTCTCTCTCTCTCTCTCTCTCTCTCTCTCTCTCTCTATCTATCTATCTATCTATCTCGCCCTCTCTCTCTTTCTCTCTCTCTCTCTCTCCACACACACACACACACACACACACACACACACACACGATCCCTCTCTTTTTCTTTCTATCTTTCAATATTTTTCTATCCACTCCTATATTTCCATTTGATTTCATTTTATCTCAACGATAATGAAAATAATACCTTTTTATCATTCGTTTTATTTTTTGGTTGTAGTACAAAACGGAAGTTGTATTGTTAGAAAATCGATATCAGCTCATTTCGATGAAAAAGAATGGCACGATCGTTACCTTGATTAACACTGCGTTCAGATTTAAGCATCTTAATCACCGTATCGATTTGGCATTATATCGATTTGGGCATGTCATTCATTCACAGTGCATGGATAATCGGTTCTAATCGAAAATATCGAGCTTCTGCAACGCAATAATAATGACATGTCGATAGCAAAATAAATACAATAAATGTATAGAGAGAATCTTAATCGATATATAAAATCGATGTAATGGACACATAAGGTGCGATTTTAAATGCATTTATTGAAATTAAATGACAAGGGGATGATTGAGAGAATCAGACATGGGATAAGAGAAACTATAATATCAATCTACCCATCTACATGTCTGTCTATCTACCTACCTATGTGCCTACCTATCTATCTACCTATGTGCCTATCTATCTACCTACTATCTATCTATCTATCTATCTATCTATCTATCTATCTATCTATCTATCTATCTATCTATCTATCTATCTATCTATCTATCTATCTATCTATCTATCTATCTATCTATCTCTATCTATCTATCTATCTATCTATCTATCTATCTATCCTATCTATCTATCCCATCTATCTATCTATCTAATCTATCTATCTATCTATCTATCTATCTATCTATCTATCTATCTATCTATCTACTATCTATCTATCTATCTATCTATCTACTATCTATCTATCTATCTATCTATCTATCTATCTATCTATCTATCTATCTATCTATCTATCTATCTATCTATCTATCTATCTATCTATCTATCTATCTATCTACCTACCTACCTACCTACCTACCTACCTACCTACCTACCTACCTACCTACCTACCTATCTATCTATCTATCTATCTATCTATCTATCTATCTATCTATCTATCTATCTATCTATCTATCTATCTATCTCTACCTACCGATCTATCTATCTATCTATCTATCTATCTATCTATCTATCTATCTATCTATCTATCTACCTATCTATCTATCTATCTATCAATCTATCTACCTATCTATCTATCTATCTATCTATCTATCTATCAACCTATCTACCTATCTATATATCTACCTTTTTACCTATCTATCTACCTATCTATATATCTATTTACCTATCTATCTTTCTATCTATCTACCCACCTACCTATCTATCTACCCACCTACCTATCTATATATCTACCCACCTACCTATCTATCTATCTATCTATCTATCTATCTATCTACCCACCTACCTATCTATATATCTACCCACCTACCTATCTATCTACCTATCTATCAACCTATCTACCTATCTATCTATCTACCTATTTACCTATCTATCTACCTATCTATATATCTATTTACCTATCTATCTATCTATCTATCTATCTACCTATCTATCTATCTACCTATCTTCCTATCTATATATCTATTTACCTATCTATATATCTATCTATCTATCTATCTATCTATCTATCTATTGGTCTGTCAATCCATCCATCCACTAATCTATATTTATATGTCATTCTATCTATCTATTATCTATCTACATATCTATTTATTTACCTACACATCTTCCTACCAGTCTGCCTATCTACATGGCCACACTATTGCATTATGGTACAGCAACATCATATTCTCTAGTCGATTTGAATTAACTTTAAATTCCCTTTTATTACTGGTTCTTCATTATTAGCAGTTCACAACTGACACCTGAGGCAAGAAAAAAATTGAGCTTTTATATAGAGCAATATCTACTAAACGTGGTCAAAGCACTATACAAAGATCTAAGCCAACAGCAACGCTTATTATGTAGGACCAATTATTCGATCGTTACAATATTTTTTTTTTCTGAAACGTTAATGGCTAGGTACTCAATTAACACCCGAGTACGGTGAGACACTGTGAATAGAAAGGATCTTCTAAGGACAACAATGCGCCTTTCAAAGCGGTTCTCGAACCCTGGACCTTTTGATCTGAAGGCGAGAGTCGGACCATATCGGGAATGAGATTAGCGGAAGAGTATCGTCCCTTGATTGGAAGTCTCGAGCGGAAAAGTTATTAGAGAGAGAACGTCATGTTAGTTGTGCGGCATGAGACACTTCACCGAAAGCGAGGACGAGAGAGACGCATGCGCAAAACCATTCATTTGACGTTCTCTCTGTAAGGTGACGTCTAATCAAGGGACGCTACTCTCCCGCTAATCTCATTCCCTATAGCCGCGCAACTTCAATATCAAAGGCATATTAACTCATAGAAGAGACTACAAAGATTATCTCCCACCCTCACAACTACCCATGAGGCAACGCCCCTGCCCCCACCCCACACGACCACCACCACCACCATCCACTCTCCCACAAGAGAGGATCCCCACCATCCAATCACGCCCCCGCCCCGACCGCCAAAAGCAACAATCTCCTAATCAAATCCACCCCCCCCCCCGCCCCGGCGCCAAAAGCAACAATCTCCTAATCAAATCCACCCCCCCCCCACCACACACACACACATTATTGTCTTCAAAACCTCGTGACGTCCCATTCATTACAGCCGGAGTTGATTTTAATATCGACTTAAACTTAGATTGTTGTGTTGTTTTTTTTTTTTTTTTTTGTTTTTGGTTTTTTTTTTTAATGGCTTTAAGACGCGTGCCACCCTTTCAGGTAATATCATCATCATCATCATCATCATCATCATCATCATCATCATCATCATCATCATCATCATCGTCATCGTCATCGTCATCATCATCATCATCACCA
>NC_088365.1:10911990-10936990 GCF_034508935.2 Berghia stephanieae | reverse complement strand
GAATCTGTTTTTAACACATCTCAATGACACGACCGTGCTGAATCTGTTTTTAACACATCTCAATGACACGACCGTGCTGAATCTGTTTTTAACACATCTCAATGACACGACCGTGCTGAATCTGTTTTTAACACATCTCAATGACACGACCGTGCTGAATCTGTTTTTAACATGATCAATCCACGTGATTTTTTGACAGCGAATATCTCATAAAGCGATAATGATCTTAATCCGGAAATTTCCGAAAATTTCATTTTCGCCGAGACAATTTCAATGTTGTTTATTTTTGTAAAACATGGGGAAACCAAATCATTTGACAAAATCAACCACAAGATCATAGACAGATTGTTGGGTAGTTTTTTGGGGGTTATTTAATTTTTTCAATTGTTTTTGAGATTTACGGCGTTTTCAGCACTTGGATCTGGAAAAGTTAATTAAGGATTAACATGACAAGAAACACACATTTGAGTTTTTTATACGATTATATTGTATTCATTCTCCGAGGTAACAAATAGAACTAAACCCGAATGTCATATGTGACCCCTCGCCTCGAAACGGTATTATGTCGGGATGATTAAGATGCTGAAAATTGAACTTATATCCAGAAATATTAGACTTGGGTTGAGTTTATATGTTTTTATTGAGGAGAATAAATATGATTTATCCTGGAACCAACACCAATAATTGATATTGTTGACCTATTTAGCATTAATTTTGGGTTTTTAACATCTGGTTCATCCCGACATAATACCGTTTTGATACGATGGATCATATATTATTCGTGGCTATAAATTCAATTTTCAGCACCTTGTTATTTTACTATTAGTCTCTTGAAAATTTACCCTTTAAAATTTCAAATTATTACAGTTTGTTGACAACATAATCTAGCTAAATCTTACAAGAAAACTATTTTTTTTAACTCTCTCCTAACTGATGGTTTTCAGTATTTTCCCAAAATTGGCAGGCTTACCCAGCAGAAAAATGGATTTTTTAAACTCAAACAATCTCTCTACAAAACAACTTTATGTTCTTATTAATTAAACAAAGATCATTGTGATGTACAAAATAAATCCGAATAGGAAACAATGCATATTATGTTGTAACAAATGTGACGATTTTGCTGTAGGGTTTAACCCTCTCCTTACCACCTATAGGAAAATCGTCACATTCGTTACGATGCAACCGACAATTTTCTCATTCTGATTTCTCTTGTACATTACAAAATATAAAGAAATGCTTTGATTACAGCTATAAATACTAAACACTGCGTTGTAGACGTCATTTTGCTGAACAACATTCTGCATAGAATGCACTTGTTACTTTTTTTGTTTGAGTAAGAAAAGTCTATTTTGTGCTGGGTGGGTGTGAAATGTCGGGGGAAATTCTAAAAATAGCTGGTAAGGACAGAGGTAAGGGAGTATATATTGACGTCTGCACAAAAAAATAAACTTTGATTTGACTTTTGATATGACCCGCCTTCTAATCTGATATTAAGTCGGCATAACCTGAATGCTGAAAAGTGCAATCAATTCGAAATATTTGAAGCTAAATTTTCAATCTCGGTAATATATCTGGTCGGCTACGAAATGATATCAGAGGCGGTGGATTTTGTCTTTGTGGATGGTCAGAGCCAGGAACGAATAAAAACCAAATTAATTATTGCCTCACTCCAAGATAAATGGGGGGGGGGGGGGGCGGCGTAGCTCAGCGGTACGGTCTTTGCTTCGTACCCGATAGGTACCGAGTTCGATCACCCGCCGCTGTGCTGTGTGGCCTTGAGCAAGAGACGAAGTGAGTGAATTCCATTGCTCACAAGGCAGGGGGAGGTGGGGGGGGGGGGGGCACAATATTTTGTAATACTTTGACAATTCGGAATGATCTAAAGTTGGAGACACAACATTCTACTTCAAATATTATTTTTTTAAGAATGTCATTGATAAAGAACTTACCAACATAATATAATTTGATTTCGATGAATAATGTAATCTGACATTGGATATTATTTTCATTTTGTATATTAACCACAGTTTGTTTCCTTTCTTGATGAGATCGTGACTAATCATACCAACAAGGAAATTTTAAAAAGTTGAACGCGATTTTGTGCCATGACCGATACAAATCCGAACAATAGGATTATAAAATTAAATTGTAGCTCTGGTTTACGCTCTTAATCTGATGATTATTTTCTTCCATATGTGGCCTATCCTAGAGCATCAGAAGGGTATTTTGTGACGAGGTGATTAACACGCTTAAAAGTTGACACTTGGGTTACATATATTCATTTCATTATGAGCAATAGGTATAAATAGTTCGAAGATGACGTCATTCAGGTCTTTGTCATTGTTTTTTTGCCATCCGCGTTTATGAGTAATTCTCGCTTAACTGTATTAACCAGACTATAAACGTTTAAAGTTAGCAATATTTTTTTTGTGTTGGTCCGCGGTTCTTCCTGATGGCAATGTTGTGAACCTCTTAGCCAAGCGCATACTATCTATAGTTTCTCTAAACCCTCTCCTTACCAACCATAGGAAAATCGTCACATTCGTTACGATACAACGGACAATTTTCTCATCCTGATTTCTCCTGTACATCACAAAATTTAAAGAAATACTTTGATTACAGATATAAATACTAAACACTGTGTTGTGGAGCTCATTTTGCTGTTTGTTACCTAATACTTTTTGGTTTGAGTAAGAATAGTCTATTTTAGTGTTAGGTGGATGTAAATTTTCGGGGAAAATTCTAAAAATGGCTGGCAAAGAGAGAGAGAGAGAGAGAGAGAGAGAGAGAGAGAGAGAGAGAGAGAGAGAGAGAGGGAGAGAGAGAGTTAAGTTATACAAACTGACATTTCAAATTTATCCTAATTTTAATCATAAAATTTCTTTTTTGTTATACGTTCATTCACCCCAGAATAAAGAACACGCTATGAGATATATTATGATTATAGCTATCATGTATGTGTTTAACTCACTCAGCCCTAACGCCGACTATATCCGTAGTATACCCGGGGTTACTTTTGCCCCATGTCCATTTATTACAATTTTTATGAGACAAATTATAGGCGTAGTATCAGAGCTTATGTTTCTAGTTTTTACATGTTAATGGTAGTTGAATCAAATTATTTTCTATGCACAGGCTCATTTTTAATACATTTTTTCAATTTTGAAAAATAGCAAAAATTCTCTAGGATTGAGTGAGTTAAGGCGATCCAAATCGGATTATTATTGACAATGTCATGGTCTTCCATAGATGGAGAGAGACTAACACACACACAGACACATATATACACACACACACACACACACGCATAAAACTAAAAATAGCTTGAATGCATTAGTGAAGACTAACAAACAACGGATTTAAGGGTTTATAAATTAATCCAACAGTTATTTTTGTGTCGTTTTCACTTCCTTTGGGGGTTTAACTTTTTGACCTTGAGACCATTTTTATTTCTCAAATAATCACAGGCCTCCTCCGACGTTTACTTATTCGCAGGTCTGATAGCTCAGCATGTTATGGGCCCATTGTCTCTACACGTCGGTCTCCTAATTATCAAATTGAATTCAATAAATCCTTTTTTTTTAAAAATAAAAAAGGAGGTTTTATATAGCGCAATATCAATTAAACATGCTAAAAGCGCTTTACAAAGCGTCCCTGACCAACAGCAACACGTAACATAACGAACGAGACATGACGCCTGTTAGGCGATAATACAATCTTCTTTTCCAGGTACTCATTTTACACATGTGTACGATTAGAGAATGTGAGTAAAGATTATTTTCCAAGGACACAACTATGCACCGAGCCAGGTTCGAACCCACGATCTTCCGATTCGAAAGCGAGTGTCATACCACGAGACTAAATAGCCGCATTTGGCAGTCAATGACACAAAAATACGATGAATTAATTGCTTTGAGCGCATTTAGTGGGTATTGCGCTATATAAAGCTCTTTTTTTACTATACTATTTGAAAAATCTATTTTTGTGTTGGGTGAGTATGCAGTTTCAGGTAAAATTCTGAAAATTGCTGGTAAGGAGAGAGTTAACCCAATCTGAAATCACTCAACCCTAACACCGACTATATCCATAGTTTACCCGGGTTACTTTTACCCCATGCCTATTTATTACATGATTCTGAGACAAATTATAGGCGTATCTAGTATCAAAGTTATTTTCTTTTTCAATTTTTACATGTTAATTAATGATAGTTGAGTAAAACTATCTATGTACCTGCTCATCTTTTATACATTTTTTCCTCCAATTTTGAAAAGAAGGAAAAATCTCTAGGATTGAGTGAGTTAAACCAGAGTGATCTTACGGGTTGACAAAGGATATGTGACCCTTCGCCTCAAAACGGTATTAAGTCGGGATAATTAAGATGTTGAAAATTGAATTTATAGCCAGAAATATCAGACTTGTGTTGAGTTTGTATGTTTTATTGAGGAGAGTGGATACCATATTTTAGGGTGTTAATGCCAACACTTATATTTTTGACCACATTTAATTCGGCTTTTAAGCATATGGTTCGGTCCGACTTAATACCGTTTTGAGACGATGGGTCACATATTATAAACGAAATTCTAAAGAAAACCCGCCTGAGTTTCCGTCTGCAAGGGTTCAACGCCTTGGGGCTTTCAAAATCATTAAGGCGGGAAATCATTGTCTGCACATCTCGTAAAGACAACGTAAAATTTCCAATTTCTATCATTTTTCTTCAGCAATGAGAATAAATGCCCAAGGGTACATTCAATAATTATTGCCCCTATAATTTGTTTTCTTGTATTTAAAAAAAAAATCTAAGTTTTTTTTTTTAACAACAAAGGTTAAGAATGAGAAACAACAAGTCCTTATTAACCTTCCCCTCCCCCCTCCTTGTATTCAGTCAAAAAGTATTAAAAAGATTTGAAATTATACACTTTATAAAGACAACGTTTATTATTAGAAAAATAAAACAAATATTTCAAAACATAAATAATATAAGGGATTATACATATTTACCATGGTGAGATTATGAGGCTATGACTTATCGAAACATTTTTTCTATCAATTGAGCATTATATAGCGCAATATCCACTAAATGTGCTCAAAGCGCTTTACAATGGGGTCCTGGTCAACAGCAACATTTAACATGTAGGATATATCTAATCTATCTCTCTCTCTCTCTCTCTCTCTCTCTCTCTCTCTCTCTCCCCTCTCTCTCTTGGCCAGGGCAAGTAATCTCATTCCAAGCCAAAGACAGAAAGCATGTTGGAAAGCAGATAGAGGGAGATAGAAGACACAGTAAGTACCTCCCTGCCCACTATTAACCAGTAGATTTTTGACCAATCAAAAAATTGGAATTTGTGACACACCTTCACACGTGCTCGGACAAACATAGTTGGTTGTTACTAAACAATCACGTGGTGAAATCAACCTCGCTCTGATCATTGTTATTGTTGTTAAACCACCTTATGGGTGACTGGTTATCACACGATTTTCTCGATCACATTATAAACGTTTAAGTTGACACGTAGTTTTCTGTGTTGGTTCTATTGATCAAGCGGTAAAACAGTGTGTATTTTACTTAGACATCTACCATCGATGGTAAAACATGCGTTGTTCGCTGTGTTTACCAATCATTGCCATTGTTTGCAGTATGACGAATGTCCGAGAGGCGTGGTTATTTAAGTGTCTATTGGAGGTCAGGAACCCCACCTAGATGGATCAACATGGCCAACAAACCGTCAGGTTTTCGAAGAGGGACTCGTTGGAGACTTTTTGGAAAGATAGGATTCGTCTTAATCATATAAATAGATGTGACCCCTGACCTTAAAACGGGACTATATCGGAATGTTTTCCATACTTACAATTCGAAATTTTAAAAAATAATTGAGCTTTTATATAGCGTACTATATATCCACTAAATGTGCTAAAAAAAGTTTTACATTGGGTCCCTGGCCAACAGCAACATTTAATATTGAGGACGGGACATGACGCCTGTTAGGCGAAGTTACAATTTTTTCGGACAGAGACAACGCTGTTACCGCGGTACCGGCCAGGTACTCATTTTACACATGAGGACGGTGAGAGAATGTAAGTAAAGAGCCTTCTCCAATGACTCAACTATACGCCAGGCGAGTCTCGAACCCAGGACCTTCCGATCCGAAAGCGAGTGTCATACCACAAGACCGTATAACCGACCATATAATTTTTTTGCCTGATTAGAATTAAGCAGGAAGTTGGCCGTATTTATTTGGGGGGCCAAGAGGATATAAATTTTGGCTGTTTGGCTGTTTTTGGCAGAGGATCTTTCACGGAATTCCCACAAATGTAGATATCAGAGTCATGGCTTGTAATGTGTAATGGCAGTTTATGATTTGACCCGAGTGTGACCTATCTGGCGTATTAATCTGCATATTCATGACTCTAATCAACGTGGTTGTGGGTAAAATTATGCATTTTATAGCACGGTGAAGACATATTGCCTTGCATGTATGACATATGTGACCCTTCGCCTCAAAACGGTATTAAGTCGGGATGGTTAAGATGTTGAAAATTGAATTTATAGCCAGAAATATCAGTCTTGTGTTGAGTTTGTATGTTTTATTGAGGAGAATGGATACCATATTTTAGTGTGCTAATGCCAACAATTTATATTTTTGACCAGTTTAACATTAAATTCGGCTTTTAAACATCTGGTTCGTTCCGACATAATACCGGTTTGAGATGGTGGGTCACATATTGTTATGCCAAATCCTCATAGTCAGAATATTTTTTATTTATTATCTATTTTTTCTCTTGTTATTTTTTTTTTAAATTCAGAAACCGTTTTTACATTGAAAACTGTTTTTGGAGGTTATCTAACAAATCCTTATATTTTACTTTTGACAGTTTTCTTTTCCTCTCATCGCACAAATACAAATATGTGACCCACCGTATCAAAGCGGTATTATATCGGGATCCACTCGGTAAGGGAAATTGAATTCATAGCCACAAATATCCAACTTGGTTTACTTTCTGTACGTAATGGTGTGGTATAAAGACTATTTCTTGCATTACAAAAACTTCTAAGCTCCAATTTCTCATCATTCTTTCTCTAAATTCACTTTTTGGGGACCGAATCATCCCGACATAATACCTTTTTGAGACGGAGGGTCACATATATTTTGTTTATAAGAAGCACAAAACTTATGACCAGATATGAAGTGAGTAGAAAAGTGCCAGAAGACAATAGAGAATAAAAAATTTTCGCGGCGGTGGTGGGGTTGAACCTGCGACCTTATTGGTACGACAACTCCGCCTGGCAGGTGAGAGCGTGGCTCTACCGTGTGAGCTATCCACGAACACAAAAATATTCGTTTCAAACCCATGTCATTTCTAGATCCCTCTCTCACCCACTTCTTGAGACCGCCGATTCTTATGACCGTGGATGAAGAAAAACTTGGGATAATATTTTAGTGGGATCTACACAATGTAATATAAATGTATCACGCATTCATTATGCATTCAAAACATTATGGCATTTTTCTAATACTGCTTTAGCAGTTTTTCGGATCGGAAGGTCCTGGGTTCGAGCCTTGCTTTCGGTGCATAGTTGAGTCCTTGGAAAAGGTCCTTTACTAAACATTCTCTCACCGTACTCATGTGTAAATTGAGTACCTGGCCGTTAACAGGGTTGTCTTTGTCCGAAAAATTGTAATATCGCCTAACAGGAACAATGCCCCGTCCTACGTGTTAAATGTTGCTGTTGGCCAGGGACCTCTTGTAAAGCGTTTTGAGCACATTTAGTGGATATTGCTCTATATAAAGCTCAATTAAAAAAAAAAAAATTTGGTCATATTATATAAAAAACCTCTGGTAATCCGTATGCAATAATAATAATGCATTGATATCACTGTGATGACAGATAGGGTTGGTCGGTCCAAGGGGTATACATAGAGAATACAGACATAAAAGTCACACCCGACAAGCATAAATGCAACAACGGCCATAAAAGACACCAAAGTAACAAGTCTTCCTATCAATGCAATTCATGGACACTGACAAAACACTTTTTTTGCGTTTAACCCTCTCCTTACCACCCATAGGAAAATTGTCACATTCGTTACGATGCAGCCAACAATTTTTCGCATTCTTATTTTTAAAAAATAATTAATTGAGCTTTATATAGCGCAAATCCACTAAATGTGCTCAAAGCGCTTTACAAGGGGTCACTGGTCAACAGCAACATTTAACATGTAGGACGGGACATGACGCCTGTAAGGCGATATTACAGTTTTTCGGACAAAGACAACGCTGCTAACGGCCAGGTACTCATTTTACACCCGAGTACGGTGAGAGAATGTGAGTAAAGAGCCTTTACAAAGGACTCAACTATGCCTCGAACCCAGGACCTTCCGATCCGAAAGCGAGTGTCATACCACAAGACCACATAGCCGCACTTTTCTACATCATAATATTTGAACAAAAATGTTTGCTATAGTTATTTTAACACTGTGTTGTAGAGCTCGTTTAGCAAGAACTAACAGCTTGTGTGTTTGAGTGAAATAAATCTATTTTTGTATAGATAGTTCGAAGATGACGTCACTCAGGTCTTTGTTATTGTTTTTTGCAATCCGCGTTTATGAGTAATGCTCACTGAACTGTATTAACCCGACTATAAACGTTCATGGATACACACAGCTGTGTGTGTTGGTCCTTTATATTCCGAATGGCAATGTTATGAGCTTCTTAGCCAAGCGCATACTATCTATAGATAGTATGCAGATGACGTCACTCAGGCCTTTGTTATTGTTTTTGCCATCCGCGTTTATGAGTAGTGCTCACTGAACTGTATTAAGCCGACTATACTTCCGGAATGCAATGTTATGAGATTCTAAGCCAAGCGCATACTATCTATTTGAATAAAATTATTATCTATACACAGGCTCATTTTTAATACATATAATATAGGTTGGGTATGAAGTTTTGGGGAAAATCCAGAAAATGGCGGGTAAGGAGAGAGTTAACCCAGAAAGCTCTTGCTTCAGATATAATCAATCGTCAAACAAAGCTATAGATAAAACGAAATTGACGTCACTCAGCACTTTGTTATTGTTTTTAGCCAGCCAATTTTCTGAGTAGTTCTAATTAAATTCTATCATTCAGAATATAAAAACGTGTTTAAGGATGAATGAATGAATGAATGAATGAATGAATGAATGAATGAATTTATATAGCGCCTAGATCCACAATGTGCTCAGAGGCGCTTTACAGTGCAAATAAAACACAACAATAAATTGATAATTTAAGCATAAAATCTATCATATTGGAATAGCATTAATCAATTTGTAATTTAATTACCACGCACTGTGCTACAATAGAGGATACACAGAGCAGACGTTGTGAGTATTTTAATTAAGCGCATTGCATCAATTAGATAAGTCAGTGTGAACGGGAAATCAAAAGGAATTTGAAATGAAGAGAAATGTGAAACTCTAGCTGTCACCATTCTCTGAATCTTATATCTATTGCCATTAATAATAAAACATACCATTTTATACGGCCACTTTCTGCTTTATTATAATCAGGCTAAAAATATGGTCGGTTATACGGTCTTGTGATATGACACTCGGATCGGAAGGTCCTGGGTTCGAGCCTGGCTCGGCGTATAGTTGAGTCCTTGGAAAAGACTCTTTACTCACATTCTCTCGCCGTACTCGGGTGTAAAATAAGTACCTGGCCGTCAACAGCGTTGTCTCTGTCGGAAAAATTGTAATATCGCTAACAGGCGTCATGTCTCGTTCTTCATGTTAGGAAAAGATTAGATAAGATAAGATAAGAGAGAGAGAGAGAGAGAGAGAGAGAGAGAGAGAGAGAGAGAGAGATAGAGAGAGAGTATGAAAGAAATGAATACAAGAGGGAAGAAAGAACAAGGAACAGAAAGAAGGGGAGGAGGAGGAGGAGAGAAAAAGAAGAGAGAGAAGAAGAAGAGAAAGAAGAAGAAGAAGAAGAAAAGAAGAAGAAGAAGAAGAAGAAGAAGAAGAAGAAGAAGAAGAAGAGAAGAAGAAGAAGAAGAAGAAGAAGAAGAAGAAGGAGGTGGAAGAGGAGGGGAGGAGAGGAGGAGAGAGAGAGGATAGAGGAGGAGGAGGAGGAGGAGGAAGAAAGAAGAAGAGGAGGGAGGAGGAGGAAGAGAGAGAAGGAGGAGGAGAGGAGGAGAGAGAGGAGGAGGAGGAAGAGAAGAGGAGAGGGGGAGGAGGAGAGGAGGAGGAGGAGGAGGAGGAGAGGAGGGGGAGGAGGAGGAGGAGAGAAATGGGAGGAGGAAGGAGGAGGAGAGAAAATGAAGAAGGAGGAGGAAGAAAAGAAGGAGGAGGAGAGGAGGAGGAGGAGGAGGAGAAGGAGGAAGAGGAGGAGGGAGGAGGGGGAGGAGGAGGAAGAGGAGGAAGAGGAGGAGGATTTGGGTTAGGAAGAGTGAATAGAAGATGAAAGAAGGAAGATGAAACATCAACCTGAAGAATGATGATGAGAGGAATAAGGCTGCGAAAAGGAAAACCACTTTAGATAATTTCTCACCAATATCTCTATAGGGAATAGGTCACATCCAATTCAAAAGAATAAAGTAAAAGGTCATCCGCTAGGCCTATAAAAATCATTTGTATTTTCAATCAATTATTCATTACATCAACCTAAAGAATAGTTTCTCGTTCCTTCTAGACTAGTTTCAGCCCAGTATATTTTGATGACGGTTTATCAATCGATGTTGCAACCAATGAAATGCCTTTCGTCAAGATCTATGCTGGGAATAATATTAATAATATTATAATAAAATTCGTATAATTTTCTATTTCACCTTCATTCTGTTACATCTATCTACATAAACTACTAGTTTACCCGTCTAATTATCTATCTATTTATCTATCTATCTATCTATTCCTTTCGTCCAGATCTATGCTGAAATTAATATTAATATTAAAATAAAATTCGTATATTATATTCTATTTCACCATCATTCAGTTACATCTATCTACATAAACTACTAGTTTACCCGTCTAATTATCTATCTATTTATCTATCTATCTATCTATTCCTTTTGTCACGAAATCATTCTGGGAATAATAATAATATTAGAATAAATTTCGTATTATTTTCTATTTCACCTTCATTCAGTTACACCTATCTTCCTATCTACATATCTACCAATCTGGTTTACCCATCTATCTATCTATATATCTATCTATATATTTATCTATCTATCTATATATCTATCTCCATCTATCTATCTCCACCTATCTCTTCCCCCATCCCTCTTCTCCTCCCTATTCCCCTCCCCCCTTCTCTCTCTCTTCTCTCTCTCTCTCTCTCTCTCTCTCTCTCTCTCTCTCTCTCTCTCACTCTACTCCTTCTATCTCTGTCTGTCTTTTTATTTCTCCTCTCCCTATGCTCTCATCATCTCTCTCTCTCTCTCTCTCTCTCTCTCTCTCTCACTCTCTCTTTCCCTCATTCTTCCTATTCCTAATCCCCCCCCCACGCCCCCCGCCCACCATCCGCCCACCCTTCTCTCTATGATTTTCATTTCAAACTTCGTTTCATCTTTTCTACAACACTCCACATTCACATTCATGATAAAATGATGACAAATAACCACTTCCTGCCCGCTAATTAATGATGCCCCCCTAATACAATTATAATCATAGATATAAGAATAGAGATGCTCTATCTGATGCAGACACATAAAGCTCTGTCATCTTGCAAATATAATGAAGTCGTCTGCGAATGGAACCAAAATCCTTGTTATTCTCTGGCTCCCTTTACAGGCAAGGTTTGGTTTCAATTTCCATGAAGAGATGAGTAGATAGTATAGATAGTATGCGCTTGGCTAAGAAGCTCACAACATTGCCATCCGGAAGTACAACGGACCAACACACAAAACTGTGTGTATCCATGAACGTTTATAGTCAGGTTAATACAGTTCAGTGAGCATTTCTCATGAACACGGATGGCAAAAAAAAAAAAAAACAAAAAAAAAAAAAAAAAAAAAAACAATAACAAAGACCTGAGTGACGTCATCTTCGAACTATCTATAGATAGTATGCGCTTGGCTAAGAAGCTCATAACATTGCCATCCGGAAATATAACGGACCAACACACAAAACATGAACGTTTATAGTCAGTTTAATACAGTTTAGTGAGCATTACTCATAAACGCGGATGGCAAAAAACAATAACAAAGACCTGAGTGACGTCATCTTCGAACTATCTATAGATAGTATGCAGATGACGTCACTCAGGCCTTTGTTATTGTTTTTGCCATCCGCGTTTGTGAGTTGTTCTCACTAAACTGTATTAGCCAGACTATAAAACTTCATGGTTACACAGAGTTTGTGTGTTGGTCCGTTATACTTCCGGATGGCAATGTTGTGAACTCCTTGGCCAAGCGCATTCTATCTATAGACAGTCATAATACGGCAATGAACAATGTCACTATATAATGTCCTGCAAAGAAAAAAATGGCAAATTCTTCCATCAGAAAATCAAAGAAGTGACAAACAAAACTAAATCAGGTGCTAAAAGTGGATGTATCAAAGACAAGCGTGGAAACACCATCATGGACAAAGTCTGCATTCTAAACAGATGGTCAGAATATATTGAAGAACTTTTTTTTGATAATCGAGGAGAAATGCCTATGATAAAAGAACTGGAAGGGCCTTCTATAATGAAAGATGAAGTTAGGAACGTCATGAAAAGCATGAAAAATGGAAAAGCTGCAGGACCTGATGCCATAACAATTGAAGCCTTGACTGGCCTGGGTGAATGGGGGATTGAATTCATCACAAACCTTCTAAATCAAGTGTATGACACAGGAAAAATGCCAACTGATATGAAACGATAGCACTACCAAAAAAGCCAGGGGCAGTTGATTGTGAACAACACAGAACTATTAGCCTAATGAGCCACCTCACAAAAATTCTTTTGAAGATAATTTTACTAAGAATAAGAAATAAAATACGACCTGAAATTGGGGAGATGCAATTTGGTTTTGTTGAGGACAAGGGTACCAGAAATGGAATATTCACATTATCAATGCTGATGGAAAGATGTATTGAAGTAAATAAAGATCTGTATATGTGTTTCATCGACTATTCAAAAGCCTTTGATAAAGTACAACACGAAAAACTATTCAAAATTCTATCATCCTTGGACATTGATGGTAAAGATTTAAGAATATTACGGAATTTGTACTGGGAACAAGAAGCGGCAATGCGTGTTGACAACGAGCTAAGCAGTTTTACACCTATTAGAAGAGGAGTTAGGCAGGGTGTGTTTTGTCTCCAGATTTATTCAACCTCTATAGTGAAATGATATTAAGAGATATCGAACATAAGAAGGGGGTGTGTATTGGAGGAAAGAATGTAACAAATCTGAGGTATGCAGATGATACGGTTCTACTGGCAGAATCTGAACATGAACTACAAGAATTACTGGATGTTGTAGTCAGGAGTAGTGAAAATATGGGACTGGAACTGAATATATCTAAAACAGAATGTATGACGGTATCTAAAAATAATAACCCACCAGCCTGTGTAATAACAAGCAGAGGACAAACAATACAACAAGTTGAATGTTTCAAATATTTAGGCTTCAATGTAACATCCAATGGAAAATCAGATTGTGAAATAAAGAAAAGACTAGGTATGGCGAAGAATGCATTCAACCAGCTGCATACAATTATGAAAAACAGGAATATTAGCATGAAAACAAAAATCAAAGTCCTGGATTGCTATGTACTGTCTGTGCTGCTATATGGTTGTGAGAGCTGGACCATAAACAAGACCATGGTTAAAAGACTGGAGGCAGTGGAAATGTGGTTTTACAGAAGAATGATGAGGGTGTCATGGATGGAAAGGAAAAGAAATGAAGAAATTTTAGAAATGGCAAACAGAAAAAGATCACTGATAACAAAAATCATCAAACGCCAAATGGAATTTTTAGGACACATTATCCGCCACCCTGGTTTGGAAATACTTGCCTTGACTGGAAAGATGAATGGAAAAAGAATAAGAGGAAGACAAAGAATAACATATTTGAAAGGGATAAGAACTTGGACAGATGAAGCTGAGAAAGGTGGCGCTGCTTTAATAGAATTGGCAAGAGATAGATCAGCTTGGCGGAAGATGACCCCCGACGTCTGCTTCAGATATGGAACTACATGAGAATACGGCATGGCCTTCAATCATAAGATTCGATTCACATCGCTGGCATAACTGTCTTGGGAGACGGGGGCAGGGTGGGGGCGCGGGGGGGGGGGGGGGGGGGGGGCTTTTACGCGTGTGTGTCGATGTGGTGGGCTTTTTTCAAAACCGGGGGAAAAAATATTATGATTTAAACATTAAAATTCTATCTAGACGGCAAAGGATTAATTATTCGTTTCGAAAACTAGATAGACACAATAAACAAAACAAACAAACAATCAATCACACAAACACACAAACAACCAAAAGACGCGAAACAACAAACACGGAAACAGAAATTATAACATAAGAAAACCCAACAAAATAAATAAAAGAAAAACAAATTACCCCCCCCCCCCCCCCCCCCACTAATCACTAAAACAAAAACAACAAAAGGACAGAGAGAAACATTCCACTAATTAACTATGAATACAGCAACAACAGTTGGGAATGAGATTAGCAGAAGAGTAGCGTCCCTTGATTGGACGTCACCCATAGTCTGGGACGTCACCCATAGTCTGTGACGTCACCGGCGGAAACGTTATTAGAGAGAGAACGTCATATTTCCGCGAGGACGAGAGACGCATGCGCACAACCAACATGACGTTCTCTCTCTAATAAGTTTTTCCGCCGGTGACGTCAGAGACTATGGGTGACGTCCAATCAAGGGACGCTACTCTTCCGCTAATCTCATTCCCTATACACATGAACACAATGTTGCTTTGCGGTGCCAGCCACTGTTTGTCCACTATTATAATAATCATTTTCACATAAACAGATTTACCTAAATGTAGACCTCTAACTATTATAATTATAGATCTAGGCTGGATCTCATTCGTCTGTCCACTTACATAATCACTATGCATACATTTCTATCCATCTATCCATCCAAATTTCATCAATCTATATATGTAACCCTTCGCCTCAAAACGGCATTAAGTCGGGATAGTTAAGATGTTGAACATTGAATTTATAGTCAGAAATATCAGACTTGTGTTGAGTTTGTATGTTTTATTGAGGAGAATGGATACCGTATTTTACGGTGCTAATGCCAACAATTTATATTTTTGACCCGTTTAACATTTAACTCGGCTTTTAAGCATATGGTTCGTTCCGACTTAAAACCGTTTTGAGACGATGTGTCACATATATATATATATCAACCGATCTCTGTCTCTCTTGTCTATTTATTTCCTTATAAAATTTTGGTCCTACAATCTTTTTGTTTTGTTTGTTGTTTTTAGATGATTTACTGTGTTTACGAGACATTTAGACCCATCTTGAATCTCAGAGCAGTTAAAAATAGAAAAAGAATTGGAATATATAAAAAAAAAAAAAAAATCAAGATTTTCAAGTAAAAGCATTTAACCCTTTTCATACCAACTACAGGAAAATCGTCACATTCGTTACGATGCAACCAACAATCTTCTCATCTTATTATTCTTGTTTCTGCCTCTTCCCTCTCACCCCCTCCCCCTTTCTCTCTCTCTCTCTCTCTCTCTCTCTCTCTCTCTCTCTCTCTCCTCTCTCTTTCCTAATCTCTCTAACTCTACTTCTTCTATCTCTGTCTTTCTCGTTCTCCTCCCGCTATGCTCTCATCATCTCATAAACTTTGAAGACATTAAAAAAAAATTATAGCCCATAAATACTACACACTGTATTGTAGAGCTAATTTTGCTGAACAATGTAATGCATGGAATGTACCTACTTGTTGATCTTCTGTTTGAGTAAGAAAAAAAACTATTTTTTGTGTGTTGGGTGGATGTGAAGTAGTTTGGGGGAAAATTCTGAATCAGGCCTGTAAGGAGAGGGTTGAGAAAAGGTAAGACATAGGGGACGTTCAAATAGGCACAGAGTAAAAGCCATATATAAGAAGACAATACAAACACTCATGACCTTACGCAGAGTGACCCTCCAACCCCCCCCCCCCCCCTTATTTCTCTCTCTCCTTCTCTCTCTCACACTCTCTCTCTCGCTCACACACACACACACACACACACACACACTCCAGTTGTCTTTTCCTGACTCTCACTTACACACAGAGACACACAAAACCCGCCTAGTTAACTAGAAAACTAGAAACAAACTCACACATTTAATAGAGACACTCACCACAATTTTATCTCTCTCTCTATCTCTCTCTCTCTCTCTCTCTCTCTGTCTGTCTCTCTCTCGCTCTCTCTCACACACACACACACACACACACACACACATCCAGACACTCACAAACACATACACATGTGTCGTGTACAAATATCACCACCTATCCAACCAATACACATTACGTTATGGATTGTTGATAGTGTTTTCAATCACGCCCCACAAGACCTGTCAAAAAGTCGGACGATAGAGAAAACAAACCGGAAGGCATCGAGTAATCTCCCCTCTCCACTGCCATCTCGATCCGCCATTTTTTCTCTCCATTCATCAATCAAGCTAACCTCCTTCCATATCATTTACCTGCACGCGTTCCGTTTGAAAGCGCCGAGGAAGCGATTTTGTCTAGCTTTGTCCAATCAATGGCCCAATTCAACACCAAACTTCAACCCATATTCCACAATTGATCTCATTATGATCGTGCTTGTGTTCCGTAATCAGGCGCTGATAGAGCGTATTCTTCTTATTATCAAGCAACCCAATTTGCTATCGTATCTCTAATTTTAACCCTCTCCATACCAGCCATTTTCAGGATTTTTCCCAAAACCTTCACACCCAACTAAAACAATTTTTTTTTATCACTTAGACACAAAAGCAGTAGAATTCTTGCGATACATAATTTCTTTAGCAAAACATGCTCTACAACACACTGTTCATTTTCTAGAAATGTTATGATGTACAAAGAAATTTGAATACGAAAAATGTTGGTTGTATCGTAATGAATGTGACGATTTTCCTATAGTTGGTAAGGAGAGGGTTAAATATAAGTCTAACCCGTGAGATTCCATATAAACCAGATAACTACCGTACTCTGTAAACACACATATTTAAACATTTGGCCAGAAAACTCGTCCCTCAAATTTCAATCAATTTAAACGACCCTCATCTTGGCAAAGGCTCTCAAACCTGGCCAAATTCTTTAACTCACTCAACCCTAACACCGACTATATCCGTAGTTTACCCGGGTTTACTTTTACCCCATGCCTATTTATTACATTTTTTCTGAAACAAATTATGGGTCTAGTCTCAAAGACAATGTTTTTAGTTTTTACATGTAAATTGTAGTTGAATAAAACTATCTATGTACATGATCAATTTTAATTTTTAAAAATTTTAATTTTTAAATCTACAAACATTTCTAGGATTGAGTGAGTTAATACGGGTCTTTCTAGTGTACGGTAGTTAATTGGTCAAAACGTAAATTCCAAAAAGAAGCGTTAAAGTGACGCATTGTCAGAGCCTGTCGTATTCTTCCTATTATGGTATTTCTCCTGTAGTAAAGTCAATATAGATCATTGATTATAAAAATCATGGCCTACAACGCCTTGTGAGCAACGCCCCATAGAACGCATTGCTAAATACAATCAATAATTCCTATCAATATGCATGTGTGTATGCTATGTTTATCATTTCCGGATGTCGATGACAATATTGTCGATTATTAAAGGCACAATGCTTTTCAATGAAACACAGATTGTAAATTATGTATCTTTGTGTGATTTTGTGGTTTGGTTGTATGCCATGCGCCTACGGACCCGCAGAACCCTGGTTCGAGTCCCACTCTGGACAGCGCAAAATTGAGTCTTTCACATTTTCTCACCTCAGTCAGTTGTAAAATGGATACGACATGGTCGGGAACAGAGGTCGCAACAAAAAGAAATGTAATGTCTCTTCCTACTTGTTAAGTGTTGCTGTTGACTTGAGATCCATTTTAAAGCCATTTGAACAAATTAAGTGGATATTGCGCTAAATAAAAAAAAGTTCAAAGCTCTGTAATAGGTATAGGTACACTAGCACTCTTTTGTAAATGATTTTTAAACAAGTAGATTAGGTAGATCTTAATTATTCGATATACGAAGTAAATATTTTCTGTCCAACATGAAAAAATGAGATTTGTCAATGTATTGCCGATCAATTCTATGGGAGGCCTTCCGAAAGCTCCTACATCCCCAGTATTCTTGTTTTTTTATAATGTCCTGTAAGGGGTTTGGGGAGTGGGAAAACTTTTTTTTCTTCTTTTAAGTCCCCCCCCCCCCCCCACCCCCACACCCCTACCAGAACATTATATAAAAAGTTCCCCCCTCCCAAACCCCGTAATAGAACAAGGATACTGGGGATGTAGGAGCTTTCGGAAGGCCTCCCAATTCTATAATCCAAGTAAATGTACCAAACAAAAATCATTTAGACACAGGCACAAACAAAATTGATCTGTTTTTCAGCTTGTTCTAGATACATCTAAAAGAGACTGCGATCCAGTCATTCAGATTCAATGTCGCAGAAACCGCTACTTTTTAAGATCTATTTTAACCCAATGCTCCAAAGAGCTCCCCAAATTGATATCTAGTGTAAACCGTCTGCATGTACCGCCCATTTCAATCAATATCTACTATTGATTAATCCTTTACGCGCGCTATTCAATTCAATAAAAACCTTTAAAGAGTCGTTAAAAAAATAAATTTAAATTGAGCTTTATTTAGCGCAATATCCACTAAATGTGCTCAAAGCGCTTTACAAGGTGTCCCTGGTCAACAGCAACATTTAACATGTAGGACGGGACATGACGCCTTTTAGGCGATATTACAATTTTTCGGTCAAAATCAAGTATTCCACTCATAAGCAAAAAAAAAATATTACTTCTTAACCTTCCTTTTATAATATTTCAGCAGATATTCTGTAGATCCGGCGGAAGGTACTTTAACGCAGATCAACGATGTGTTCAAAAGAGTGACAAGGAAATTGAAATGTACGGACAAAAAGCCACAAATGTCCACATAAAAAAAAAAATTGTGATTGGCCCCCTTTGATGTCGGGGGTCTGGTTTTTTCCGTTATAAATAGAACGTCGGAAGGAAAAAAAAATACAGCCATAACTCTTTAATGATTGTAGTTTTTACCCTGTTCTATTTATGGAAGGAGGGTTTGAGCCTCTGACACCACTCGAGAAGGGGGGAGGGGGGGGGGGAGTCATTCACAGAGGTTTCAAAAAGTGGACATATCTGAATTATTTCCACAGTATTCTCCATTTTAATGGCTAAATAAGCCAGGATGAACTCCAAAGAAATGTAATCCTTTACTACCATTGACTTCATTTTAAATTCCACCTCCGATGAAAAAAAATAATTAGTATTATAGAATGAATCCTTAAAACTAGAGGAAATGAGAGAAGAAAACAACGGAGTGGCTGGCGAGTTGTACACTGGGTTTTGCGTGTGTGTGGCTTCATCATTACAACAATGTTAAACTAAGCCCATAATAGCGTGAGATTTCCAGACTTGCTAAAAGGAGGTCCTAGATTACGGCATAATAACCGGATCGACGCGAAACGTCACAAATTCTGCAGCAAGACTTCCTGGAAACCGTTTTTTGTTTTCAACCCATTATTATCTGACATAACATGAATTATCATTCATTCAACTGTCGGGTCGTGTGCAATTGTTTGCAATTTGATGTTGTATGACGTCATAAATTATTATATTTGAATTGTTATTGATAAGATTCCCTAAAACGTTCTTCAATACTTTTTATTGGAGAGCCATTGTGTGTGTGTGTGTGTGTGTGAGAGAGAGAGAGAGAGAGAGAGGGAGAGAGAGAAAGAGAGAGAAAGAGTAGAGAGAGAGAGAGGGAGAGAGAGAGAAAAAAAAGAGAGAGACAGAGAGTAGATAGAGCGAGAGAGAGAGGAGAGAGAGAGAGAGAGAGAGAGAGAGATGGAGAGGGGATTATTGAGAGAAAGAGAGTGAGAAGTGGAGAAAGCGAAAGAGATAGTAAACAGATTAAGAGTAGAGAGAGATAGATCGAGAGAGAGAGAGAGAGAGAGAGAGAGAGAGAGAGAGAGAGAGAGAGAGAGAGAGATAAAGATAAGAGTTTTAACGATGATTTTTAGCTTGTTAGGCGATATTACAAATTTTTCGGACAGAGAACAAAGCTGTTAACGGCCAGGTACTCCTTTCACACCTGAGTACAGTGAGAGAATGTGAGAAAGAGCCTCCTCCAAGGACTCAACTATGCGCCGAGCGAGGCTCGAACCCAGGTTAAATAAATGGATTAGAGATGCTCACGAAGTTCTGAAATTGGACCCAAATTTTTTCCCAATTCTACGACTTTTTCGGAATAGAAGGCAGAGCATATGTTGTTTTTCTCCATTTTAGGAAACCTTTGCAGAAGGCGTATGGCTATATCTCCACAATGGAAGTCTCCAGCAAGTCTTTAAATTCGTCACCACAATTGAGGACAATAGCCTCGAAACCTCCCGCCAATCTCGTCACAGGGCAGTTTAAGATTATGTGGCCTGCTGTCTCTGGCGTTCCCTGACAGTGGGGACAAGTCGACTGACTCCCTCAGACCCCAACGATCCATTTTGCAGCAGTCCTGATGTGGCCTGTCAGTAGTCGGTTTGAGGTGATCCACTGTTTTCGATTGCCCTTCCTGAAGCCTGGCATAAATTCCTTTGGATCTTTGATTATCCCGCCTCCCTCGGGAATGGTACTTGTCGCGTTCAATATTCCCTCCAGGCTACCCCAATATCTTCAGTTCTGAGTGGTAGATGGGCTTTCTGGATTACCCCATAGAAAAACCATCATCAATGAAGCTCCCAGAGCACCAGGAAACCTTTTTAAATCGTTTTGAGCTCATTTAGTGGAGACTGCCCTAGAGTCTATATAAAAACTCAAGCCATTTTCTTCTTGAAAAATATTGATTGAACAAAAAGGGAAAGTTATTAGTCGTATCCCAATAATAATGAGACCAATGCGAAGAAGAAAGACGCACCTTAAGTTTAAACTGATTTGTTTGTCTTCATTTCTGAGAGCTGATATACATGTATTTTTAAGAACACATAATGGGATATCGTGGGGGCCCTATTAGTTCAGTTGGTAGAGCATTCGTTTCTAACGCAAAGGGATCAAGTTTGATCCCGGGTGCTGTCGAGATTTTTTCTGACCCCTTATCCAAATTTAGCAGTCGTAACGTCATTTCCTTCCTAATGACGCATGGTAACTTAGTAACACTGGGTCTAAACTATCGGAACAATGGCGGACGCCGTATGAAATATTTCTCCGGCGAGTATAAAAGCGTATCCAGAGGAAAAAAAAAAACCCCATAAATTTGATCGTGTTTTGACTTTTACGCATTCTGATCACAAGACATATGAAAAGTTCTCGCCAGCAAGAAGAATAAGAAGTAATGATTTTCTTTGTTTAGAACCAAGATGGCCGCCGTTGCCGGGTGGCGTGACATCAGACTACTGAATCCAATTGTGGTTGTCTTTAAAGCCACAGAAACCAAGATCAACCATGGGCCCCTCATAGCTCTGAAGGACTCCTTGAATGAGATATCGTAGGATTTTTCATAAACCCCGACAACTATTTTAATGTTTGTTATGTGTTGATCTTATGCTCTATTATCCACCAAGTTGGTGTTTGAACAGCACGTGTCAAAATGGATGACAGTTGTTTGAAATCTTTTGTTTGTTTTTCATTTGAAGTGGATTGGTAATGGATTAGGTGGTGGGCAAACATACACACGGAGAGGGGGGAAATGTGTGTGTGTGTGTGTGTGTGTGTGTGTGTGTGTGAAAAAAGAGAGAGAGATAAAGAGAGATAGAGAGAGAGGGAAGGGGAGAGAGGGAGAGGGAGAGAGAAAGAGAGAGAGAAAGAGAGAGAGGGGGGGGGGAAAGAGAGAGAGAGGGAGAGAGGAAGGGAGAGAGGGAGAGAGGGAGAGAGAGTGAGGGGGGGAGAGGGAGAGAGAGAGAGAGAGGGAGAGAGAGAGAGAGGGAGAGAGAGAGGGGGGGGGGGAGGGAGAGAGAGAGAGAGAGAGGGAGAGAGAGAGAGAGAGAGAGAGAGAGAGAAATGTCATTTTCCAGGCTAAGGGGGAAAGTGACGGGATGAAAGAAGCAGCGGGAGGTTATCAACGTCATAGGTATCTAGTATACAACAAAAATCAAAATAAAAGCTCAAAAGTAGAATAAAAATCTTGGCACGAAACGTTTCGTGAGTAAAACCCTTCTTTGGCTGAAAAATGGATTTGAATTCGAGACATTTCAAGTCATTTTGAAAAGTCCACGGTATTTCTCGACATTGTATTCTCTTTGACCTATTTATTTACAAATGGCTGTGATACTCGTATGGTTAGATGGTCTTGACAAACAGACCACTATCTGGAGACCGGGTGCTGCCTCTTTCTATAGATAGTATGCAGATGACGTCACTCGGGCCTTTGTTATTGTTTTTGCCATCCGCGTTTGTGAGTTGTTCTCACTAAACTGTATTAACCAGACTATAAAAGTTCATGGTTACACAGAGTTTGTGTGTTGGTCCGTTATACTTCCGGATGGCAATGTTGTGAACTCCTTGGCCAAGCGCATTCTATCTATAGATAGTTCGAAGATGACGTCACTGAGATCTTTGTTATTGTATTTTGCCATCCGCGTTTATGAGTAATGCTCACTGAACTGTTTTAACCCGACTATAAACGTTCATGGATACACACAGTTTTGTGTATTGGTCCGTTATACTTCCGGATGGCAATGTTATGAGCTTCTTAGCCAAGGGCATACTATCAATTTCTGAGTTGTTTTTTTTTTCTCAGAGCTTCAACGGTCGAAGTCTTACGGAGCAGTTTTTGATCCGAATTCGATCCAAATGCACGGATTTCACCCCTATCAGAAATAATATGATTACCCATTTCATTGACAACAAGAAAAAACCAGAAATGCGGGAAGAATTGATCTTGACAACCTATTATGATTGCTGACAAGTTCTTCAGGGATGCCAAGAGTTTTTAATATATATATATATATATATATATATATATATATATATATATATATATATATATATATATATATATATATATATATATATATCAAACATGATTTCATTTCGAAAATGCCAAAAACAGATTTTGAAAAATGTCATATTTACGCTGGCGTCGTTAATAACGTAAAACACATGTGACCCATCGTCTCAAAACGGTATTAAGTCGGAACGAACCATATGCTTAAAAGCCGAATTAAATATTAAAGTGGTCAAAAATATAAATTGTTGGCATTAACACCCTAAAATATGGTATCCATTCTCCTCAATAAAACATACAAACTCAACACGTCTGATATTTCTGGCTATAAATTCAATTTTCAAAATCTTAACTATCCCGACTTAATACCGTTTTGAGGCGAAGGGTCACATATGTATTGAAGTAACGTAGAATCATCATCTTGTATTAAAAGTTCACTTGCATCGTATTTTTGTTTGTAGGGGGTTATAGATAGTATGCGCATGGCTAAGAAGTTCACAACATTGCCATCCGGAAGTAAAACTGGCCAACAAACAAACTGTGTGTAACCTTGAACGTTTATAGTCTGGTTAATACAGTTTAGTGAGAAGTACTCATAAACGCGTATGGCAAAAAGCAATAACAAAGACCTGAGTGACGTCATCTTCGAACTATCTATACGAGACTTGCCATATCCTGTTCGTTTTAATTTTAAAAGAGTTTTATAGCGCTTGTCACACTTGATAAATCAGATCGTTTGGCCTTTGAAATATTCAATAAATTCAAGGCAATGGGGACGACACGGTCTGAGCAAAACAAACTCAAATATTTCAAGGATAACAATGGCAGATAGAGGGCCACGTGCGAGATTTGTTTAAAAATGAGCTTGTATATAGCGCGATATCCACTAAATGTGCTCAAAGCGCTGTACAAGGGGTCCCTGGTCAACAGCAACATTTAACATGTAGGACGGGACATAACGCCCGTTAGATAGGCGATATTACAATTTTTCGGACAAAGACAACTCTGTTGTTGTCTTCTGGCACTTTTCTACTCACTTCATATCTTGTTGTTAACAACTCTGTTAACTGCCAGCTACTCATTTTACACCCAAGTTCGGTGAGAGAATGTGAGTAAAGAGCCTTTGCCAAGGACTCAATAATGCGCCGAGCGGGAGGCTAAACTCGGGAACTTCCGATCCGAAAGCGAGTGTCATACTACGAGAAAACATAGCCATAGACGAGTAACATACTTCCAATGAATTTGAACCGGAAGAGAGAGAGAGAGAGAGAGAGAGAGAGAGAGAGAGAGAGAGAGAAAGAGAGAGAGAAAGAGAGAGAGAAAGAGAGAGAGAAAGAGAGAGAGAAAGAGAGAGAGAGAGAAAGAGAGAGAGAGAGAGAGAGAGAGAGAGAGAGAGAGAGAGAGGTGTGACGTCACTACTTTTGCTTCCCATTGTCATTCAAAAATGGACCAAATGAGATTTTGATGACCAAGATATCAACAAAAAAAAATCAGATAGAAGTTGTTTTTGAAAAACTACAAAAAACAAAACAAAACAAAACAAAATGAACCCATACAAAATATAAACACACACACACACACACACACACACACACACACACACACGAAATCCCAAACTATTAATAAAATCCGGTTAAAAAGAAATATTATAGATAGAATGCGGTTGGCCAAGGAGTTCACAACATTGCCATCCGGAAGTATAACGGACCAACACACAAACTCTGTGTAACCATGAACTTTTATAGTCTGGTTAATACAGTTTAGTGAGAACAACTCACAAACGCGGATGGCAAAAACAATAACAAAGGCCTGAGTGACGTCATCTGCATACTATCTATAGCATCAATGTCTTTAAACTGGCAACTCCGG
>NC_088365.1:10899490-10906990 GCF_034508935.2 Berghia stephanieae | reverse complement strand
CAGTGTCAGGCTATAACTTTACGAAGGCCACGGTCAGTGTCAGGTCATAACTTTACGAAGGCCACGGTCAGTGTCAGGTCATAACTTTACGAAGGCTACGGTCAGTGTCAGGTCATAACTTTACGAAGGCCACGGTCAGTGTCAGGTCATAACTTTACGAAGGCCACGGTCAGTGTCAGGTCATAACTTTACGAAGGCCACGGTCAGTGTCAGGCTATAACTTTACGAAGGCTACGGTCAGTGTCAGGCTATAACTTTACCAAGGCCACGGTCAGTGTCAGGTCATAACTTTACGAAGGCTACGGTCAGTGTCAGGTCATAACTTTACGAAGGCCACGGTCAGTGTCAGGTCATAACTTTACAAAGGCCACGGTCAGTGTCAGGCTATAACTTTACGAAGGCCACGGTCAGTGTCAGGCTATAACTTTACGAAGGCCACGGTCAGTGTCAGGTCATAACTTTACGAAGGCCACGGTCAGTGTCAGGTCATAACTTTACGAAGGCTACGGTCAGTGTCAGGTCATAACTTTACGAAGGCCACGGTCAGTGTCAGGTCATAACTTTACGAAGGCCACGGTCAGTGTCAGGTCATAACTTTACGAAGGCCACGGTCAGTGTCAGGCTATAACTTTACGAAGGCCACGGTCAGTGTCAGGCCATAAATTTACGAAGGCCACGGTCAGTGTCAGGCTATAACTTTACGAAGGCCACGTTCAATATCAGGCCATAACTTTACAAAGGCCACGGTCAGTGTCAGGCTATAACTTTACAAAGGCCACGGTCAGTGTCAGGTCATAACTTTACGAAGGCCACGGTCAGTGTCAGGCCATAACTTTACGAAGGCCACGTTCAATATCAGGCTATAACTTTACAAAGGCCACGGTCAGTGTCAGGCTATAACTTTACAAAGGCCACGGTCAGTGTCAGGCTATAACTTTACGAAGGCCACGGTCAGTGTCAGGCTATAACTTTACGAAGGCCACGGTCAGTGTCAGGCTACAACTTTACGAAGGCTACGGTCAGTGTCAGGTCATAACTTTACGAAGGCCACGGTCAGTGTCAGGTCATAACTTTACGAAGGCCACGGTCAGTGTCAGGCTATAACTTTACAAAGGCCACGGTCAGTGTCAGGCTATAACTTTACGAAGGCCACGGTCAGTGTCAGGCTATAACTTTACGAAGGCCACGGTCAGTGTCAGGCTACAACTTTACGAAGGCTACGGATGAGCCCGAAACATTCAGTGTTTTATTTTTTTATTTTTTTTTTTTGGTAATTTTGTTCAAACAATTCAAATCAAAACACACTTCTTTTTCCCAAGCTATTTTGGTGTAAAGGTGTACGGGTTATTGGAATGCGACTGTAACATTGCTCGTGTTGAAGGAAATAATCATATTGTCCGTTATGGCACGGTTATAAATTCTAATCAATCAAGACTGATGTTGTTGTCGAGTATCTCTCGACACCCTATCACATTTAGTCATAAACACTGACTGGTGATAACGGAAATCATAGAATTTACACGATTTATATAATAATATAATCGTCTCAAAACGATATTACAATATTGGGGGTTAATCAAATGCTAAATATTGAATTTATATTTAAAAATATATTGGAATAAGTTGACTTTTCTGAATAGAATATATCTAGATAGTTTCTTAACTCTCCCCTTACCAACTATAGGAAAATCGTCACATTCGTTACGATACAACCAACATTTTTCTTATTCAAATTTCTCTTGTACATCATAAAATTTAAAGAATCAGTTTATTGTAGAGCATGTTTTGCTAAAGAAATTATTTATCGCAAGAACTTCCTGCTAGTGTGTTTGAGTGATAAAAAATATATATTTGATTTAGTTGGGTGTGAAGTTTTGGGGAAAATCCTAAAAATGGCTGGTATGGAGAGAGTTAAATTGCAAAAGACTAAACTTTTATAAAATTTCAAATCATTTCAACTTGAAATTTACTTTCGGTATCGATTTCATATTGACTCGATACCGTTTTGTATCGTTGATGAACGAGGGTCAACAATTTGTCAAAAAGTCTTAATCCGGAGACTTTTCATTTTTTAAAATGAGATTACCAGGGTTTACTCTCTCCTTTCAAGCCATTTTCAGGATTTTCACCAAAACTTCACACCCAACTAACAAAAATATATTTTTTTATTACTCGAACACAATAGCAGTAAATTTCTTGCGATACAATTATTTCTTTAGCAAAACATGCTCTCCAACACACTGTTCCATTTAGTTAATTTTTATAAAGTACAAAAGAAATTTTAATAAGAAAAAAATTGGTTGTATCGTAAAGAATGTGATGATTTTCCGATAGCTGGTATGGAGAGGGTTAAAATATTTTCTGATAAATCGAGGATAACATTTACTGATGGCCAAAATAATAGAAAAACAAAGTGTTTTGTCATTGTACGCTCACACATTAACTGGTGGGATATGACTTGAAAACTTGATATTGTCGAACGAGACTTGACACCGGTCAATACGGAATCTACTCTTACAATGACGAAAACAAGTGATTTGAAATCAATTAATATGTATGCCTGTGTGTCACATTGTAGCCATCATTAACTCATAGCGTGGCCTTCGTAAAGTTATAGATAGTTCGAAGATGACGTCACTCAGGCATTTGTTATTGTTTTTGCCATCCGCGTTTGTGAGTTGTTCTCACTAAACTGTATTTACCAGACTATAAAAGTTCATCGTTACACAGAGTTTGTATGTTAGTCCGTTATACTTCCGGATGGCAATGTTGTGAACTCCTTGGCCAAGCGCATTCTATCTATAGCCTGACACTGACCAAAAATTACGTCAAAATGCCTGTCTTTGGCCACAAAAGAAAACAGATCGTGAGTTGAATTCAATAGTTCAACCAATGAAATAACTTGGTTCCATGAGCTCTACTACAACTCACTAGGCGGTGCAAAAACCAAATAATGACGTCAAACTGCCAGTCCTTTTGGATTTCAGTGTCACGCTATAGATAGAATGCGCTTGGCCAAGGAGTTCACAACATTGCCATCCGGAAGTATAACGGACCAACACACAAACTCTGTGTAACCATGAACGTTTATAGTCTGGTTAATACAGTTTAGTAAGAACAACTCACAAACGCGGATGGCAAAAACAATAACAAAGGCCTGAGTGACGTCATCTGCATACTATCTATAACATAACGATGGCTACGATCTAATATACAATGACGAAAACAAGTGATTTGAAATCAAGTAATATGTTTGCCTGTGCGTCACGACTCACATGCGACGCGCCAATGACATAATTTCACAGCGTTTCATAATAGATTTATTCCACAAAACCATAAATATTACAAGAGGTCAACTGCGATCAAAATGACAACAACCCCTGGCCATGATTTCACCTCACTTCACTGACTTCACGGCTGAAGGCATTCAATCTGTATCATGGCTCAGGAGTTCACAACATTGCCATCCGGAAGTATAACGGACCAACACACAAAACTATGTGTAACCATGATCGTTTATAATTAGGTTAATACAGTTTAGTGAGAATTACTTATAAACGTGGATGGCAAAAAAACAAAAAAAAAAAAAAACAAACAAAGACCCGAGTGACATCAACTTCGAACTATCTATAGATAGTATGCGCTTGGCTAAGGAGTTCACAAGATTGCCATCCGGAAGTATAAAGGAACAACACACAAAACGTTAACCATGATCATTTATAGTCGGGTTAATACGGTTTAGTGAGAATTACTCATAAACGCGGATGGCTAATAATAATAATAATAATAATAATAATAATAATGATAATAATAATGATAATAATAATAATGATAATAATAATAATAATAATAATAATAATAATAATAATAATAATAATAATAATAATAATAAAAATAATAATAATAATAATAATAATATTAATAATGATAATGATGGTGATGATGATGATGATGATGATGATGATGATGATGATGATGATGATGAAGAAGAAGAAGAAGGAAAGAATGAATGAACAAATAAGACAATGTGAGAATCGAGTGAAAATTAAATAAAAGAAAGAGAGAGACAGATAGATGACTTTGACAGGGCTAACGATAAACTAAAACATTAGAAACCCCAATCGGATTGAAGACAAAACTGAGATCAACAAAGAACGATGAAGACTGATTAGTGGAGAAAAACTCACCAACATGTTTGTTTTTTATCATGTTCTGTCTGGGGTGTGATCCGTTAACAAGGAAGTATTTGTGACGTGTGGTTGTCTTTTGCTTACAATGTTGTTGTAACATTTATGGTGACGGACGCATCTTGGCGATACCGTAAATAACAGACAGAAAAGGTCATAGTATAGCTACTACTGAAGAAAGTAAAATAAGAAAAAAGAAAAAGCGTTCTAAAAATTCTGGCCAAAAAAAATGCCGTCCTTCATAAAACTGATCGATATAAAACTTAATGACCATCGTCTTGTCAAAAACTACGAGACGTTTTGCCGTTTTAATGAAGTCCCAGGTTTGAGAGCTTTACACGCAATGCGGGGTCATTTTAAACCCATCGATATTTGAAAGACGAGTTTTCCGGCTAAATTTTTTTAAAGTTTTTTTTTTTTTCATCAGATTATGGTGGGAAGGTGGTTTTTTTTTTTTTTTTTTTTCTTAAAACAAATGATTTTGTAACATTTCCTTCGGCAGAGAAGGTCGGTTGTAGGAATGTTTTCTTGGAAATTAATTGTAGCGCAATGCTATTTCCGTTCTCTGTTAGTGATGTGATTGGGATGGTGTTCTTTATCTACAAACAGGATGAATGAAACACTACAGATGAATTAGATAATGTGTTGATAAAAGGGAGACCCGAAACGTCCATTTTATCTGTTTTCGTTATTAAATTGAAGCTTACATTCAATTTCACATTATTTTTTTTCGAGCTTCGAGCAGCAACATTTACATTACCCTGTATTATGAAAGAAAGTTTTGCAATGTTTGTGTTACGTTTTTCACCTCGTGACAACGTTTTGTAACATCTGTGACAATGTTTTGTAACATCTGTGACAATGTTTTGTAACATCTCTGGTTGCACTGTAGGATTTCCTTATCTAAACGATGGCAGACATTGAGGTGAGGTCAATATAACCCTTTTGACTTTGATTGAAGACGCAACAGATAAGGGGAGGACAAGTGAAATTGATTCCTCCGGAAGGACTAATTAGCCTTCTCCTGTGTTGTCATGCAGTGATGACGTAAAATGACAAAATAATGTCAGATGATTCGGAAGCAACCACAGGTTTTGGATAAAAAATCTAAAAAAAGATTGTGTTTATTGAGCTTTATATAGCGCAATATCCACGAAATGTGCTCAAAGCGCTTTACAAGGGGTCCATGGTCAACAGCAACATTTAACACGAAGGACGGGACATGGCGCCTGTTAGGCGATATTACAATTTTTTCGGACAAAGACAACGCTGTTAACGGCCAGGTACTCATTTTACACCTGAGCACGGTGAGAGAATGTGAGTAAAGAGCCTTTTCCAAGGACTAACTATTCGCCGAGCCCGAGGCTCGAACCCAGGACCTTCCGATCCGAAAGCGAGTATCATACCACTAGACCACATAGCCGCACCAAACGCAGAGAGAAAAAATTCAGGAAAAGTCCAAACCATAAAATCAGTTTGCCTCGAAAGAGGATTGTCGCACCTCAGACATCCTGATGATCTTTCAGACCTGCTGCTGCTACTCCTGCATCACAGAGGTTACCGATAATAGGATTCAATAGTCTGATGTCACGTCCGCCCAGCAACGAGCAGCTTGGTTCTAAGCTGGCTAGAACTTTTTCACATGTCATGTGATCAGAACGTATAAAAGTTAAAACATGATCAGATTTATAATGTTTTTATACTCTGGATACACTTTTATGCTCGTCGGAGAAGTATTTCGAAATGACATCCATACCGTTCCGATAGTTTAGAACCAGTTACTAAGTTACGATGCGTCATTACGAGGATAGTAACGTCACGACTGTGTGAAGCCTATTATTGGGACAACTTATCGTTTATTTTCTAGCCAAATCGGGGTATCTAGTTTGACAAAATAAAATTAAGGTTATTAAACATTTTGGCCAAAAAACTTATATTTTAATGTTTCTAGATATCGAGTAACCAGTTAACTGTCTTTTTACGAAACACGCCGAAACCCAGTCCCAGGTTCACTCCCCAATGATGTTCACTTGCCTGAGTCCCAGGTTCACTCCCCACTGCTACCTACTTCCCATAACTTTGTCGGGGTTCGTCGGGATTTGTCGGATATCGGCGGGTTTCGTAAAAAAGACACATCCGTTCTGGAAAGCCACGTATTTAAAACTCGTCCTTCAAATATCGATCGATTTAAATGATATTTGAATATATCGATATTTGGAGACATGATTTTCTGACCAAATTTTTAGATTCGGGTTTTTTGTTTCCGGATTACGACAGTTAAGTGATTAAAAGCACTCCAACTTGTCATCAATAAAATAAATAATAAAATTGAGCTTTATATAGCGCAATATCCACCAAATGTGCTCAAAGCGCTTTACAAGGGGTCCCTGGTCAACAGCAATATTTAACATGTAGGACGGGACATGCCGCCTGTTAGGCGATATTACAGTTTTTCGGACAAAGACAACGCTGTTAACGGCAGGTACTCGTTTTACACCTGAGTACGGTGAGAGAATAAAGAGCCTTTTCCAAGGATTCAACTATGCGCAGAGCGCGAGGCTCGAACCCAGGACCCTCCGATCCGAAAGCGAGTGTCATACCACAAGACCACATCGCTGCACGTCATGCAACTTCCAACTAAGGTCACAGTGATACTAAGCCTCTAGAACTGTGGACTGTAAAAAGTAACGGCCACAAATGGACAAAAATGTCACAGTGACACTAAGCCTCTAGAACTGTGGACTGTAAAAAGTAACGGCCACAAATGGACAAAAATGAATATAACAGCTTCGAGAAAGAACAAAATACCAAACACGGGACGTTTCGGGCTCAAAACCCATCTTCAGCCGATACCAAAAACAATTCATACATTCATATATCACGTAACATCCAGACAGACGGCAGAAAAGTATTGAGTATCTACGTTTTGTTGGCCAGTAGTAGTAAGATGTCGAAATTTCGTGCAAGAAAGAAGTTGTTCAGAGGGATGGTATTTGCCTCGTACCCGAAAGGTAACGAGTTCGACTTCCCACTGCGCTGTCGTGCGCTCTAGCTCACTTTAAGGTGCTGCAATTCGGCTGACGTCTAGGTTATTCAAGTCTTCCCTTGTGATAGACCCTAAAGATATTTAGTCCCCCATGGCGATACATAAAGAAAGTGTTATTACTTTTAACTCACTCAATCCTAGAGATTTTTGCTACTTTTCAAAATTGGAAAGAAAAAAATGTATTAAAAATGAGCATGTACATAGATAGTTTTATTCAACTACAATTAACATGTAAAAACTATAAAATATTAGCTTTGATACTACGCC
>NC_088365.1:10884490-10889490 GCF_034508935.2 Berghia stephanieae | reverse complement strand
CTAGTGGCTAAAATCGCATTCTGCCCATATATGTATATCAATTTGAGGTTGAGATGAACTGAAAGCAGGGAATTCTGTTTCATGTGTACCAATTACCAATTAATTTAACAAGAGCTTTTCACAGATTAGTAGACGTCGGATTTGATATTAGCCAAATTAATTTGGGGATGATTGGTGTTCGTGGGATTTTCCATATAGGTCAATACCGTATTAGAGTCCAGTGGCGACTTTCTGGGCACACAGAGTTCAAAGTAAACATACATTTGAGGTTAAGGTCAGGGCCCCGTTTTCAGGAACGTGGACTAGCGCATAGTCTCTGAATTTTAGTCAAGGACTTGAAAAAAATTGGATTTTATGTGAGCTGAACAAACAAGTCTCAGACTAAAATTACAGCACCTTCTGACTAAGTTTGGCCGAGTTTTAGTCATTTGCTGAGGTCGGACTTCACGCTTAGTCTGAGACTAGTTACTACGATACATCAGAGCGTCGACAAGATAGAAGCTATTTTTAGATTGAGAGAGCTTCGATTCGGAAGGAAAATACGTCAGTTACGAATGACAGAGGCCAACAGTGTCCTGTTGCTATGGACACCGGCATTTTTAAAAATACAATTTTTGTGAGTAAAACTAAAATAGAAAACCGAATCTAATCGGCTCGCGAGTTGCGAATGAACGGAGACTCAAGGTGGAAGGATTCGCTTCAAAGAACAACTGGAAAAAAAAAGAACGATTAGAAAGTAGATATGGTGGATGGAGACAAAAGTCATTCTGCTGGGATTGTAACCCACTGAAATAATATGATTCATCAGAACATACTTTCTGTTTTGATTGGGTTTTTTTTGTTGGTTTGTTGTTGTTGTTGTTTTTTTTTTTTTTTTTTTTTTGTTTAGTTCGATTTGTTTATGTTTCAATTAAACTTTAATTGTCTAAATATAGAATTGACAGTCAACCATGGACAGCATTGTAGTCTATCGGTCGAAAGTCAATATCACGTGATTTGATTCATCGTGGCAAAAGTAAGTTTAAATATGAAAAGGGACGAAATATTATCTACACCGGATGTGTTGCTAATTTCCTCTTCTGAAATCTTTTGCGTTGAAATTATGAAGACTGGTATCTGTTTTTTAAGGGATTTACGGCGCTTGCAACACATTAAGGCCATATCAGCGCCAGTATAAAGGAATAAAATTGAAAGTGTTTTTTTTTAATCAAAATTTTATAAAAGTGTTGTTTTTTTCAGAGTACGAAAGGAATTTAGGGACACTTTACAAGCTGTATTATATAGTATTATTTCATAGCTTTTTTATGTTTACCTTTTAGCTACTATTTATACTATTTATTAGATATGCGGTGATGGAGGGAGGGAAGAGAGGTGAGGAGAGGAGAAAGAAGAAGTTTGAGGAGAGGAGAGCAAGGAGGAAAGAGAAGCAGCAGATCCAAATACCAAACACGCAGTCAAACTACGTGTGCAACAACTGCGGTAGAGACTGCCATGCAAGGATTGGTCTGCTGAGTCACACCCGTCGCTGCTCTCAACAAGACTGATGAGACTAAAGCCATACAGGGCGCAAACCATCGTCTCTTGAGACGGAAGGATGCCTACTACTACTAACTACTACTACTACTACTACTACTACTACTACCACTACCACTACCACTACCACTACCACTACTACTACTACTACTACAACAACAACTACTACTACTACTACTACTACTACTACTACTACTACTTCTACGACTACTACTACTACTACTTCTACTACTACTACTACTACCACTACCACTACCACTACTACTACTACTACAACTACTACTACTACTACTACAACTACTACTACAACTACTACTACTACAACTACTACGACAACTACTACTACTACTACTACTACGACGACTACGACGACTACGACGACTACGACGACTACCACTACTACCACTACTACCACTACTACCACTACTACTACTACTACTACTACTACTACTACTACTACTACTACGACTACTACGACTACGACTACTACGACTACTACGACTACGACTACGACTACGACTACGACTACGACTACTACGACTACGACGACTACTACTACCACTACTACCACTACTACCACTACCACTACCACTACTACTACTACTACTGCTACTGCTACTGCTACTACTACTACTACTACTACTACTACTACTACTACTACTACTGCTACTACTACTACTACTACTACTACTATTACTACTACTATTTATACTTTAAGAGAACAGACTTAAGTTTCAGTATTCAAGATGAGATCATCATTTGCATAAGCACCGTATGAAATAGAGACCTGTCTCGCTCAGGATGACGCACAGGCCATCATTTTCTTACAGCGGTCACCACACAAAGATTACTGTTTATTGCTGTTCTGTTTACGAACTTCCCTCAGATTATAGGACCCGGGACAGTCATACGACAGCTTCAAGTAAATCTATTATTTCATTTCTTTTATTTCCCTTTTCTATGACCTATGAAATGGCTAAAATCTCCTACATCCTGAACATTAAAAATATAGCTTTTTAAAATAGAGCTTTTATATAGCGCAATATCCACTAATTGTGCTCAAAGCGCTTTACAAGGGATCCCTGGTCAACAGCAACTTTTAACATGTAGGACGGGACATGACACCTGTTAAGCGAAATTACATTTTTGTGGACAAAGACTACGCTATTTTACACATGTGTACGGTGAAAGAATGTGAGTAAAGAGTCTTTTCCAAGAAATCAACTATGCGCCGAGCGAGGCTCGAACCCAGGACCTTCCGATCCGAAAGCAAGTGTCATACCACTAGACTACATAGCCGCACAAAAAGAAGTCCTAATCAGAGAAAAATATCCACTTAGATACATGTAGATGGAAAGAAATGAATAACGAAAAAACTCATTTGGAGCGAATCCCTCTCCTTCTTATAAATTAGATTTATCGCTTTTAAACACCACGAAGTTAATTGATTCCATTTTATATTCAAAGAGGACTATTCTAGATAATATATTTAATTTGAAAAATGAGATATGTTAGTTTAATATCAGTCAATATAATATTATACATGAGTCATAGGTATAAGTTGAAAAAATCTATATAAATTCTGTTTGTAGAACGAGCATTTACTTATGTAAACCAATGTGCGCATTTAAAGCATTTCCATGGTGTTACCATGCTCAGTGGGCGCAATGATATATCCATTCTCGAGCTTATTCCTCCTCCTCCTCCTCCTCCTCCTCCTCCTCTTCCTCCTCCTCCTCTTCCTCCTCCTCTTGCTGATACTCCTCCTCCACCTCTCTCTCTTCCTCCAATTTCCCCCCTAATATTTATTATAATGTACTCTCTCCCATTTTGCCACTTCTTCTCTATGACTCCCTCTATTTCTTATCTCTCTCTCTCTCTCTCTCTCTCTCTCTCTCTCTCTCTCTCTCTCTCTCTAGCTATCTCTTTCTAGCTATCTCTTTCTAGCTATCTCTCTCCCTCCCCCTCTTTCTAGCTATCTCTCTCTCGCTTTCTCTCTCTCCCCCCAGCCCCCCCCCCCCTCTCTCACTCCCTCTATCCCTCTCTTCTTTTCTCTGTATTCACTATTTTACCATTATTTTATTTTATTTTATTTGTTTCCAAAGTCACGAGTGCGTAAGGACATAGGCTCACAATGTGAACCATTACCATATTATGAATATACACAACTAAGTAATGTGTAAGTCATTGAGTTCAATGGCCATAGGCTGCCGATATTCCTATAGAAAATCCATTAATATTAGATGTAATTCATATCCGTAAGAAGGGCCAATATGAACTCAGTGGTAAAAAGCAATAGTCATAAATTCAAATCCTTAGAGGGGCGAGATGGCCAAATGGAGAAGGCATTACAATTCCTTCCCGGAGACCCGATCTCGAGTCTAACTTCACAATATCGTTTTTTATTCCTTGAGCAAGAAACATAACCCCTATTTTGCTCAAATTGAGGTACTGCAACGCGGTTGACGCTTGGGTGTTCTCTGTCATTGTTTTCTTGAAGTCACAAATTTGAGCGTTTTTGGCAAAATGAGAGTCATTTTAATCGACCGATATTTGGTGCGGCTATGTGGTCTTGTGGTATGACACTCGCTTTCGGATCGGAAGGTCCTGAGTTCGAGTCTCGCTCTTTTGTCCTTGGAAAAGGCTCTTTGCTCACATTCTCTCACCATACTCAGGTGTAAAATGAGTACCTGGCCGTTAACAGCGTTGTCTTTGTCCGAAAAATTGTAATATCGCCGCACAGGCGTCATGTCTCGTCCTACATGTTAAATGTTGCTGTTGACCAGGGACCCCTTGTAAAGCGCATTGAGCACATTTAGTGGATATTGCGCTATATAAAAAAAGCTCCAAAAAAATATTTGAAGGACGAGTTTTCTAGCCAAAATTCCAAAAATATGATTTTTTAAAATCCAAATATAATGATTAAATATGAATTGAATTGAATCACACAAAAAAGGGAAATTGAGAGGGTTATACTTACAGAATCTAATATTTCTTTAGGATCATTCCATTATTTCTCCGGAAGAACAGAAAAAAACATTGGATTCACAAGGATATAATGTTAAAATATTCATTTACTAAGTATGTACATCAAGCATAACGTAGAAACGATCTCCAAATTCTCCAAGAGTAATAACAGAAAAATACACGAGTTAAACTATCTATATTGATATCTGGATATTCGCACCTTGCAAAACACAGATATAATCAAAGGAACGCCCATCTATTTGTAAACACTCTAATAATTCCGAATATTACGAGTATAATTTGTATTCACAATTATTAAGGTAATTCCTAATGCATTATCCACTTTGAACGCCGGTTATAGATACATACATAATTTAAAAATAAATTTCAAATGTTATTTTAGATGTTTTCTTTTTTTTTACTATCTTTCTGGTATTGTTTCAAATAGCTTACACCCCTTTTGTCAGATTATCATCATGGAAGGGGGAAAACGGGTTTTT
>NC_088365.1:10841990-10881990 GCF_034508935.2 Berghia stephanieae | reverse complement strand
AGAGAGAGAGAAGGAGTGAGAGAAATGGAGAGATGGGGGAGGGAGGGATGGAGTGAGAGATAGAAGGAGATAGAGAGAGAGAGAGGGGGAGAGAGAGGGAGACAGAGAGAGAGACACAGACAGAGAGAGAGAGAGAATGGGGGGGGGGGGGGGGGATTTAATGAACACTTGGTCATTTATTTAAATCCCTCATAAATACTAATATAATATGATGATGATATGATTTGATATTAATTAATTATGTCCGGGTCGTCGTGCTCATTATAATTGTCTGACATCCGAATGCAATTAGGCGATATTACAGCAGTTTTTGACCGTCCGAAAATACGCTGTTTACTGTCGTAATCATTTTAATTTTACGCCTGAGTCGGTGAGAGAATGTGAGTAAAGACCCTTTTCTAAGGACTCAACTATACGCCGCTCAGCGTGGGACTCGAACTCGAACCCTTGATATTCCGGCCCTATGGAGAGTGTCATACAGACCACCAGACCACATAGCCGCTCAAATAATATAGGAAATAGAGAAAACAGATATCAAAATTGTTACACACTGGGTCCCAGGTTTGGCTCTCGAAACGAGGAGTGTATTCATCATCGACACCGGAACAATGAACCCCAAAAAGTTTTATTGTACAAGTGACAGAAATGAGATAAATCAAATAAAATAAAATAAATAAAATAAAATTCCCTTTAATCACCCCCAAGGGGAAATTTGTCTTTAGGATCTATTCCAAGGGAAGACTGGAATAATCCAGGCGTTAGACGCAGAGCAGCGCTGCAAAGTGAGCTAGGGTGTGGTGACTTGCTCAAGGCCAGACAGTGCAGCGGCGGGTGATCGAACTCGATACCTTTCGGGTAGGAAGCAAAGACCGTACCGCTGAGTCACGCTGCCCTCAATTATCCAAACAACTTAGATCCATTCAGTAGTTTGGTGCCAAAGAGAATTTTGTTTTTCTCCAAGTTTTGACCCATATAAATTTACTTCACATATAGATTAATTAAATTGAAACAAACTTGTCATTTAGCCTCGAAAATGGAACTCAGTCTATATCTGATTTATATTTGTCAATATAACACTGAGCCTATGACTAAAGATGTAGAAAATAGTGCGTCAGGCACTGATATAAGAAATGTCATTAAGAGAAAAGAAAAGTGTCAGAAGAAAACTTAATGATATTGTGCGGCTATGTGGTCTAGTGGTATGACACTCGCTCTAGGATCGGAAGGTCCTGAGTTCAAGTCTCCTCGGTGCATAGTTGAGTCCTTGGAATAGACTCTTTACCCACATTATCTCACTGTACTCAGTGTAAAACGAGTACCTGGCCACAGCGTTGTATCAGTCCGAAAAAATTGTAATATCACCTTACAGGCGTCATGTCTCGTTCTACGTGTTTAGTGTTGCTGTTGGCCAGGGAACTCTCGTAACGCGCTTTGGGCACGTTTCGTGGATAATGCGCTATATAAAAGCTCAATTATATTATTATTACCAATTGTTTCCAGCGTTTTTCCTCCAAGTGTAGTTTTCATATGATTCATTCCCTGTTCTTACCCGGCACTACTTGTTTGTTTATTCCCCTATGTACTTCATTACTGAGCCACACAACCCCAAAACGTTCTAATTATTGTACTAGACTGACAGTCACGAGAAAAAGAATGAAATTATCATCCCTGACACCTTACTAGTAGTAGTAGTAGTAGTAGTAGTAGTAGTAGTAGTAGTAGTAGTAGTAGAAGTAGTAGTAGAAGTAGTAGTAGAAGTAGTAGTAGTAGTAGTAGTAGTAGTAGTAGTAGTAGTAGTAGTAGTAGTAGTAGTAGTAGTAGTAGTAGTAGTAGTAGTAGTAGTAGTAGTAGTAGTAGGTAGTAGTAGGTAGTAGTAGTAGTAGTAGTAGTAGGAAGTAGTAGTAGTAGTAGTAGTAGTAGTAGTAGTAGTAGTAGTAGTAGAAGTAGTAGTAGTAGCAGTAGTAGTAGTAGTAGTAGTAGGTAGTAGTAGTAATAGTAGTAGTAGTAGTAGTAGTAGTAGGTAGTAGTAGGTAGTAGTAGTAGGCAGTAGTAGGTAGTAGGTAGTAGTAGTAGTAGTAGAAGTAGGTAGTAGTAGTAGTAGTAGTAGTAGAAGTAGTAATAGAAGTAGTAGTAGTAGTAGTAGTAGTAGTAGTAGTAGTAGTAGGTAGTAGTAGTAGTAGTAGTAGTAGTAGTAGTAGTAGTAGTAGTAGTCGTCGTCGTCGTAGTAGTAGTAGTAGTAGTAGTAGTAGTAATAGTAGCAGTAGGTAGTAGTAGTAGTAGTAGTAGTAGTAGTAGTAGTAGTTGTAGTAGTAGTAGTAGTAGTAGTATAGTAGTAGTAGTAGTAGTAGTAGTAGGTAGTAGTAGTAGTAGTAGTAGTAGTAGTAGTAGTAGTAGTAGTAGTAGTAGTAGTAGAAGTAGGTAGTAGTAGTAGTAGTAGTAGTAGTAGTAGTAGTAGTAGTAGTAGTAGTAGTAGTGGTAGTAGTAGTAGTAGTGGTAGTAGTAGTAGTAGTAGTAGTAGTAGTAGTAGTAGTAGTAGTAGTAGTAGTAGTAGTAGTAGTAGTAGTAGTATAGTAGTAGTAGTAGTAGCAGCAGCAGTAGTAGTAGTAGTAGTAGTAGTAGTAGTAGTAGTAGTAGTAGTAGTAGTAGTAGTAGTAGTAGTAGCGTATGGCTACACCTCCAAATGTATTTCGTCAACCCAGCTTCTAAAGTCTTCCTCCGCCCTAAGGATGGTTTCGTAGCCACCTTCAAGTTCAGTGACTGGACAGTGGAGGACGATGTGATCGCTGGTCTCTGGGGCTGCCTGACATTTCTGGCAGGTATCACTGTTTCCAAGTTTCCATCTGCACATATTTGATGCAGTTCTGCCATGTCCAGTTAAGAGGCGGTTTGACGAAATCCAGTATTTCCTGGCGTTATTTACTTACTTACACCCACCGAGTGTTTTGGTGCCAAATAGCATTCATTTATTTTTAATTTAGGCCAGGAACAAAATTTTACTTCAAACGTCGATCGTTCAAGATGAGCCCTTACTTTACAAACCGTCTCAATCATGACGCTTCAAATGTCTCAGATTTGAGACGTTTCGTTTTGACAAACTAAGAGTTGTTTCTTTCGAGGGTTTTCGTTTTCGTTTTCTTTTTTTGTTTTGTTTGGTTTTTATCTATTTATTTATTTTTTAATCGGTTGATATGTGACCCATTGCCTTCAGCACTCACTGGTATGTTGTGGTCTACGTGCATTTATTAACCCTCTCCTTTCCAGCCATTTTTAGGATTTCCCCCCTAAACTTCACACCCAAAACTAACACAAAAATATCTTTTTTATCACTCAAGACATAATCGCAGTAGATAACGTTCTTGCCATACATAGATATTTTCTTTAGCAGAACATGCTCTATCTACAACACACTGTTCATTTTCTGTAAATTTTATGATGTACAAAAGAGTTTTGAATAAGTCTTTAAGGGTTTTACGGCACTTGCAACACATTAAGGTCATATCAGCGACAGTAAAAAGGAAGAAAATGGGATAGTAAAAAGTTCCAGAATTACAATAAAGCACCCAAGAAAAGGTAAGACAAAGGGGAACTGGTTCAAATAAGAAACAAATGTAGATTCCAAGACCATACTATCACTATCGAAGTTCTTAGTTTGAGATCACTAAAAGTCTCATCCAGACACAAGCACATGTCCCCACTAAGAGGAATACAGAGTTTGTGAATAAGAAAAAGGTTGGTTGTATCGTAAATAATGTGACTATTTTCCTATAGTTGGTAAGGAGAGGGTTAATAGCAGGTCTGATAACTGAACGCAATTATGGGTTCACGAAGGTTGATGTGAATTAACCCTCTCCGTACCACCTAAAGCGAAATCGTCACAATTGTTACGACACAATACACATTTTATCTTATTGAGATTTATTTTGCACATCACAATGATGATCTTTGTTTAATTAATAAGAACATAAAGTTGTTTTGTAGAGTAACTGTTTGAGTTTTAAAAATCCATTTTTCTGCTTGGTAAGCCTGTCATTTTGGGAAAATTAAAAATCTTGAAAATGGTCGGTTAGGAAAGGGTTAAATCCTATTTGTTTTTGAAATTTATCTACATATTTCATTAATAGATACGATTATTTTGAAAGTGACGGAAGACTAAAATCTCACATTTCTATTAAATTTGAATTTTAATATCACTTTTAGAATCTATATTATTTTAACATAATAATATATAGCGTCTCGAAATGATATGAAACATTTTTAAAGTAAAATTTGTTGGTTTAAAAAAAATGAAAATGAAAAAAAAGGCTAGTGTCTGAGGAGGGCAGAAGACATCTGCCAGACTGAAGATAAAAAAACACGAAAACTTTTTCTTTTTTTTTTTTGGCCACAAAACCCGTCTGTCAAATATCGATATTATTAAATTTTTGTGATCCTAGTTTTTGTCAAAGACTTTCAAATACGTTGACTTCCTTCTTGAAGACTTCCTTGACATTTCAGGTTCGAGAATTTTGTTGTTTTTGGTTTTTTTTTGTTTTTTTGTTGTTTTTTTTTTTTTTTTTTTTTTTTTTTTTTTGGGGGGGGGGGGGGGGGTCTTTCCTGAGCGTGGGGATGGAGGTGTTGGGGGGGGGGGGGAGGGGGGTTGTTTGTTGACAAGATGAGGGTCATTCTAATCAATTTTAAATCTAATGATTTGACAAACGAGATTTCTGGCCAACATTTTAAAAAACGCGTTTTGTCATAGTTCAGAGTACAACAGAACTGTCATTTCTTACGGCGTTGTATCTAGACTATTTTATTTTTCATTACGAACTTTTTATTTTCTATTTTCCTTCTACAATTTCCCCCCGTATAATCTCTCCGCCATTCATTGGCTAACCGGATTCTAGAACTTTCCTCCTTGTTCAGATGTCACCATCCCCTTGTCGTCTGATCGTAAATCGGCTTTTTCCAGTAATTATATCCTCTTCCTCTTTTCGATGCAATAACTGCTGCTGAAGTGATGCATTCCTCAGAGCAATCGAGACCAATCTTCTCATAACGGTATTATACCTATCCTGCAGCTTCCTGTGGTCTTGTGGTATGGCACTCGCTTTTGGGTCGGAAGGTCCTGGGTTCAAGCCTCGCTCGGCGTATAGTTAAGTCTTCTTGAAGAAGGCTCTTTACTCACATTCTCTCACCGTACTCGGGTGTAAAATGAGTACCTGGCCGTTAACAGCGTTGGCTCTGTCCGAAAATAAAATGTAATATCGCCTAACAGCCGTCATGTCCCGTCCTACATGTTAAATGTTGCTGTTGACCAGGGGTCGACCCCCTGTAAAGCGCTTTGAGCACGTTTAGTTGATATTACGCTATATAAAAGCTCAATCATTATTATTATTATTATTATTATTATTATTATTATTATTATTATTATTATTATTATTATTATTATTATTATCATTATTATTATCATTATTATTATCATCATTATTATTATTATTATTATCATTATTATTATTATTATTATTATTATTATTATTATTATTATTATTATTATCATTATTATTATCATTATTATTATCATTATTATTATCATCATCATTATTACAGAGCACCATCTGGCAGTTATTCTGATCATTAAACAAAAAAAAAAACACCTTTGACACATGTTTCATCCCTACCAGACTTATTTCCGTGTTGTGACAATAGATCGATCGTAAAAACAATGGCTGTCTCCTTGGAAATGATTGGTTGTTGTACCCTTGGATAAGGTCATCTGCACTTTTAAAACGCCAGACAAAATAAATTCTGAAGACAAAATAAATTCTGAAGACAACCCCCCCCCCCCCAAAAAAAAAAAAAAAAAAATAATAATAATAACTTTATGATATTATGACAGATTTCAACAAAACAATACGGTTTTTATATTCTGTCAGTTCCCCGAACTCCCTCTTCGTCGACAACCCCTCTCCTCCCCCCCCCCCACCCCCACCCCTCCAATTGCCAGCCACACAAACGCTACCTTGTCACCCCCCTCCCCACCGACTCCAATCCTCTTTCTATAACATTTCCAACCATTGCATAATCATGGAATGGCACCACAGAACGATCATTCCTTGTTTAGTTGTCACCCCGTCTATTTCATTCATTAATCGGATTTCCTATCAAATCACTTCATCATTTGCTACTACCTGATGAAATTGTCACCATGATATGTGACCTAACTAACCATTAGAGTACTACAGAAGAAACAAAGTTCCCTGTTGCCCCATCACACCCACCCACTCCATACACACTTACACCAAACTATTGTGTGATCCCCCCCCCCCCCCCCCCCCCCACCTCCTCCCGTTCTCTTAAAAGTTCATTCATTGCATAATAAATAGCACTCACCGATCACTCATTGATCACGTGTCACCCATCTCATTCATCGATAATAGGATTCTAGATCAATCATTTCATCTTTTACTTGATGAAATTGTCATGTCGCCCATCCCAGCTCCCACTTGGCTTCAACCCTCGCCATTGTTAACTTATAGATAGTATGCACTTGGCTTAGAAGTTCACAACATTGCCATCCGGAAGTATAACGGACCAATACACAAAACTATGTGTAACCATGAACTTTTATAGACTGGTTAATACAGTCCAGTGAGAATTACTCATAAACGCGGATGGCAAAAATAATAGCAAAGACTCGATTGACGTCAACTTCGTTCTATCTATAGCCTGACACTGACCAAAAAATGACGTGAAAAGACCAGTCTTTGGCCACAAAAGAAAACAAATCGTGAGTTGTATTCAATAGTTCAACCAATGGAATAACTTGTTTCCTTGAGCTCTACTAACGACAACTCAGTAGACGCTACACAAACCTAAAAAAAATGACGTCAAACTGTCAGTCCTAGGGGTTCTCGCGTTGCCATCGTTATGTTATAGCCTGACACTGAAATCCAAAAGGACTGGCAGTTTGACGTCATTATTTGGTTTTTGCACCGCCTAGTGAGTTGTCGTTAGTAGAGCTCATGGAAACAAGTTATTTCACTGGTTGAACTATTTTTAATACAACTCACGATTTGTTTTCTTTTGTGGCAAAAGACTGGCATTTTGACGTCGTTTTTTGGTCAGTGTCAGGCCATAACTTTACGAAGGCCACGGTTCTCGTGTCAGGCTATAGATAGTATGCGCTTGGCTAAGTAGCTCATAATATTGCCATCCGGAAGTATAAGGGATCAACACACAAAACTGTGTGTATCCATGAACGTTTATAGTCGGGTTAATACAGTTCAGTGAGAATTACTCATAAACGCGGTTGGCAAAAAATAATAACAAAGACCTGAGTGACGTCATCTTCGAACTATCTATATTATGTTAACGATGGCTACGCTTCAACCCTCCCTCGCACACAACACACACTTATGCTTATAGCCAGGCAGGTACCAATTGCTAATTGTGAAGGATCAACCAATGTAATCAAAGACAATTTCTGACACTGTATCATGAAAATACGAGTAGCTGTTGTAGCCTTTGGTTAAAAAAAGTGTCGGTTTGAATTTTTTCAACAAATCGTTTATATAAATTATTGGCGTGACCTTATCGCAGACCGACTTTAAATCGGGAGTGTCGTCTTTCGTAGCACTCTAAACCGTATTGATATTGGCATCGAACAAAGCCTCTGACCTTTTCTTCTTCTTTAGACTTTCTCCATTTTAAAATGAGGTCTTTTCGAGTGTTTACTGTTTTGCTGGAAATCCGATGTATTTACCGTTTTCAATCGTTTATAATCCGACATCTAGACACATCTTAACATAATTTCAAAACTAATCCCCGAACTCCCCAGCTTTAAACCATTATCAGCGAGGTTCTATTTCATTCTTTTTTTATTTGTTTGTTTTCGTGTTGTTTTTTTAGTGGCGCTTGCAACACAGTTCAGTCAGAAGAAGACACAGCACGTGACCCCCTCGAATCATATTGATGTTACCTATCGTCTCAAATAATTATTTTGTCGGGGTAAAACCATTTGTGTCAGTGCATTACATAATCAGTCGGAAGGTGAACATTTCGGATTGCATTTTTTTCTTTTTGAATTTTCTGAAAGAATGTTCTCCCCAGAGCGTTTTAATATTTACTTGAACTTGAAGTAAATATGGTGATTTTTCATGAAGGTATCGTCTGATGTATGGGAAAGGTATCCAACAACTTTTCTCAAATTTCATACTTTTTCAACTTGACTAGCTGTAATTAAGCTTTGATACTTCCCGAAGATGTACAAAAAGGGTTGATTTAATCATTTTTGAAAAGAACTCATTTTTTGGATTTAAAAAATAGACCTTCTAACTAAACTTGGCAACATCTCAGTTCAAACCTTTTCACCATCCGACTGATTATAACATAACATACAAAAATGACTTTAAACTTAAAATGACCAGAACTGTGAGAGTTCAGTAAATAACGAATAGGAGAGCAGGCACTGTTATAAGATAAATATTATATGTAAAAGTGTGAAGTAAAAAATAGATAGTATGCGCTTGGCTAAGAAGCTCATAATATTGCCATCCGGAAGTATAACGGACCAACACACAGTACTGTGTGTATCCATGAACGTTTATAGTCAGGTTAATACAGTTCAGTGAGCATTACTCATAAACGCGGATGGCAAAAAAACAATAACAAAACCTGAGTGACGTCATCTTCGAACTATCTACACTAGGATACAAAACTTTCCCAAACTTCAGCCTGCCTCGACTGGGGATCGAACCCCAGACCTCCTGGTTACCGGTCAGATTGCGGATTGTAAAAAAAAAAAGAGAGAAATGACCTATTTTTCTTTTAAAGGAAAAAGATCGAGCTGGAGGGAGGGGGTTAGGACTGAATACGTATAGATATCCTTAATAATAATAATAATAATAATAATAATAATAATAATAATAATAATAATAATAATAATAATAATAATAATGATAATAATAATGATAATAATAATAATAATAATAATAATAATAATAATAATAATAATAATAATAATAATAATAATAATAATAATAATAATAACAATAATAATAATAATAATAATAATAATAATAATAATAATAATAATAATAATAATAATAATAATAATAATAATAATAATAATAATAATAATAATAATAATAATAATAATAATAATAATAATAATAATAATAATGCTGGAAACTTATATAATTTCGAGACACCAGACTCTTAGAGCTTAAATTATAAATTACTTTGGCTGAAATATACTCATTCACATACACAAGCATACACACACACACACATACACACACAAACACACACAACACCAACCAGACAGACCTATCTTGCTTCTCATACCATCTACTAAAAGCGAAACAGATATGTTTTAAGCGGAAGTTTAAAAATAGACAAAGATTCTTTTTCACGAATGCTCTGCGGTAAGGCGTTCCAAACAGAGGGTCCGAAATAAGAAAAGGATCTCATTCCAGCATTTTTCCGTATTCGAGGGACAACAAGTTTGGTGGAATCACTGGCCGAACGTAAGGGGCGGGGTTTTGAATATCTTTCAATTAGTTCCGAAAGGTAGGAAGGAGCAGTACCTTCAAGACAACGATACACTAAAACACAAACTTTGAATTTAATCCTTTTTAATCCTTTCTAGAAAAGTAACAAAAATTCCCTCTGTGCTGGTTTCATAACATTTCTTGGACCGTTAAAATTGCACTATAGATTTTTTACCCTCAGGAGAACATCAAGATTTTAATAGGCATAATAAGTAGTGTCACAAAATTCACTTCACCAGTTTTGTATGTGAAGACCAAGAAGAAGAGAAGAAAAGAAGAAGAAAAAATGGACTACTTTGAAAACTTGGGACTAAAACAGCTTTTTTATGGGTTTTTTCCCCAAAAACTTGTTTATCCTATTAACGTGTGTGTGAAAGAGATATTTTTTAAAGGTTCTTTTTTCCCCATTTCCAGGAACATCAGGTTTCCTACATAATTAGAATCATTACTTTTTTTTATTTTGAAAAAAAAATTTGAAAGAAAAAGTGAATTTGGTCCATTTCCCAAATAGCTCAAGGTTGGTGTAAAACATCTCTGCTGACTCAGCGATACCGGTACACAATAGATTTTCCTAAATCCTACATAATGATCCCTGTGGGTGTTAGGATTTAGTTTTTAATTAGAGATCGGGTCGTGGGTTTTAGGATTTAGTTTTTAATTCGAGATCGGGTCGGCTGAGAATCTTTGGATGTTTAAAAGAAAAAGTAAATGAATTGTAGAACAATTAAATCAGCGGATTGGAACATACAGACTTTAATCACCTTCTTGTTGTTGTTACTATGATACCAATTCGGGCAAGTCGGTAGCGTAGTCAATAATATAGCACTGTTGAATTACTATATATCGTTGGTTTGAGTCCCGAATTGTCAGGGACTCTAAAAGAGGCCTTTTTGTCGAATTCTGGTCTCGTCCAAGGATTGATATTTAAATTGTTCTAGAAATTACTTTAACAGAGACATAGACCTAGACTCGAATGTTAAAACTTTATTATATTAACATCATTGCGGTCACTAAAATGTACGTTGCAGTAAACCGGCGTCCTGTCTAAAGGGTGACAATTAATTACAATGTTTTTATAATATAAAGAAATCAAGCTTCATTAAATTATACAAGACAACCATCGCAGTAGTCAGCGAAAACGCTTTGCAAAGGGGATATTGCTAATCTAGAGGATAGCAAGTACTGGCTTCAGATTGGTTTCAAGCTATGTGTACATAAACCAGAGATTTGCCTAAAAAGAAAAAGACCCGTTAAAAACAAAAACTGGAGAGCATATTTTCCCAACCTAAGCATGGGTCAGAGATTACTACAACTGTGACATTTTCAACAAAAAAAAATTGAACTTCCTTTCCTTCAACAAGTCTTGTAATTTTTCATAAAATTTAAACTGTGCACGAACTTGACCCCATAGTAAAGATAGTAGATAAAGTTGCATCAAACACAAAAAAAAAAACAATTTCTCCAGTCCTCAATGAACCCGTCCGTCCTCAATTACGAAACGTAGAACATATAAATCGTATTTACTGACTTGGATATTCAAATAGTGCTAAACTCAAATTAAATTCTATTTCATATTGTCATTAGATTTGCCTATTCTGTCAGGTTTGGAATTTTTTTCTATTCATAATTTCGTGATTGATCAGGTTACAGGGACGTGGAGGAAAAACTAAAGACTCTGCCGAGAATACGCTTCAACAGTCGTAACGTCACTTCCCTCGTAATGACGCATGGTAACTTAGTAACTGGCTCTAAACTATCGGAACAATGGCGGACGCCCTTATGAAATGTTTCTCCGACGAGTATAAAATCGTATCCAGAGGGAAAAAAAAACCCCATTATAAATCTGATCATGTTTTGACTTTTACACATTCTAATCACAAGACATATGAAAAGTTCAAGCCAGCATGAGGAATAAAAAGTACTGAATTTCTTTGTTTAGATCCACGATGGCCGCCGTTGCTGGGCGACGTAACATCAGACTATTGAATCCAATTAAAAAATGTAGAACATATAAATCGTATTATACTGACTTTGATATTCATTCCAACAGTACTAAACTCAAATTCTATTTTATAAGATAGTCATTAGATTTGCCTATTCTGTCAGGGCTGGAATTTTTTTTTTCATAATTTCGTGATCGGCTTGATTGATCTTGTTACAGCTGACCTGGGGGACGCGGAGGGAAAACTAAAGACTCTGCTTGAGAATAGGGTTCAATAGTCTGATGTCACGTCCGCCCAGCAACGAGAAGCTTGGTTCTAAACAAAGAAAATCGGTACTTTCTATTCTTCTTGCTGGCTAGAACTTTTTCACATGTCATGTGATCAGAATGTGTAAAAGTCAAAACATGATCAGATTTATAATGTTTTTCTCCTCTAGATACACTTTTATGTTCGTCGGAGAAGTATTTCATAAGGGCGTCCGCCATTGTTCAGATAGTTTAGAACCAGTTACAAATTTACTATGCGTCATTACAAGGGAAGTGACGTCACGACTGTTGAATCCTATTCAATACGTATATTTATTTTTCTCCGTCGAGCTTCAAGCAGCAATATTTTCATAACTTTGATAAGCAGAAAAGTAAAAGTAAAAAGCTTTATATCAAGTACGCAATCCTTATAAATAGAACAAACTCAATTTACGGGGACATCCGTTCATCCAGTGCTTGCTGACCTGAAACATCATGTTGATTCTAACAGATAAATCATAATATCCAATGAATATTAATACCGCCTTCTGTATAGACATCCGAAACAGACCACTTTCGTAGAATACTTTATATTTACATTTTCAACGATTGAGTACAGATAATATATTTTTATAGAACGAAATTGACGTCACTCAGGTCTTTGTTATCGTTTTTAGAGAGTTTTTTTAATGAGTTGTTCTCACTAAATTACATCATTGTATTCAGAATATAAACGGTCAATATTACAAACCTTTTTGTGTGTTGATGCGCTATATATCCGGCTGGCGGAATGGTGTGAGTAAATGACTTAACCCTCTCCTTACCACCTATAGATAGTTCGAAGATGACGTCATTCAGATCTTTGTGATTGTTTTTTGCCATCCGCGTTTATGAGTAATGCTCACTGAACTGTATTAACCTGACTATAAACGTACATGGATGCACACAGTTTTGTGTGTTCGTCTGTTATACTTCCGAATGGCAATGTTATGAGCTTCTTAGCCAAGCGCATGCTGTCTATAGGAAAATCGTCACATTCGTTACGATACAACCAACATTTTTCATATTCAAATTTCTTTTGTACATCATGAAATTTAAATATAATGATCAGTTTATGTTTTACTAAAAAAAAATATGTATGGCAAGAAGTTTACTGCTTTTATGTCTGAGTGATAAAAAATCTATTTTTGTGTTAGTTGGGTGTGAAGTTTTGGGAAAAATCATGAAGATGGCTGGTAAGGAGAGAGTTAAGCGCACGGCATCTATAAAATATGATATGAGTGGCTTTGGAATTTCGTAAATATGGTACTTGGCCTCTAACGTGTAGATGTAAGGATCGAATCCCGAATGGCACTCTGTTCGTTCTTTGGAAAACTTAACTCACATAATTTCCTTACCATACTCTGGTCAACATTTTTGTCATTGTAATTATTATTATTATTATTATTATTATTAATATTATTATTATTATTATTATTATTATTATTATTATTATTATTATTATTATTATTATTATTTATCAGGGGCACTACCACATGCAATCTTTGCTCTCCGCTGTCGGAACCAAAATTGTCGTGATAAATGTAAAACTTATCGAAGCGTGAGATGGAAGGAGTCAGTGTCCTCGAATAACTTGTTGAGTTCAACGACTGGTTAGTCCTTCTTTCACGAGTGTGGTTCAAATTGACCGTGGGGGGTGAAGATAATAATAATAGTAATATAATAATATAATAATAATAATAATATAATAATAATAATAATAATAATAATAATGATATAATAATAATAATAATAATAATAATAATAATAATAATAATAATAGTAATAATAATAATAATAATAATAATAATAATAATAATAATAATAATAATAATAATAATGATAGTAATAATGATAGTAATAATAATAGTAATAATAATAATAATAAAAATAATAATAAAATAATAATAATAATAATAATAATAATAATAATATAATAATAATAATAATAATAATAATAATAATAATAATAATAATAATAATAATAATAATAATAATAATAATAATAATAATAATAATAATAATAATAATAATAATAATATAATAATAATAATAATAATAAATAATAATAAATAATAATAATAATAATAATAATAATAATAATAATAATAATAATAATAATAATAATAATAACAAAACACAGAAAATGTAATAGATAGTCAAAAAGTACAGTTTTATCAAAGGCACATGCGAATAAATAAGAAAAAGGGAAATAGTTCAAATAGGGAACGGATGTATATTATATCCAAGAGCACACCCTCGGTGTACTTAGTTTGAGAAAGAACATTGCGATAGACTGAAGTCCTATCCAAAGTGTAGCAAGCAATCGCCATAGAAACAGGGATAAACTCCAGTTCCACGGACCGTATGTCTCTAAAGGACTTCCTGTTGTTCTCGTGGACTCTAACTGGACATTACATCTTGCTTACCGTTTTCATCAAGAGAGCAGCTGTTACTGTAATTCGAATCTGGCTTCAAGTGAAACCCTAGTGACGTAGTCATTCATGATCTCTTTATGAAAATGGGTGGATTTGCTCTGCCGTGCCTCGCATCGACTGAAAGCTTTTCTCTAATAGGATTCAATAGTCGTAACGTCACTTCCTTCCTAATGACGTATGGTAACTTAGTAACACTGGCTCTAAACTATCGGAACAATGACGGACGCCGTATGAAATATTACCCCGGCGAGCTTAAACGCGTATCCAGAGGGAAAAAAAACCCCATCAATTTGATCATGTATTGACTTTTACACATTCTGATCACAAGGCATATGAAAAGGGAATGAAAAGTTCTAGCCAGCATGAAGAATAAAAAGCAATGATTTTCTTTGTTTAGAACCAAGATGGCCGCCGTTGCCGGGCGCATGACATCAGACTATTGAATCCAATTGTTGCCGAAGTCCTGAGTTTGAGCGTCGCCATCGTCATGTTTTAGGTTTGTGTAGCGTCTAGTGAGTTGTTAGTAGAGCTCAAGGAAACAAGTGGTCCCATTGGTTGAACTATTGAATACAACTCACGATTTTGACGTCATTATTTGGTCAGTGTCATGCTATAGATAGTATGCGCTTGGCTAAGAAGCTTATAACATTGCCATCCGGAAGTATAACGGACCAACACACAAAACTATGTGTAACCGTGAACGTTTATAGTCGGGTTAATACTGTTTAGTGAGAATTACTCATAAACGCGGATGGCAAAAATCAATAACAAAGACCTGAGTGACGTCATCTTCGAACTATCTATAGATAGTATGCAGATGGCGTCACTCAGGCCTTTGTTATGGTTTTTGCCATCCGCGTTTGTGAGTTGTTCTCACTAAACTGTATTAACCAGACTATAAAAGTTCACGGTTACACAGAGTTTGTGTGTTGGTCCGTTATACTTCCGGATGGCAATGTTGTGAACTCCTCGGCCAAGTGCATTCTATCTATAACTTAACGATGGCTACGGTTTGAGAGTCATTTAAATCGATCGATATTTGAAGGAAGGCTTTCCCAGAGTACGGCCATACGGATGATAAGAAACTTTATATTTGTAATAAACTACTTATAGATAGAATGCGCTTGGCCGAGTTCACAACATTGCCATCCGGAAGTATAACGGACCAACACACAAACTCTGTGTAACCATGAACTTTTATAGTCTGGTTAATACAGTTTAGTGAGAACAACTCACAAACGCGGATGGCAAAAACAATAACAAAGGCCTGAGTGACGTCATCTGCATACTATCTATACAAGCGACACCGTCCAATTTAACTGCACTATTATTATGAAGAGGCATCTTGTACATCCTTACTGTTACAATAATTCATATAATATGTTATATAATGGCCTATAATAATAATCGTGTTCCTTCCTGTTTAATTAACACTCTTGATAGTGATTATTCGATTCAAGATCAGGATATGTTGATGCACTTATGATTTCCTCGCAATCCACACCCTCCTCTTACCCCCCCCCCTTCCCCATACACACAAACAGGCACACACACACACACACACACACACACAAACATATTAATGATAATAAAATTAATAATTATTATTACAATAATAATAAATAATGATAATAAACAATGATAATAATAATAATAATAATAATAATAATAACAATAATAATAATAATAATAATAATAATAACAATAATAATAATAATAATAATAATAATAATAATAATAATGATAATAATAATGATAATAATAATAATGATAATAATAATAATGATGATGATGATGATGATGATGATGATGATGATGATGATGATGATGATGATGATGATGATGATGATGATGACGATGATGATGATGATAATAATAATAATAACAATAATAATAACAATAATAATAATAATAATAATAATATAATAATAATAATAATAATAATAATAATAATAATAATAATAATAATAATAATAATAATAATAATAATAATAATAATAATATATAATAATAATAATTATTATTATTATTATTATTATTATTATTATTATTATCATTATTATTATTATAGTAATAATAATAAAACAATTGAAAGCCACTCAATTTTAATCTCCTGCCGAAAGAAAAGTGAGTGTCCTACAATTACTTTACATGCTCGAATTAACCCTTTAAACCCCGAGGTCGAGTTTTTTTCTTCGGATTTGGTAATTGTCTTTATCTTGGCATACAAAGGAGGGGATCCTAATGATTTTTTTTTGAAAATGAAATATTGATTGTGTAACTATATATTTACGTTTTTAACAGAAAACTTTATCAATGTCGTATTTGGACGCTAACATATAAACCCTTGTAGGACAATAGATCATAAATTTGCTCTACTCGAACGGAATGTCAATTCCAGACACATCAGGATGAATGTATTATATATATATATATATATATATATATATATATATATATATATATATATATATATATATATACATAGTAGTCCTTCAGAGCCATTGGATCCATGGAGCCGGAGTTTATCTCGATTCATATAGCAATTGATTGCTATCCTTTGGGTAGGACGCTAGTCAATCGCAAAGTACTTTCCCCCAAATATGTATAATAACAGTATCAGCTTCCCATTCACTGGTGGGGGGCAGTAAAAATATCGGAAGAACCCCCCCCCCCCCCCCCCCCCGAACAAACAAAATATATTTGAAAAAATTCATTTATATATTTTTCTGATTTGTCTGGCACTATTTCAAGCAAAGCTTTCCATATTTTTATCTTACACCAATGAATGCTCTGCTTCTTAAATTGGAACTTTGCAACGTTTTTACCTCATGGTATAAGGAGAGCAATATTCAATAAATGTAATTTAAAGCAGATCACCAATTAACAAAAACATGTAACAAGTATCGTCAACTGGGGTGTCTTTGCCTAAAGGGGAAATTTTGCCTCTTGAATTTTGGACCAATAAGAGATTATTTAGTTCTTTGGCAATTATTTTCTTTGATAAAAATTCAAGTCTTTTAACGGATACAACAACTGCAACAAAGCTTGGATAAGTCAAAATAGTCCAGATTCATAGAGGCAAAGTTTCCCCTTGAGGCAAAGTAGCCCCAAGTGACGGTAATTAATATTTCATTGTACTATGAACTTTGAGTCATTCGATCCCGACCAATTTTCAATTACCAGTATTCTATGATAGCCTATTTCGATTTTACATTGCCGTATTGATACATTTTTCCTGACATTCAAAGTTGGGTAAAACTGTCTGTGAATGATACAATGCAAGCTATATGAGATTCTGTAATTATAAACTATTGTATAAGGCATTTAAAGGATACATCATATTAAGCCTTTAGTAAGATAAGATAAAATAAGATAGATAAGATAAGATAAGATAAGTAGGACGATGCCAGAAAACCGGAAGATAATGTTACACTTGGAAATTATTATTTTTAATTTCTTCAGAGACACCGCTTTTACTGGCCAAATAATATTTATAACTTATCCGATTACGACAAAATTATAAATAACAATGTGAAATTTAATGAAAGTTTCAATTTAATATACGAAAACAGATAAACTGGACGTTTCGGATTTCCCCTTTATTATCAACAAAACAGGATGAATGAAACACTACAGACGAATGAGATAATGTTGGTAGTCGCGTTGTTAAGATTCATTTTTAGATTGCCCGTTTCTAAATTCGGGTGCGTGAAACATGATATTATCTCTGCTTGCGTCGAAAGTTTTACACAATCTGCATGTTATGGAATATGAGACCCGTGCATTAAGTACAAAATCACAACTAATTAGTAACTTAAAGTAACTCAGTTATTCAACGAGTAGATTATCTGACGAACAAATCAAAATAGGCCTGGATAGCCGATAAGCCATTAAGAGGGATGTTATCCAGTTTTTGTTTGGCTTTTTTTTTTTTTGGTGGGGGTGTTCGTTTTTTAAAAAATCGTGCGGCTATGTGGTCTAGTGGTATGACACTCGCTTTCGGATAGGAAGGTCCTTGGTTCGAGCCTCGCGCTCGGCTCATTGTTGAGTCCTTGGAGAAGGCTCTTTACTCACAATTTCTCACCGTACTCAAGTGTAAAATGAGTACCTGGTCGTTAACAGCGTTGTCTTTGTCCGAAAAAAATGTAATATCGCTTAACAGGCGGCATGTCCCGTCCTACACGTTAAATGTTGCTGTTGACCAGGGACCCCTTGTAAAGCGCTTTGAGCACATTTAGTGGATATTGCGCTATGCAAAGATCATTTTTTAAAAAAAATATTATTATTTGTAGAGTGGTCATAGCTTTCTATTTTTTTTTTTTTTTTGTTTGTTGCTTTAGGTCTCTTCCAACACAATTGAGGTTATATGAGAGACCGCTGAAACAAAAAAAACAAGCAATCTAACAAAAATAGTACAAATGTCAATCAAAATCATAACCTAAAGATATCATAAGCTAAATTATAAATAACCAAGAACAAACAGGCAGAGGATTTACAGGAAAAAAAATATCCCCTGTCAAAAATACAATCACAAACCAAAGAAGCAGGATAGGCTAGTAAAGAGAAGAAGAAACGACATCACTATCGGATCGTACACCCATGCGAACATCATAGGTATATGATTCAAGGGTGATGCTCCCATCCAACCACCCGCATAGCTTTCTATTTCTACCCTTTCGATGTTCTTATATTTCCTTACCTGTACCGATTTGAAGCTACAAGACAATAGATAGTATGCAGATGACGTCACTCAGGCCTTTGTTATTGTTATTTGCCATCCGCGTTTGTGAGTTGTTCTCACTAAACTGTATTAACCAGACTATAAAAGTTACACAGAGTTTGTGTGTTGGTCCGTTATACTTCCGGATGGCAATGTTGTGAACTCCTTGGCCAAGCGCATTCTATCTATAGGACATATTTTGTACCAAACAAAAAGACCCCCCTCCTAAAAAAAAAAATAAATCAAACAACAAAAACTACCAACAAAAGAAAAAAAAAGAAATTCAAACGAACAAACAAACAAAAAAAAGAACAACAACAACAACAACAACAACAACAACAACAACAACAACAACAACTACTACAACTAAACAGATCCCCCAAAAAGTTTTACAAGCTTGATCTACCAGGATTCGTGGTCTTGTTTGACAGGTCTGATAAGACAAATGAATATAGACTCATCATTGTTGCTCGGTAGATATTCTCAAATCAATGCATATTCTATCCACAGCCGAAGGGACTTAAGAAGTCACAAATCGCGTATTGTAAATAAATAAATAAATAAATAAATAAATAAATAAATAAATAAATAAATAAATAAATAAATAAATAAAATTCCTTTTATTTGTTCCCAAGCGGAAATTTGTCTTCAGGGTCTATTCCAAGGGAAGACTGGAATAACCCAGGCGTCAGCCACAGAGCAGCGCCGCAAAGTGAGCTAGGGCGAGGTGACTTGCTCAAGGCCACACAACGCTTGGCGGCGGGTGATTGAACTCGGTACCTTTCGGGTAGGAAGCAAAGACCGTAGCGCTGAGCCACGCTCGTTTAGTAGAAACATTTCACTACTCCCCATGTTCAGTGGATTTGACAACCTTTTTATTCGCCTTGTAATTTCTGTATCACAAAATATGGCCAGGGGTAAATAACAAGTAATATGTTGTTAATGTCTCATGAAATTATATTTTTAAAAAAAGCACGTCTGTAAAAGTAATAAACTCCATAAGATGCTCAAGCCAAGGCCAAATTAAATTCATTTCTAAAAAAAACATGCCAAAAATTATACATAATTTTCTGCTATCTACATTTTTTTTGCAATTTGGCATATGGATTTTCACCAAGGCTATCATCAGTGGAGACATGAAATGACACACATCTTCACACTTCCCCCCATTATGATTAATTATTTATCAAAGGAATTCATTTCACTTGTAGCATCTCACATTACAAAGGTTCCCGCAGCGCGAGATATTCTGTTACAATTTACCATATTCTCACACAACACTCTTTCAAAACACAATTTTAAAATTTGGGCCCCAAAATGTTTACTTCAAATTTCGAACGATTAAAAACAAAAACCTTGAGTTTTTATAGAACCATTATCCAATAAACATGCTCAAAACGCTTTACAAGCGGTCCCTGGCCAACAACAACATTTAACATGAAGGACGTTACATGGCGCCTGTTAGGCGATATTACAATTTTTCGGACTGAGACAACGCTGTTAACAGCCAGGTACTCATTTTACACCTGAGAACGGTGAGAGAATGTATGTAAACAGCCTTTTTTTCAATGACTCAACTATGCACCGAGCGAGGCTCGAGCCCAGGACCTTCTGATCCGAAAGCGAGTGTCATACCACAAGACCACATAGCCGCACAAAGATTAAGACTTCTTTAGTCTCAAGTTTTAAGGTTTCTGACAGATTGGTGATCATCCTTATCGATTGATAGTTAAACCAAACGTTTTCTGGCCTAGATGACAAAGAGGCGTTTGGACAGTAAAGGGCATCGTTGACCAAAAGATATTAACTCACTCGACCCTAACACCGACTACATCCAAGTTTACCCGGGGTTACTTTTATCCCATGTCTATTTATTACATTTTTCTCAACAAATTATAGGCGTATTATCAAAGCTAACGTTTCCAGTTTTTACATGTTCATGGTAGTTGAATATAACAATCTATGTACATAATCATTTTTAACCCTCCCCTTACCAACTTTCTCTTGCACATCAAAAAAAAAAAAATAAAGAAAATGAACAGTGTGTTGTAGAGCTTGTTTTGCTAAATAAATCATGTATGGCAAGAGCTTTCCTGGTATTGTGTTAGAGTGATAAGGAATCTAGTTGGGTGTGAAGTTTTGGGGAAAATCCTGTAAATGGCTGGTAAGGAGAGAGTTAATACATTTTTTTACAATTTTGAAAAGTAGCAAAAAATCTCTAGGATTGAATGAGTTAATGATAGATCTGAATATAAGGATGCGTCTAAAGGACGTTTTCATCACATTCGACATAAACAAACTCTAGTAAATTATTCGAAAAGATATTAAGGAAAATATTCGCTTTAATCATTTCCTCTGGCTTATACATTGAAAATTAAACACAGAATGACGATCTAGCATGAAATTACTATCTAGTAGTTATGGCTTTTTGGTGTGTCGAAAACGTGAAGACAAGGTTGATATTTTGTACACACTTCTTTGAAACTATGAGAAACTATTTTTACTATTCTATTGGAGTTACCCTGAACCAGGATCTCTCTACATATCAGACATTTCTGGATTTAGATGAGGCCGAATTAATCCATGAAGAGCTAAGAAAAACTGCAGTGCCCTCCGTACTAAAGTCACAAGAAGATATTGAAAGCCTCAAAACTCTGGCCCAGGGCCGTGACCAATGGAAACAATTAACAACATGGATGGAGAGAGCAGCTATACTTATCGACCATGACTGAATCACACAATTCTGAGCAAGCGTCATTCGGACTGCGAGGCTTACTACTACTATTGGAGCTACATCGCCAATTTTTTTTGGTTTATTTTACTTTATTCAATAGATGAAAACCCCTGAATACGATACTATATTTTCCCCCTTAGTTTGTCCAAATAACTTATTACTGGAGTATTTTTGTGTGAATGTCACGAAAATGACATTTTAGCCCAGCCTTTAATTCGACCGAGAGGAACCAGTACAATGTCCTGTTTTGTTACAGATGTCAAAAAGACATTCATTGAGTACGATTAATGACAAGACGGGTGACAATTATTTCAAAGTTTGTGGCTGTAACGATGGGTATAATATTATCACTTCATACACATTAGTTCACTCTACTCAGGTATGAAAAGAATAACAGACTACTAACATTTTGCTTACAGAATTGATGCACGTCAAAGAGTCTACGCCAGTCGACAGATACATCGGCGAGACTAACGTCAACCAATCATTGCTTGCTTGGAAGTCTCAGGGTTGAAAGTTTTTGACAAGATGAGGGACGTCGTTCTGATTGATCTATATCTGAAGGACAAGTTATCACGCCTAAATGTTTTAAAAGTGTTTTTTTTTCCGGTTCAGTTTTGAATTCTGAATCAGTATAACCTTCAAAACCAGCGTTTTTGGCCCTAGTCCAACTATCTGTTCAATACTTTATATAAACAGGCATGTCCATTTCTATATCAATGATTTGTATAGATAGTTCGAAGATGACGTCACTCAGGTCTTTGTTATTGATTTTTGCCATCCGCGTTTATGAGTAATGCTCACGGAACTGTATTAACCCGACTATAAACGCTCATGGATAAACACAGTTTTGTGTGTTGGTCCGTTATACTTCCGGATGGCAATGTTGTGAGCTTCTTAGCCAAGCGCATACTATCTATAATAATATGGAAGTCATTCCATGTTATTGCTTTGATTAACATGTGATTTCCAGCATGGGAGGTGTAAAGGTAATTGATAATGGGGTTGGCGTATCGTGTCATCGTATGCCATGCTGCTCTCTGGAGCATTTCATTGGATGATGTGGCCCAGGATCTCAGCAACTGCGGCTATGTGGTATGACACCCTGAAGAAGGGTTTTGAGCCCGAAACGTCCCGTGTTTGGTATTTTGTTCTTTCTCGAAGCTGTTATATTCATTTTTGTCCATTTGTGGCCGTTACTTTTTACAGTCCACAGTTCTAGAGGCTTAGTGTCACTGTGACATTTTTGTCCATTTGTGGCCGTTACTTTTTACAGTCCACAGTTCTAGAGGCTTAGTGTCACTGTGACCTTAGTTGTTACTTTTTACAGTCCACAGTTCTAGAGGCTTAGTGTCACTGTGACATTAGTTGTTACTTTTTACAGTCCACAGTTCTAGAGGCTTAGTGTCACTGTGACCTTAGTTGTTACTTTTTACAGTCCACAGTTCTAGAGGCTTAGTGTCACTGTGACCTTAGTTGTTACTTTTTACAGTCCACAGTTCTAGAGGCTTAGTGTCACTGTGACATTTTTGTCCATTTGTGGCCTTTACTTTTTACAGTCCACAGCTTCTAGAGGCTTAGTGTCACTGTGACATTTTTGTCCATTTGTGGCCTTTACTTTTTACAGTCCACAGTTCTAGAGGCTTAGTGTCACTACTGTGACCTTTGTTGGAAGTTGCATGACGTGCAGCGATGTGGTCTTGTGGTATGACACTCGCTTTCGGATCGGAGGGTCCTGGGTTCGAGCCTCGCGCTCGGCGCATAGTTGAGTCCTTGGAAAAGGCTCTCTACTCACTTTCTCTCACCGTACTCAGGTGTAACATGAGTACCTGGCCGTTAACAGCGTTGTCTTTGTCCGAAAAATTGTAATATTACCGCCTAACAGGCATCATGTCCCGTCCTACATGTTAAATGTTGCTCTTGACCAGTGACCCCTTGTAAAGCGCTTTGAGCAGATTTAGTGGATATTGCACTATAGAAAGCTCAATTAAAAAATAATTAAACTGTTAACTGTGGACTGCGGATGTGATTGCGTTTATTAGATCTGTATTTGATACAATTTGTCTTCAACAGTCTCCACAATGGTTCATGTCTGCCCCGACAAAATTATAATATGGAAGCATGCAGCTAAGAAGTGGGGATATGAATTATTATGTTAAAAATATTGTTTTGTTATTATATTTTTTTGGTAACTTTTTATTGACCGTTAACGACGTGTACTTACTCGCAGGTCCGATAACTCAAAATTATATATCAAAGCCCAGCTCTTACGTGTGGGACTAACGCTTTATCAATTGATCTACCGGATTTTCCCGTGATAAATCAATAACACAGACTTCCCTTCCAGGCAGTTTTGACGAACTCAGTGTTGAGTGATAATTAAACCATGCTTTGACATCAAGCACGGAGTGTTCTTTGACTTCATAGCCATAATAATTCCGGTCACGAATACCCAATTTATTACAGTAATATTATACATATATTAATAACGTATAATATTGCATTGTATTGATGTTTCGACCTCTTGTCACAGACATGTAAATATACCTATCAAGATGAATTCGTAAATAGATTGCGGAGGAGACTTACACATTAATTTAACATACACCTCAAAACACGCACAGACACTCATAGACACGCATGTGCAAACGAGGGAGGAGGTGTAAAGAGAGAGAGAAAGAGAGAGAGAGAGAGAGAGAGAGAAAGAGAGAATGAAAGAAAAGAAAAGAGAGAGATAGAGAAAGAAAGAGAGAGAGATACAGAGAGGAAGAGAGAGAGAGAGAGAGAGAAAGAGAAGAAAAGAAAGAGTGAGAGAGAGAATGAGGGAGGGGGAAGAGAAAGAAGAGAGAGAGAGAGACTAAGATAGTGAGTGAGTGAGAGGGAGAGAGAAAGAGAGAGAGAGAGAAAGGTGAAAGAGAGAGAGAGAGAAAGAAGAGAGAGAGAAATAGTGAGAGAGAAAGAGAGAGAGGTGAGAGAGAGAGAAAGAAAGAAAGAAAGAAAGAGAGAGAGAGAGAGAGAAGAAAAGAAAGAGTGAGAGAGAGAATGAGGGAGGGGGAAGAGAAAGAAGAGAGAGAGAGAGACTAAGATAGTGAGTGAGTGAGAGGGAGAGAGAAAGAGAGAGAGAGAGAGAGGTGAAAGAGAGAGAGAGAAAGAAGAGAGAGAGAAATAGTGAGAGAGAAAGAGAGAGAGAGGTGAGAGAGAGAGAGAAAGAAAGAAAGAAAGAAAGAGAGAGAGAGAGAGAGAGAGAGAGAGAGAGAGAGAGTGAGAGAGAGAGACAGAAATATATATTTCACACCGCTGAAAAGGGCATCAATAATCGTATTTTCCGCTTATCCACAACACACCTAATGTTCTCCAAACGCTCTCAAGGGTCCTTATCCAATAGCAACACTTAAAATTAAGACAAGAAATAGCACCTGTAAGGCGATATTACATCTTAAAACAGATATAACGTTGTTACATGTCAGGTACTCATTTCATACCTGAGTGAGTTGAGATAATGTGAGTAAAGAGCCTTTTCCCACCGATTTAACTTTGGCCGCTAAGACTGTTTTCGAGGCCAATGAACAGATAAAGGTTTACGTATGTAATCGATATAAATAGAACGAAACTGATGTCACTCATCTCTTTGTTATTGTTTTTTAGACATCCATTTTAACGTTTAGTTTTCACTAAAATTGAGCTTATAAAAATTGAGCTTTGTATAGCGCAATATCCACTAAATGTGCTCAAAGCCCTTTACGATGACCCCTGGTCAACAGCAAAATTTAACGCGTAGGACGGGACATGCCGCCTGTGAGGCGATATTACAATTTTTCGACAAAGACATCACTGTTAACGGCCAGGTACTCAGTTTACACCCGAGTACGGTGAGAAAATGTGACTAAATAGCCTTTTTCAAGGACTCAACTATGCACTGAGCGAGGCTCGAACCCAGGAACTTCCGATCCGAAAGCGAGTGTCATACCACTAGACCACATAGCCGCACTAAATTATATCAATCAGACAATAAACGTTCATTGTTACACAAAATTGAGTTTGTTGATCCGTTACAGCCGGCTGGCGGATGCTGTAAGTATTTTACCTGAACGCATAGCGTAAACATGAAACAGATATTTTCTGGCTCAAAAATGTGAAGAAAAGAAGATGTTGTTTTTAAGTACTCACACACTCACGAGCGTCTCGTCTCAACATGCGTGGGCGACATATTATTATTTTGTGATGTGAATGGATTTCAAAAATGAAAGCTGTATGAATGGACTGGGAAGGTTGGGGGGGGGGGGGGGGGAGGTGGATGGGGGATGGGGGGGGGGGGGGGTTGGTTGAGATGTGATGGGGGGATGGGGAGGGGGGGGGGGTTGGTTGAGATGTGATGGGGGGATGGGGAGGGGGGGGGGTGGATGGGGGATGGGGGGGGGGGAGAGGGTTGGTTGAGATGTGATGGGGGGATGGGGAGGGGGGGGGTGGTTGAGATGTGATGGGGGGATGGGGAGGGGGGTGTGGATGGGGGATGGGGGGGGGAAAGGGTTGGTTGAGATGTGATGGGGGGATGGGGAGGGGGGGGGGAATTTGTTGTGATATTATATTGATTTTAGTCGGAGACGTTGTAAAATTCGAAGACCTTGTTGGTTTATAATCATCTCTAGTAGTTGTAGTAGTTGTGAAACGGTTGTTGTTGTTGTTGTCGTAAGGAACTGATTACTGGAACCGGCAGCTGAGGGTAGATGGATGGATCTTTGGTTTTCGGAGGGAAGATGGTTGAAGGGGGAAGAGGGGGGGGGAGGGGGAGGAGAGTTAAAGGGGGTAATGGACAGAGGGAAGAGAGAGAGAGAGAGAGAGAGAGAGAGAGAGAGAGAGAGAGAGGGAGAGGGAGGGAGAGAGAGAAAGAGAAAGAGAGAGAGGGGGGGTGGGGAGGGGGAGGGGTAGAGGGAGAGAGAGGGGCGGGGGAAGAAAGAGAGATAGAGAGGGATAAAGAGAAAAGAGAGAGAGATAGAGAGAAAGAGAGAGAGAGAATTATATTATTATTTTGTGATGTGAATGGATTTCAAAAATGAAAGTTGGTTGAATGGACTGGGAAGGTTGGGGGGGGGGGGGGGTGGATGGGGGATGAGAGGGGGGGGGGTTGGTTGAGATGTGATGGGGGGATGGGGAGGGGGGGGGGTGGATGGGGGATGGGGGGGGGGTTGGTTGAGATGTGATGGGGGGATGGGGAGGGGGGGTGGATGGGGGATGAGAGGGGGGGGGGTGGTTGAGATGTGATGGGGGGATGGGGAGGGGGGGGGGTGGATGGGGGATGAGAGGGGGGGGTGGTTGAGATGTGATGGGGGGATGGGGAGGGGGGGGTGGATGGGGGATGGGGGGGGGTTGGTTGAGATGTGATGGGGGGATGGGGAGGGGGGGGGGGGTGGATGGGGGATGGGGGGGGGGGGGGAGAGGGGTGGTTGAGATGTGATGGGGGGATGGGGAGGGGGGGGGGGAATTTGTTGTGATATTATATTGATTTTAGTCGGAGACGTTGTAAAATTCGAAGACCTTGTTGGTTTATAATCATCTCTAGTAGTTGTGAAACGGTTGTTGTTGTTGTTGTTGTTGTAAGGAACTGATTACTGGAACCGGCAGCTGAGGGTAGATGGATGGATCTTTGGTTTTCGGAGGGAAGATGGTTGAAGGGGGAAGAGGGGGGGGGGGAAGGAGCGGTAAAGGGGGTAATGGGCAGAGAGAAGAGAGAGAGAGAGAGAGAGAGAGAGAGAGAGAGAGAGAGAGGGAGAGAGAGAGAGAAAGAGAGAGAGGGAGAGAGAGAAAGAGAAAGAGAGAGGGGGAGAGGGGGGGGGGAGAGGGAGAGAGAGAGAGAGAGAGAGAGAGAGAGAGAGGGGGGGGAAGAAAGAGAGATAGAGAGGGAGAAAGAGAAAAGAAAGAGAGAGATAGAGAGAAAAGAAAGAGAGAGATAGAGAGAGAAAGAAAGATAGAGAAAGAGAGAGAGAGAGAGAGAGAGAGAGAGAGGCCAAGGAGTTCACAACATTGCCATCCGGAATAACGGACCAACACACAAACTCTGTGTAACCATGAACTTTTATAGTCTGGTTAATACAGTTTAGTGAGAACAACTCACAAACGCGGATGGCAAAAACAATAACAAAGGCCTGAGTGACGTCATCTGCATACTATCTATACAGTAACATATCAAAAATGACAACTGACTAGTCATCAGTCTGATATTCCATAAAAATCCAAGGTATAGATAGTATGCGGTTGGCTGAGAATCTCATAACATTGCCATCCGGAAGTATATCGGACCAACACACAAAACTATGTATATCCATGAACGTTTATAGATAGTCCGAAGATGACGTCACTCAGGCCTTTGTTATTGTTTTTGCCATCCGCGTTTGTGAGTTGTTCTCACTAAACTGCATTAACCGGACTATAAAAGTTCATGGTTACACAGAGTTTGTGTGTTGGTCCGTTATACTTCCGGATGGCAATGTTGTGAACTCCTTGGCCAACCGCATTCTATCTATAGTCGGGTTAATACAGTTCAGTGAGAAGTACTCATAAACGTGGATGGCAAAAAACATCAACAAAGACCTGATATACAGTAACATATCAAAAATGACCACTGACTAGTCATCAGTCGGATATTCCATAAAAATCCTAGGTATACGCCCTTGTGGCAACTTCTACTTGAGCAGTTATATAGAGCAATATCCACAAAACGTGTTCAAAGCGCTTTACAAGGGACCTCTAGCCAACAGCAACAATCAAGACTAAGGACCAAACATGAAACATGTGAGTGAGGCCAAAGTAATAATTTTTTTTTTCGACAGAAAACAGCCGGGTACTCAATTTGGAAATTTGGCCAGAAACCTCGTCCTATAAATATCGATCGATTTCAATGACCTTCATTCATCTTGTCAAAATCTCTCAAACCCGAGACTTCACGAAGTCCCGCCCAGCCCAGGTTTGAGAGTTTTTGCCAAGATGAGGGTCATTTAAATCGATTGATATATTATTTTGAAGGACGAGTTTTCTGGCCAAATTTTTAAATACATGTTTATCCAAAGTGGGGCTTTTAACTGGTTAAATATTGATTCGATTCAATCATTACAATTATTATAGTTTCCGTGTACTCACAGCGACGTGTACTCACATCGACGTGTACTCACATCGACGTGTACTCACAGCGACGTGTACTCTCACACTGTCAACAAGAGAAACACGGTCTTCATAAAGTGCAAAATCTTTGATCAATTTTTCAAAAAATATTTGTCTAGCTCTTTCTCAGCGCAGTGTTAAAATATTGATTCACTTAAATAATCACCATCCCATCTAAGGGGTTTCCCATAGCTCAGTTTGTAGAGTACTAGCTTCACACGCATGGGAATCAAGAACGATCTCGGGTGAAGTCGAGAGTGATGGGTAGTTGGGTTTTTTAGATTTGGCGGAAAGTACTTTACAATCAATTAACGTCCTATCTAAAGGTTAACAAGCAAATGGTATTTGTCCTTTTCACGCTATAGAAACAGTGATTACCTCCATACCCATGTGGCTTATGATTCTAAAGTACTGCTTTTTATGCCACGACGAGATGAAGTGAGTAGAAAAGTGCCAGAAGACAATAGAGAATAAACAATTTTTCGCGGCGGTGGTGGGGTTTGAACCCAAGACCTTATTGGTACGACAACTCAGCCTGGCCGGTGAGAGCGTGACTCTTCCGAATGAGCTATATCACGAATCAAAAAAAAAAAAATCGTATCAAACTCAGGTCGTTCATTACTAGAGCATTCTCTCACTTTTTATGCCACTTAAGTTTTTAGGTCGAGCACGAGGACTGATCCGTCTTCAAATAGTGAAAACCTTCGATTGTTTTTGCAAGGCTGAAATACTCTTCAACAGTCGTAACGTCACTTTCTTCCTAATGACGCATGGTAACTTAGTAACACTGGCTCTAAACTATCGGAACAATGGCGGACGCCCGTATGAAATATTTCCCCGGCGAGCATAAAATCGTATCCAGAGGGGGGGAAAAAACCCCATAAATTTGATCATGTTTTGACTTTTACACATTCTGATCACAAGGCATATGAAAAGGGAATGAAAGGTTTTAGCCACCATGAAGAATAAAAAGTAATGATTTTCTTTGTTTAGAACCAAGATGGCCGCCGTTGCCGGGCGGCGTGACATCAGATTACTGAATCCTATTGGTACAGGTCTAAGCATTGCTTTGCTTTACACGAGTTTCAAACTTTATGGTGGCAATATTTATGTTTATTTGTGCATTGTTGTGCTGACGAAGGGTTGTACCCGAAACGTCTGTTTTGTTCCCATACGAAGCCTTTCCATTTTCACTCTTTCGTCAATATTTATGTAGCACGATGATACGCCGATTCTTGAATAGATTATCTTTATTCACGACATAGCATTTACTTAGGTTTGAAAATAAGATGCCCTCAGAAGATCAGTTGCAAAAGGTATTATATTGCGCCCCTAGCCTCCAACCTGGGGGATAGGTTGCGCAATATAAATGTGCAATATTATTATTATTATTATTATTATTATTATTATTATTATTATTATTATTATTATTATTATTATTATTATTATCATTGTCATCATCATCATCATCATCATTATTATTATTATTATTATTATTATTATTATTATTATTTATATTATTATTATTATTATTATTATTATTATTTATATTATTATTATTATTATTATTATTATTATTATTATTATTATTATTATTATTATTATTATTATTATTATTATTATTATTATTATTATTATTATTATTATTATTATTATTATTATTATTATTATTATTATCTTATATGCATTCGTCCGAAGGACTGGCTTTATACTTCCAAGGAGATTGGAACCAGTAAGTACTTTTACATCGCGTTACGTTCCCTATTGCGATGACCTTGACCTAGGTCGTCTTACAGATTATTTTATAACTAGTCTTACCGATCCAAGCGTCAGATTATTTTATAATTCGTTCGTCAGAGACTTTTAGAATTATAATTTCTTTATTGATTTTAGAGGAAGAGAGAGAGAGAGAGAGAGAGAGAGAGAGAGAGAGAGAGAGAGAGAGAGAGAGAGAGAGAGAGAATAAGTAGGAGAGAAATATCTGTTCAATGTTATAGTTATCATATAACGTTATAACAAGTGTAACTAAATGACAAATTGCCATATTTATGGACAATAAAGATCTATTATTAATTATTATTATTATTATTATTATTATTATTATTATTATTATTATTATTATTATTATTATTATTATTATTATTATATTATCATTATCATCATTATCATCATCATCATCATTATTATTATTATTATTATTATTATTAATATTATTATTTATTATTACTATCATTATTTTTATTATTATTATTATTATTATTATTATTATTATTATTATTATTATTATTATTATTATTATTATTATTATTATTATTATTATTTATTATGCCTACGTAGAGACGATACACACGTATTGATTATTTTCCTTTAATATTATTTATATAATAATAATTGTGTGCTTATTCCCCATAATGTCATAATTTGCCCATGTGTCCATCTAAGTAATCAACAAAGATCCATCACGATAATATAATATTATTATTATTAATACGCCCACTCACTGTCTGTCGTTCGAGTAAAGAGATAGATTGACTAATGAAGGTTTGTCCATTATCCAAATTATCTTACCCATAAGCATACAACGTCTGGCGTTTTTAACCATTTTAAAGTCGAGGTCGAATGAAATGTAACCCTTTTCCTTACTGACCATTATCCGGATTAATAATAAACAAATAATAAAAATATATTTCCTTTATTCATCCCTAAGGGTCATTTTTTTTTCTCTGTAGGATCTATTCCAAGGGAAGACTAACTGGAATAACCCCTTCCTTCCTTCCTTCCTTCTCCTTCTTCTTCTTCTTCTTCTTCTTCTTCTTCTTCTTCTTCTACCCCCTCCTCCTCCACCTGCTCCTCTTCTCCTTATTTATCTTCTTCTTCTTGCTTCCGCCGTCTGCCTCTTTTACTTATTTTTCCTTCTTCGTTTCTTCACTTAAATATTTATATATTTAACACAAACATGAACAAATTCGCCGTCCATAGAGTGAGCCTCAAGGGGCCACATGACCTTCTCCGTTATTCATTGGATTCTAATATCTTATTTAACATGAATTCAATGTGTCCGATACAAGGTTTAAAAAAGCTCCAATCAAATCAAGAACTTGTCTTAAATTTGTTTACTACATCTCTTGTCCAATTCAAAGTTGTTTACAACCTAAAATCATCGATGGAGATGAGAAATCTAAATGTATTATAATATTAGTTTGGCCTTTAGCTTTACAAACAAACAATTCTCGACGTTTTTAATAGATGTAATCTGTAACGATTCATAGATACTTCCTTTGAACCCAGTGCCATTGTGTTGAATTGTAATAAGACAAAGAAGTATTAGTGAAGCGCATAGCGTATGGTGAGACAATAAAGATTATTTTTATATTACTATTATTCTACTACATCAGAATGTCGTAGTTTGGTCTGTTTATAGCACTCAAGATGGAGGAATTGGTTTAATAATGAATAGCATCAGATGACTTTTTATCTCTATTGAGTGGACTTTAACTCACTCAATCCTAGAATTTATGCTACTTTTCAAAATTGGAAAAAAATGTATTGCAAAGAGCATTTACATTGATAGTTTTATTCAACAACTACCATACACATGTATAAATGAAACTATGCCTATAATTTGTCTCAGAAAAATGTAATAAATAGGCACGGGGTAAAAGTAACCCTGGTAAACTACGGATATAGTCGGTGTTGGGGTTGAGTGAGTTTTTTCTTCTTCGTTCTTCACTTAAATATTTATATATTTAACACAAACATGAACAAATTCGCCGTCCATAGAGTGAGCCTCAAGGGCCCACATGACCTTCTCCGTTATTCATTGGATTCTAATATCTTATTTAACATGAATTGAACAGCAACTACTAAAGATCTTTCTCCGTTGTTTTATTCCCGGGTTTTGCGGCTTGGCGTCTCTCCATCCTGATAGCTTAACAGTAGGTACGCACTTTTCACACAATTTATTCATTTATTAGTTATTACATTGTATCTGTGCCCCTTAATCTGCTTCCAATGTTACTCATCTGTCTATCAACATATCTATTATTTTACCTATCTGTCATTTCTCCATTACACATGTCACTCCATTCTCTCTAGTCCCCCCCCCCTTCCTACTCTCTCTTTCTCTCTCTCTCTCTCTTTCTCTCTCTCTCTCTCTCTCTGTGTGGGAGGGGGGGGGGGTGTTCATTCCTGTTTTTTTTTTCTTTTTCTCCCCCTTACAATCACCCTCCTCCCTCTTTTCTCTTCCCTCCCCCCCTCTCTCTCTCTCTCTCTATCTATCTCTCTCTCTCTCTCTCTCTCTCTCTCTCTCTCTCTCCCACATCCCCAATAACGCACACAAAAAAACACGAGCACAAGATCAATTTAAGCTTCTTTACTAGGACAAACAAGACCATGTATTTCGAAATTCGGTGAAAGGATAACCATAGACTCAATCAAACATGACATGAGCGTGACACATCATAGAAAACACCCAGTGTCGGTGATGACCTGAAAATCTACTAAGACATTAAAATCTTTCTTTACATAGCGGAAACAATCAAACAAAATGGCCTTTCATAAGGTGGATTAACCCTTTGCAAGTAAGGTGTCCAAAATTACTCTAACAGGGGATCATAATATCTTATCGTTTTCAAACTTCATCCAAGCTCGATTCGCATCGCAACTCCTGCTTTCATAGTTGAAATGAACTGCTTTGCATAACTAACCAATTCGATTCAATAGTCTGATGCCACGATCAGAATGTATAAAAGTCATGATCAGATTTATGATGATTTTCTCCTCTGAATACACTTTTATGCTCGTGGGAGAAGTATTTCATTAGGGCGTCCGCCATTGTTCCGATATTTCAGAACCAGTTACTAAGTTACCATGCGTCATTACGAGGGAAGTGACGTTAGGATTGTTGAAACGTATTAAATATTGGCAAACTATTTATAGATCTGAAACAAATTCAGTCTCATCGTTGAAGGGTTAAAATGTCCGGTGTTCTCAACCAATCGAATGGCCAGACTGTACGCCGGATGTTGTCTTTGGTTGGCGGAAATGTCAGCGATCGGCCATTACAGCGTAGGTTGTCCTCAAAGACGTTCTATGTTATACTTGATGAAGACACATCGGTACATTTTAAAAGGCGTCCATTTGTTTTGTTTTTCATCCTTTCCTTAACTATCGGAGTTGCTCATCGGCTCGAATTGGTGCTATGTCGTGGACGTCTAGATTCTAATAAATCGTGTGATTGACTCTTGAACTTACCCCTGCCCCCCCCCCCCCCCCCCCACCGCCAAACCCCCAAACCAAGAACAAACAAAACATCAAATAAAAAACAAAAATAAAAACAAAAAAAAAAAAAAACCCCACAAAAATACAAGTTCATAATTCATATGTGATCCGTCGCCCAAAATATTATTATGTTGAGGTGATTTGAACCATAAACTTTCATTCCATAAAAAAATATGAGATGTAGCTTAACTTTATATTCTTGATCGAAGAGAATGAATTACTGGTCATTAGTATAAAATCTCCCTATTTTTTGACACCTGGTTCATCTAAATACAATACCTGATTGAGGCGAAGGGTCACATTTGCTCTGATTTTATAATTGCCTAATCTACACAACAATGTAAAGTTTCATATGTTATATTTTATTTATAGAATATGCGGAGGTACCGATAGCTTCTGTGATAGAGCACATGCTTACACGCAAAGGGACATAAATCGATCCTGTGTGTAGTCGAAAGTTTTTCTGACAACCCCCCCCCCCCCCACCCCAAATTCCCTGTCTACCCAGCATTAATTGCGTAGCTTGGTCAGTAGTTCTGGCGGAAAGCACTTTGCAACATACTAACGCCCCATCGAAGAAATAGCAAGCAATTGCTTTTCCCGTTTCACGCAAGAGAATTCGTGATAAATGTAAATGTAATGTAAATAATGAATTTATATAGCGCCTAAACATCCACGTTAATCGTGCTCTGCGGCGCTTTACATAATAAAAACAACACCGGCGTTATGGACCTTTTGGATCTGAAAGATTATTTTCTAATAAAATATGTATTGACTCGCAGCAGTTCATCTAAAAAAATAATACCGAATTCAGGCGGCGGGTCGCATGTTATAATGGACACATTTTCGGGCCCAATTACATAAATATAATAAGCTACTCAAGTTCAGAACATTTCGCAATAATTTTTAACCAATGAAAAGAAGGAATCGGCTTTACTCTCACCTGATGTCATTATATTACTGTTTCCAAAAATAGATTAGATCTAGTAACTTATTTGCTTCTGTGTGCTATCTGACCATTGGTGTTGATGTGATACGCAAACAATCAGAGGACATGGGAGGATTGGAGAAAGTAATAGTCACCCATATATGTGACCCATCGTCTCAAAACGATATTATGTCGGGTTGAACCAGATGCTAAAAAGTCAAATTAGAGTTAAACTGGTCAAAATTCTGAATTATTGCAAGTCAGCACACTAAAATATGATATTCATTCTCCTCGATTAAACATACAAACTCAACCCAAATTTACATTTCTGGCTATAAATTCAATATTCAGCATTTTAATCATTCCGACATAATACCTTTTTTACACGAGGGGTCACATATGTCACCACGTATCCTATGTGAAATCTGGCCGTTTGATGCTGTAGTACACAAACAATTAGAGGACAGGGGAGAATTGGAGAAAGTAATAAGCACCCATATATGTCAGATGCGGCTATGTGGTCTAGTAGTATGACACTCGCTTTCGGATCGGAAGGGTTTGAGCCTCGCGCTCGGTGCATAGTTGAGTCCTTGGAAAAGGCTCTTTACTCACATTATCTCACCGTACTCAGGTGTAAAATGAGTATCTGGCCATTAATAGCGTTGTCTTTGTCCGAAAAATTGTAATATCGCCTAATAGGCGTCATGTCCCGTCCTACATATTTAATGTTACTGTTGACCAGGGACCCCTTGTAAAGCGCCTGAGCACATTTAGTGGATATTGCGCTATATAAAACTCAATTATTATTATTATTATTATTATTATTATTATTATTATTATTATTATTATTATTATTATTATTATTATTATTATTATTATTATTATTATTATTATTATTTATTATTATTATTATTATTATTATTATTATTATTATTATTATTAATATATGTCACCACAGATCCTATGTGACATCTGACCGTTTGACGATGTACTACGCAAACATTCAGAAAACAGGGGAGGATTGAAGAGCATTGATCCCCATGTATATCACCACAGAACATGTGTGACATCTGACGGTTTGATGATGTTGTACGCATACATTCAGAGAACAGATGAGGATTGGAGAGCAATGATTACCAATGCCTGCAACTGACTACAGATCCAGTACCACTTGATGATAATCAGCAATAGAAGGCCCTACCAGCAGCAGCTTCCACTATCCCTTCTATCAGCCTCATTCTAAGAGAGGGAATAATATATGTAGAAAATAAAGAAAAGAAATAGAAACCAATACCAAAACAAACAAGTTAGTGGGGGATGGGGGGGGGGGGGGGGGGGGGGGGGGGGGGGTGAGGAAGGGGGTTTGACAGTGATTGAATCTAATAATTGTATTTCGTTACTTCGGCTTCATAATATTATTATAGAAGAAGGGACATCAAAAGTAGACTTAATTAGCTACTCTTTCCGGCGGAGGGAAAAGGGACTTCATTTCACCCCCCCCCCCCCCGCCCCAACTCTTACTCGTTCCCGAAGGGTATCCACTTTCTCCAATATCTCATTTTTCGTTTCGTTTAAGAGTTTTAAAAACCTTTTAATGTCCTTTGTAACTTTCATGCATTGATAGCATTTAAAAAAAAAGTTTTATAACCAACATTCATTGTTAATTTATCCGTTTTCGGTACATATCGCTGTTTCAAATAATTATAATATATCGAAAACACGACCCTCAAGAGTCGTAGTAGGGGGGGGGGGGGGTAGGGTAGTATAGATAGTTCGAAGATGACGTCACTCAGGTCTTTGTTATTGTTTTTTGCCATCCGCGTTTATGAGTAATGCTCACTTAACTGTATTAACCTGACTATACACGTTCATGGATACACACAGTTTTGTGTGTTGGTCCGTTATACTTCCGGATGGCAATGTTATGAGCTTCTGAGCCAAGCGCATCCTATCTATAATAAGATCAGAAATTAACCAGTAGACTTTTGACCAATCAAAACATGGAATTTATGAAACACCTTCACACGTGCTCGGACAAACATAGTAGGTTGTTTATCAACAATTACGTGAATGAAATCGACCTTTCTCTGATCATTATTTTTTTTTTTACCATTAAATAGGTGACTATCTAGATTGCTATCACAATTTTTTTCGATCATGATTTATAAACGTTTGAATTTACACATAGTTTTCTGTGTTGGTTCAACTGATCAAGCGGTTGAACAGTGGGTATTTTCCTGAGACACATACCATCGATGGTAAATCGTGTGTAGTTTGCTTTGTCAACCAATCACAGCCATTGTTTACAGTATGACGACTGTCCGAGAGGCGTGGTTATCTGAGCGTCTATTCTGGCTGGTTAAACAAATCCGGTGTTAGGACTGAGTGAGTTAAAATTTTTATCATGGACAATCTTTTGCGATGGTTTGAGTGTATTTCAATTGGATTCAGTAGTCTGATGTCACGCCGCCCGGCAACGGCGGCCATTTTGGTTCTAAACAAACAAAATCATTACATTTTATTCTTCACGCTGGCTAGAACTTTTCATATGTCTTGTGATCAGAATGTGTAACAGTCAAAACATGATCAAATTTATGTTTTTTTTTTCCCACGCTTTTATGCTCGCCGGGGAAATATTTCATACGGGCGTCCGCCATTGTTCCGATAGTTTAGAGCCAGTGTTACTAAGTTACCATGTGCCATTAGGAAGGAAGTGACGTTACGACTGTTGAAGAGTATTACAACAATGATCCATGGCAATTTGAGCTGTCAGACCTGCATAAAAGTACACGTCGCCCAGACAAAATACCGATCCGAGAAGGTTGGGCCACATGAGATTTATTGTAGACAATTTATCACCACATGAGATTTATTGTAGACAATTTATCACCACATGAGATTTATTGTAGACAATTTATCACCACATGAGATTTATTGTAGACAATTTATCACCACATGAGATTTATTGTAGACAATTTATCACCACATGAGATTTATTGTAGACAATTTATCACCACATGAGATTTATTGTAGACAATTTATCACCACATGAGATTTATTGTAGACAATTTATCACCACATGAGATTTATTGTAGACAATTTATCACCACATGAGATTTATTGTAGACAATTTATCACCACATGAGATTTATTGTAGACAATTTATCACCACATGAGATTTATTGTAGACAATTTATCACCACGTGTCACTAAAATATTTATCTTTGTAAGCCAATGATTTTAAAGCCGTTCGGTTTGCTATCAACATATTATGTAATTAACCTATTTAAAAAAGCGGGAAGCGAGCGTATAATAGAAAGGAATGAAGTGAGTAGAAAAGTGCAAAAAAAGACAATAATAGAGAATAAAAACGACCCGACTGTTACGGCACCTCGGCCTTGCGAAAAGAGGCACGCTCTACACTCGACGACATCCACCCACTCCGAAATAAATAAAACAAATTATTAATTATCTAGTGCGACTTCGTGAGGTCATGGGGTCAACGGAAAAAACATCCCAAAACGATGATGGTATGTCAGCATTTATTGAACTCCCCATGTTTTTTTGTTTGTTTTGTTTGTTTGTTTTTTTTTTTACTACAGGGTACACAGCCATTTGGAAAACGTTGTAAAGCGTTTTGAGCACGTTTAGTGGATATTGCTCTATATAAAAAAGCTAAATCGTCAATATTTGAATGACGAGTTTCCAAGCCAATTTTTAAAAAACAATTTTAACAAAAATTGAGCTTTTTTTTAATATATCCACTAAACGTGCTCAAAGCGCTTTACAAGGGGTCCCTGGCCAACAACAACAACACTTAACATGTAGGACGCCTGTTAGGCGATATATTACAATATTTTCGCATAGAGACAACGCTGTAAAAGGCCAGGTACTCATTTTACACCTGAGTACTGTGAGAAAATAAAGAGCCTTTTTTCCAAGGACTCATAACTATGCGCCGAGCGAGAGGCTTGAACCCAGGACCTTCCGAACCGAAAGCGAGTGTCATACCACTAGATCACATAGCCGCACACGTTTCTTTTCTAGAGCCGGGCCAGTAACGGTTAAATGAATTGAACATTTTCTTGCTTTGTTTTTGTTGATTTTAAGGGTTTTACGGCGCTTGCAACACATTTAGGTTATATCAGCGCCAGTAAAAAGGAAGAAAATGGGATAGTAAAAAGTTCTAGAATTACAATTAAAGCAACCAAGAGAAAGGAAGACAAAGGGGAACTGGGAACAAATAGGGATCAGATGTAGATTCCAAGAGCAAACCACCAATGTACTTCGTTTGAGATCACCTCTAAGTCTCATCCGGATACAAGCACAAAATCCAACAAAGAGGGATACATTCAAATGCTTACATTATTAATTCAAAATAACAAATATAATAATAAATAACAGAGAGATGATTTACAAGGAAAAAAAAATACCATCTCCCAAAACAATAAATATGCATTTGACTGTTTCCCTCCCTGCTAGGAGTCCGGCCAGGGCCAGGACAAAACCAAGTAATCTCATTCCAAGACAAAAACAGAAAGCATGGTAGAAAACAGATATAAGGGGATAGAAGACACAGTATGCACCCCTCCCCCCCCCCCCCCCCCCCTCCCTGCCCACTATGGGAGGTCAGGAACCCCACCCAGGAACATTTTCTTGCCAAAATGAAAAGAAAAAATGTTTTTTGTCATTGTACAGCATGATTGCTGCTTTTCATTGATTTTGTCTGGCGTTTTACATGTGCCTAACCATCAGGTTTCTGTGATTCCATCTCTTATCTTTTTAGCTCTCACAGGGGATGGGGCAGGATGCACTGCCGTAGTCACTGGAAAATCACGTATTTTAAAATTTGGCCAGAAAACTCGTCCTACAAAAAAAAAAAAAAAACCAAAAAAAAACCGATCGATTTAAATGGCCCTCATCTTACCAAAAATTAATTCTCAAACCTGGGACTTCGCGAAGTCCAAGGTTTGAGAGTATTTTTGCCA
>NC_088365.1:10816990-10836990 GCF_034508935.2 Berghia stephanieae | reverse complement strand
TTTTTCGTGTAACACTTACAGCAACGGGGCTACTCATCAGTGTGATGGTCTCGTGTTTCCTCGCTTATGTGTTTTGTGTTTTTAAGGGTTTTACGGCACTTGCAACAGATTTAGGTTATATCAGCGCCAGTAAAAAGGAAGAAAATTGGATAGTAAAATAACAAATATAATAATACATAACAGAGAGATAATTTACAAGGGGAAAAAATATCATCTCCCAAAACAATAACTATGCATTTGACTGTTTCCCTCCCAGCTAGGAGTCCGGCCAGGGCCAGGACATAACCAAATAATCTCATTCCAAGACAAAGACAGAAAGCAAGTTGGAAAACAGATATAAGGGGATAGAAGAGACAGTATGTACCCCCCCCCCCCCTGCCAACTATGGGAGGTCAGGAACCCCACCCAGTTTCCTCACTTATACTATATATATATATATATATATATATATATATATATATATATATATATATATATATATATATATATAATATAAGATTCTATAGCCTTAAGTGATTGGTTTGAATCTCGGGCACGGTCCTGTTTTTCTTTCCATCGTTCCCTCTATTTAGTTTGCGTTGGTTGGAGAGCTCAATTTGTGGACTCAAGCCAATGGGCATGATCTATATTTCCTTTCCATGTGCTCGAGATCATTGGTCACGTTGCAAAATGCGCTCAAAGTGACCCACATAGTGAAAAGTGTTCACAGCTTTTGAAATATCTCACATCACTATTGGTCATTTTGTTCAGCTACATTTCCATGTGCTCGAGGTCATTGGTCACATTGGAATATGTGCTCAAAGTGACCCGCATAGTGAAAAGTGTTAGTTTTTCATCACTATTGGTCATTTTGTTCAGCTTGACACATGTGCACGTTTACAACTTTTATAAACAAAGCAGCGTGTTTACATTTGTTAAGAACAGAAATATCCAATCGTTGGATATCAACTAAATCATGTGATTGGTGACTGGGTTGGACGAAAGCATGAAAAAAGATCACTCCCATTGTATTGGTGTGTGTCTCATGCTCAAAGGGATTGAGCCAAAACAAAACAAAAAATGGCAGCGTAGCGCAAAAGAATGATCATCTCTCCCGAACATGAAACTACCGTAAATGGGCCCCGGATCAAATCTCACACCAGCCTATGGAACGCTGTTTTATGGTAACCCTCGTTTGAGCTTAGAACACAAAAATCATTTCCAAGATGGAAAACTAATTAAATATAAATATAAATAAATAAATAATCAAGTTAGTACATTAGATATTTTTAAAAATATGGACAAATGGACACATACACAGACGGGCACACACACAAAACACAAAACACATACACACACACACACACACACACAAACAAACAAACAAACATACAGACACACAGAGCAGAACAAAAATAAGAATTATGCCAGTTGAGTAGAATGATTACATCAGAACCGCTCCAACAGTCAATGCTGTAAATGATTTTAAATTGGTTGTACTCGGTCTGCCAGATTATGTCAATGGAATTCTCTCTCTCTCTTAATCTACCCCTCTCTCTCTCTCTCTCTCTCTCTCTCTCTCTCTCTCTCTCTCTCTCTCTCTCTCTCTCTCTCTCTCTCTTTTTTTTTCTCTCTTTCTCTCTCTCTCTCTCTCTATTTATCTCTCTCTCTATTTAGCTCTCTCTCTATTTAGCTCTCTCTCTCCCTCTCTCTCTCTTTCTCTCCCCCCCCCCCTCTCTCTCTCTTTCTCGTTCTCTCTCACTTATTAAAAGACACTCATTTACTATCTGCCCTTTATTCTCCACCATCACGATTAGAAACTAACCTCCCATTTCATACTAGTAACTATAAAAATATATAAAATTTGAGCTTTATAGAGCGCAATATCCACTAAATGTGCTCAAAGCACTTTGAAAGGGGACTCTGGTCAACAGCAACATTTTACATGTAAGACGGGACATAACATGCCGCGAGTTAGGCGATATTACAATTTTTCGGACAGAGACAACGCTGTTAACGGCTAGGTACTCATTTTACACCTGAGTACGGTGAGAGAAAAAGAGTAAAGAGCCTGTTCCAAGTACTCAACTATGCGCTGAGCACGAGGCTTGAACCCAGGACCTTCCGATCCGAAAGCGATTGTCGTACCACTAGACGGAATAGCCGCACAACTATAGGAAATGAGATTAGCGGAAGAGTAGCGTCCCTTGATTAAACGTCACCCATAGTCTGTGACGTCACCGGCGGAATATGGGTGACGTTTAATCAAGGGACGCTACTCTTCCGCTAGTCTCATTCCCTATAAATTCAAATTCCCAGGGCCCTTTTCAACCCGATTATAGTACTGCTTTGAGACGGCTGGTCACATTTACTCTAAACTGGCATATTTAAAATATTTAAAAAAAGAAGTCAATAGGGAATGAGATTAGCGGAAGAGTAGCGTCCCTTAATTAATAAGTTAATAACTTTTCCGACGGTGACGTCACAGACTATGGGTGACGTCCAATCAGGGGACGCTACTCTTCCGCTAATCTCATTCCCTATGTGAATATTAACAAATTTTCGAGACAATTTCGATGGCACAAATTGACTTGCCGACGAGTTCAATCCATTTTACAAACACTTTGAAGTCTGGATGTCTGCTCTGATCTGATGAGCTTTTCACGTTCACTGACGAAACAGCTTTTACTTTTACATTGATCAGAAATCCCCCCCCCCCCCCCCCCCCCCCCACCCACCCACCTCTCCCCTCATCTATCGAAGTGTCAAAACGACTAATTGGTCTAGCAGTATAACCCTCGCCTTCGTCGGATCGGAAGGTCCTGGGTTCGAGTCCCGCTCTAAATCGTCGCATTGATTAGTCTTTAGGGAAAATTCTCTCATCGTATTGGGGTGTAAAATGAGTACCTAGCGGTGATCAGCGCTGTGTTTGTCGGGAAAAAAAACAACCCGAAATTGTAATAACGCCGAACAGGTGTCATGTCTCGTCCTATGTGTTAAGTGTTACTGTTGGCTAGGGACCCTTTGTAAAACGCTTTGAGCACATTTAGTGGATATTGCCCTATAACATTATAATACACAAGCTTAAGTTAAATACCATATGGACGTAATATGCTATAAATTGAAGACTTGTGTAAACATGAATCTTGCCCGAAATATACAAATAATATAAGATAAAACGTTTTGTCAGTACCGCAGTCCCGTCGCTTTGAACGTCTGCGGAAGAGCAATTTTCTAAATCTCTTGAGTACTGTTTGTTTACTTTCCAAATCTTCGATATTATGTGATCTGCCGCCTTCAATCTAATGTCGGGGTGGTTTTTGAGGCTAAAAATAGAATTTATGTAAACAAACAAACAACAACAACAACAATACAAGACATAGGTTAAGATGTTATGCTGTATTATGGTTCAGAAAAGTGAGTGCAGCAGGCACTTTTGTTCGTTGGATCGTGGATAGCTCATACGGTATAGTCACGCTCTCACCGGCCAGGCGGAGTTGTCGTTCCAGTAAGGTCGCGGGTTCAAACCCCCATCACCGCCGCGAAAATTTTTTTTTATTCTCTATTGTCTTCTGACACTTTCCTACTCACTTCATCTCTTGTTGTATTATGGAGAACGCCTATAATTCTTTTTATTCTTTTTTTCTAACTGAAACTAACGTTCCACACCTCTGGTAACTATAACTATTAAAACCCTTATCCATCCCGATAACGTACTGTTGAGAGGCAATTAGTCGCATATTTTTGTTTGTTTGTTGCTTTAGGTCTCTTCCAACACAATTGAGGTTATATGAGAGACCGCTGAAACAAAAAAAAAAACAAGCAATCTAACAAAAATAGTACAAATGTAAATCAAAATCATAACCTAAAGATATCATAAGCTATATTATAAATAACCAAGAACAAACAGGCAGAAGATTTACAGGAAAAAAAATATCCCCTGTCAAAAATACAATCACAAACCAAAGAAGCAGGATAGGCTAGTAAAGAGAAGAAGAAACGACATCACTATCGGATCGTACACCCATGCGAACATCATAGGTTTATGATTCAAGGGTGATGCTCCCATCCAACCACCCGCCAATTAGTCGCATAATATTACGTTATATATAGATAGAACGAAGTTGACGTCACTCGAGTATTTGTTATTGTTTTTTTTGCCTTTGATCAGACTATACAGGTTTAAGGTTACACATAGTTTTGTGTGCTGGTCCGGTCCGTTATACTTCCGGATGGCAATGTTTGAGCTTCTTAGCCAAGCGAATACTATCTATAAAAACGCATAGTTGAGTCCTTGGAAAAGGCTCTTTACTCACATTCTCTCACCGTACTCAGGTGTAAAATTAGTACCTGGCCGTTAACAGCGTTGTCTTTGTCCGAAAAATTGTAACATCGCCTAACAGGCGTTATGTCCCGTCTTACATGTTAAATGTTGCTGTTGACCAGGGACACCTTGTAAAGCGATTTGAGAACATTTAGTGGATATTGCGCTATATAAAAGCTCTTTTTTAAAAACGCAAACATTAGCCCAATGAGCTGGAATTTAGTCACGCAGTTGTAGAGTTTTACTCGAAAAAAAAGGCAATTTTTGCTAAACTGAGCTCAGGACGATGTGCTTCAATGTCTTTGTTTAGCAAATCTTTGGGCCTCTTTTTCGCTCACGAAGTGCCCGAATTCGCGTCAAAATATGGGACGAAGAGGTTTCGTATATGCTATTTTTAAAAATTAATTACGACGCTGTTTATCGATTAATATGACTGAAAGTTGGCACACAGTTAGAAAAAAGGTCATTTTAGATTATGTCAAGCGACAAAACTCGTGCGATTACCAGAAGACCGTTAAAAATAGATTTTTACTCTTTGGAGTAAAATATGTCTAAAACTACCGGGCGTGGAGGTTTTGTCGCTGACAAGGTAATACATGAACATTTCTTCTTTTTGGTTGTAAAATTTCATATGAATATGACGAGTACTTTTCCCGTATTTTACAAAACACCATCCTAATATGCTCTTCAAGTTTCAATCTTTTAATCCACTTATTACGCAAGATACAACCAAAGGTCGAAAAAAAATGCCGAAAAAGTGTCCCATATTTTCGCGTTTTTTTCCTCTTTGCGGGTCATCCAAATAAATGACACCTTTGAAACTGCATAACTTGTTTATTTATGGATGGATTTTTAAAATTCAAAAACATTTTTACTCAGTGGAGATAGGGCTTTGATTTTAGACACATTTTTCCTCAAAAAGAGAAAAAAAAACATTTTTCATAGTCAGTGCTACTTTGTTGTTTTCTTTCTTTTGTTCGTCAATTCGATAAATTGATGGGGTCTCGATAGATCAGTTGGTTAGATCACTCATTTCACAATGAAAGGTACCGAGATGCAGTCAAGATTTTTTTTCTTGACCCCCCCGCCCCCTGTTCGTCCAGCAGTGATTGAACATCTGGGTCTATTAGATCTGGCGGAAAGAAAGTACTTTGCGATAGACTACTGTCCTATTTAAAGGCTAGCAAGCAATTGCTAAAGAAACCAGGATAAATTCCGGCTCCATGAGCCTAATGGCTCTGAAGAGCTACTTTTGTTTATTGGTAAATTGAAGATTGATGAAAAAATTCAAGGCCACAGAGCGCAGCGGCGGGCGATCAAACTCGGTACCTTTCGGGTACGAAGCAATGACCGTACCGCTGAGCCACGGTGCCCTCTGTAAACAGGTTGCCCATATTTTTGTTTGATAATACGATTCACCTGGCGGGCAGAACGGCTGAGTATTATACTTGAACGCATATATATATATCATCAATATTATTTATTCAAACAATAACAAATCAAGACCAAAACGAGAAAGATAACGAAACAAAATAGGTACATTGGAAGAACACATACATGGGCACACATAAAACGCAAGCGCGTCCACGGACAGACAGACACCCACAAATTTCATATCCAAAAGGCGGGGGGCGTGGGCGTGGGGGGGGGGGGGCATACATTACACAATTATAACAATGACACCCATACACCAACTAAATTTATATCCACAAGGGGTGGGGGGGGGGGGGTGTGTGAATACATAACACAATACTCTTCAACAGTCGTAACGTCACTTCCTTCCTAATGACGCATAGTAACTTAGTAACACTGGCTCTAAACTATCGGAACAATGGCGGACGCCTGTATGAATTATTTCCCCGGCGAGCATAAAAGCGTATCCAGCGGGGAAAAAACCCATTATAAATTTGATCATGTTTTGACTTTTACACATTCTGATCACAAGGCATGTGAAAAGTTCTTGCCTGCATGAAGAATAAAAAGTAATGATTTTCTTTGTTTAGAATCGAGATGGTCGCCGTTGCCGGGCGGCGTGACATCAGACTACTGAATTCAATTATAACAATGACATCCCCACACTACAACACAAATTTGACATGCTCTCATCCGGCTCTCATCCGGCAGTCTCCGCAAGACCCACGATGGAGCCTGAGTAAAACCACAGTCGACTAGACATAGGCAATCAAATCCCAAAAATTAAAATGAAATAATTTAGTCATGGAATTTGGTTTCCAGTTGCCAGATCACGCCTGTCGTCTGTTTACAACTTTTGTTTAATGGTCGTATTTATTTATTTATTTATTATTAAAATCAGCTTTTATATAGCGCAATATCCACTAAATGTGCTCAAAGTGTTTTACAAGGGGTCCCTGACCAACAGCAACATTTAACATTTATGACGGGACATAGCGCCTGTTAGGCGATGTTACAATGTTTTTTCGGACAGAGGCAACGCTGTTAACGGCCAGGTACTCTTTTTACACCTGAATACGGTGAGAGAATGTGAGTAAAGAGCCGTCTCCAAGGAATCAACGATCCGCCGAGCGAGACTCGAACCCAGGACCTTCCGATCCGAAAGCGAGTGTCATACCACTAGACCACATAGCCGTACTTTTATAATTTTTAAAATGTAATTTGTCAAACAGTTTGAAATTGTTTTTGCTATTTCTATCTCCGGGTAAACCGACTGTTCTTGTGTCAGGACGAGACAAATCAAGCAACAAATAAGGCAATTGATGATGGTGGATATTACAGGCGAAGGGAAGAGGGGGTGGGGTGGAGTGAGGCTGAAACCTCAGACAATGACCCCCACCATGTTGAAGCTCCCGCGGATCACCCATCTTTCGCTGGGTACAAATCATGTAATAATAATAGTAATGATGATAATAATAATAATAATAATAATAATAATAATAATAATAATAATAATAATAATAATAATAATAATAATAATAATAATGATAATGATAATAATAATAATAATAATAATAATAATAATAATAATAATAATAATAATAATAATAATAATAATAATAATAATAATAATATAATAATAGTAATAATAATAATAATAATAATAATAATAATAATAATAATAATAATAATAATAATAATAACGATGATGATGATGATGATGATGATGATGATGATGATGATGATGATGATGATGATGATGATGATGATGATGATGATGATGATGATAATAATAATAATAATAATAATAATTTATCGTTATTGTCCTAAAAAATTGTGGCTATTTGTCATTTGGTTACACATTTATAATAGTACAATATATTGACATATACACACTCATCATAGTAACATCGTAGGCATCGTCATCATCATCGGCATCATCAACAACAACATCATCATCATCATCATCATCATCATCGTCATCATCAACGTCATCATCATCATCATCATCATCATCATCATCATCATCATCATCATCATCATCATCATCATCATCATCATCATCGTCATCATCATCATCATCATCATCATCATCATCATCATCATCAGCATCATCATCATCATCATCATCATCGTCATCATCAACGTCATCATCATCATCATCATCATCATCATCATCATCATCATCATCATCATCATCGTCGTCATCATCATCATCATCATCATCATCATCATCATCATCATCATCATCATCATCATCAAATGTAAACAAAATGTTGAGGCAAAACACCCACACCTACGAATGTTCATTGAGAATATTATGAAAACAAAATCAAATTACGTTTATAAATGGAAATGTCTTGGCCAAACACAGACATTTCATTAATGGAAATTTGAAAGAAAAAAGAAAAGAATTGAAAAACAAACGATTAAAAAAAAAACAACCCAAAAACAAAACTACATGTGACCCATCGTGTCAAAAAGTTATTAAGTCGGGATTAACCAGATGCTAAATAGCCAAAATTAATGCCAAATTGGCCAAAAATACGAATCATCGGCATTGGTACCCTGACATATGATATTCATTCTTCTCAATAAAACATTCAAACTCAACCCAAGTCTGATATTTCTAGCTATAAATTCAATTTTCATCATCTTAATCATTCCGACATAATACCGTTTTGAGACGGAGGGTCACAAATGGGGAAAAAAATTATGGTTTGTTTTAATAATAAAATCGTTCAAGCAATTGATGAATCCTTAAAATTGCATTTGATTCTAAGATTGCAAATGAGAGATTGAGGTTGAGGTGGAGTGGAAAGAGGTTGCGGTGATGGAGGAAGAGGAGAAGAAGGCGGAAGTGGTGGCAGTGGTGGCGGTGGAAGAAGAGAATGGGAAGGCATTTGAAAAAGCAGAGGAAATAAAGGCTATAGGGAATGATATTAGCGGAAGAGTAGCGTCCCTTGATTGGACGTCATCCTTAGTGTGGGACGTCACAGGCGGAAAAGTTATTAGAGAGAGAACGTCATGTTGGTTGTGCGCATGCGTCTCTCGTCCTCGCTTCCGGTGAAAGCGGCGTGAGACACTTCAAAACCAAATTGACGTTCTCTCTGTAAGGCGACGTCCAATCAAGGGACGCTACTCTTCTGCTAATCCCATTCCATATAGATAGTATGCGCTTGGCTAAGAAGCTCATAACATTGCCATCCGGAAGTATAACGGACCAACGGACAAAACATTGTGTAATCATGAACTTTTATAGTCTGGTTAATACAGCTAAGTGAGAATTAATCAGAAACGCGGATGACAAAATACAATGACAAAGGCTTGAGTGACGTCATCTTCGTTCTATCTATATGATTGTTGTTACTGCAAAACACTGAAAAAAAAAAAAAAAAACATTTTGACAAGAATACGCGTAATAAAATGACGTTAGAGGCCGTCGCCTCGGCTTCCCAAGAAAGAATATACATATTATGCACATGGCTAAGAAGTTCACAGCATTGCCATCCGGAAGTAAAAACTGTGTGTAACCATGATCGTTTAGTCTGGTCAATACAGTTTAGTGAGAAGTACTCATAAACGCGGATGGCAAAAAACAATAATAAAGGCCTGAGTGACGTCATCTTCGAACTATCTATAGATATACCATCTCACAAATGATGTCAACAGATTCAGAAATTACGCATTTTGTCCAAAGTGAGAAAATTAGGGGCTAATAATCTTGGCGAAGGAACAGTGGGCATTTTAGTTAGACACATACCATGGATAGTAGTAGTAGTAACCTGTGCAGTTCGCTCGGTTTACCAATCACTGCCATTGTTTACATTATGACGACTGTCCGAGAGGCGTGGTTATTAGGAAAGGATCAACATTCCGTTTCATACCGTGCAAGCGTCCAGGATATAAAATGACCGGACACTACTCATTCACACATGTGGCATGTGAGGTAATTTGTAATTATCTAAAGAAAAAAAGTTTGATAAGCGTAAGATCATTTGATTCAATACATAAATGTGACTTCTTTTGTCAATCTGGTTTTATGTCAGATTGAACTCGGTGAAAATATAGATAGTTCGAAGATGACGTCACTCAGGCCTTTGTTATTGTTTTTGCCATCCGCGTTTGTGAGTTGTTCTCACTAAACTGTATTAACCTGACTATAAACGTTCATGGTAACACAGAGTTTGTGTGTTGGTCCGCTATACTTCCGGATGGCAATGTTGTGAACTCCTTGGCCAAGCGCATTCTATCTATAGAAGGAACGAATTTGACGTCATCAGGAATTTGTTATTGTTTTTAGACAGCCAAATTCATGAGTAGTTCTCACTAAATTCTATAACTCAGACTATAAACATTTAAGGTTTCACATAGTATTGGTTGTCGGTACGTTATATCCGGCCGGCGGAGTATTTTATGTTTTTAAGGGTTTTACGGCGCTTGCAACACATTTAGGTTATATCAGCGCCAGTAAAAAGGAAGAAAATGGGATAGTAAAAAGTTCTAGAATTACAATTAAAGCACCCAAGAGAAAGTTAGACAAAGGGGAACTGGGAACAAATAGGGATCAGATGTAGATTCCAAGAACATACCACCAATGTACTTAGTTTGAGATCACCGGACACAAGCACAAAATCCAACAAAGAGGAATACACTCAAATGCTTACATTATAAATTCAAAATAACAAATATAATAATACATAACAGAGAGATGATTTACAAGGAAAAAAATATCATTTCCCATAACAATAACTATGCATTTGACTGTTTCCCTCCCAGCCAGGACTCCGGCCTGGGCCAGGACAAAACCAAGTAATCGCATTCCAAGACAAAGACATAAAGCATGTTGGAAAACAGATACAAGTGGATAGAAGACAGTATGTACCTCCCTACCCACTTTGGGAGGTCAGGAACCCCACCCAGTATGAGTATTTTAGCTAAACGCATAATATCATTATTGTTTTAAGTCACAATGACCAGGGTTCAAAAAGTTCATTTTTGTCAGAGTTTAAAAAACACTAATGACGGTTCCCAATAAAGGCAATATTTTTAAAGCTCAATTTTTTTATAAGTTAAGCTTAAAAACTAGATTTAGACCATCAGGGCCACCGGGACATGAGACCGTTTTGAAATGATTGGCCACATATTATCATGAAGTAAATTCTAAAAAAAAAAATGTGTTTTGTTCGTGTACGATTAAAGTGTAATTAAGCAAATATAAATAGACAGTGTGAAGATCGAACAGACGTTCTTCCACTCAATCCTCCTATAAATAGTAACGAGAAATAATGATGGCATCAAGTTTACAATAGCAATTAATTTGTGACGTCAGATATTCAAACGTTACATTTCATTAACAATTAATTAGATTTTCTTGAAAGATAAATATCATCTAGATTAGTGTTTTCGAGTTTTGAACGTGTCTTTTATTCAAAGGTGACGAAATTGGAATCGAATGAGGAGTGAAATAAAATATGTGACCCAGCGTCTCAAAACGGTATTATGTCAGGATGAACCAGATGCTAAAAAGTCAAATTATAGTCAAAATGGTCAAAAAAATGAAAGGTTAGTATATAGCACTCTAAAATATGATATGCCTTATCCTTTATAAAGCATACAAACTCAACTTAAGTCTGATATTTCTGGATACAAATTCCATTTTCAGCATCTTAATCATCCAGACTTAATACCGTTTTCAGACGTTGGGTCACATATTTCTTACACTCTTGCGATGGAGAATTCGAACTTTGTTTCCAACTTTGTCCGCAAGCTCGTACAGAGATTTGGATCACGTCCAGAATTCCAACAAACAAACAAAAATTGAGCTTTTTTATAGCGCAATATCCCCTAAACGTGCTGAAATAGCTTTACACGGTTTTCTCTGGTCAACAGCAACATTTAACATGTAGGACGGGACATGACACCTGTTAGGCGATATTACAATATTTTTCGGACAAAGACAACGCTGTTAACGGCCAGTTACTCATTTTACACCCGAGTACGGTAAGAGAATGTGAGTAAAGAGCCTTTTCCAAGGACTCAACTATGCGCCGAGCAAGACTCGAACCCAGGACCTTCCGATTCGAAAGCGAGTGTCATACCACTAGACCACATAGCGGACCATAGAATCTAAGTTCTTTTTTAAAAAATGAGATGTAGATTATTGGATTAACAAAAAAAAAAATGTCACAGCTTTATTTCAAGGAGAATAATTAGCTAATTGCTTATATCTGTCGTTAATAATATATAGATAGTTCGAAGATGACGTCACTCATGTCTTTGTTATTGTTTATTGCCATCCGCGTTTATGAGAATTCTCACTAAACTGTATTAACGAGACTATAAACGTTACACATAGTTTTGTGTGTGACCCGTTAGACTTCCGTATGGCAATGTTGTGAGTTATAAGCCAAGTGCATACTATCTATAGCTAGTATGCAGATGACGTCACTCGGGCCTTTGTTATTGTTTTTGCCATCCGCGTTTGTGAGTTGTTCTCACTAAACTGTATTAACCAGACTATAAAAGCTCATGGTTACACAGAGTTTGTGTGTTGGTCTGTTATACTTCCGGATGGCAATGTTGTGAACTCCTTAGCCAAGTGCATACTATCTATAGCAACCAGACAAACTGGTAGGCCCTCCAGATTCTAGACAAGTCTCACAAAATTTTGACACAAACATCGTAAGATATTTTACCATGTACAATGCAGTTCTCCGTTTTAGTGTGTGTGTGTGTGTGTGTGTGTGTATGTGTGTATGTGTGTGTATGTGTGTGTGTTTATGTGTGTGTATTGTGTATGTGTGTGTTTATGTGTGTGTATGGTGTTTGTGTGTGTTTCGTGTGTGTGTGTGTGTTTCGTGTGTGTGTGTGTGTTTCGTGTGTGTGTGTGTTTCGTGTGTGTGTGTGTGTGTTTCGTGTGTGTGTGTTTCGTGTGTGTGTGTGTGTGTTTCGTGTGTGTGTGTTTCGTGTGTGTGTGTGCGCGCGCGTGTAAAACATTAGGATGGCCTCACAACTGGATCCCCCTCCTCCTTCGCCCCACCCCACCCCATGCAGTTGGTAGGCATGTACTCTTAACATGGTTCTTGTTCTTTCGACCTACTTTCGACCAATCAAGGAAAAGTACTGTGACATAATCGGACAACGGGCGTGAGAAAATATGACTTTCCGTACCAAAATCCTTTCTTTTTTTTTCTCTTCCTTCCACCACAAAACTCCATCCATGTATTAAAATGACCCCCCCCCCCCCCCCCCCCAATTTGTCATAACGTATTTACTCCTGAAACATCTAACGAAAGAGTGAAAATGAAGAGGCTTCGTTGTCCCATACGAAGCCTCTCCATTTTCACTCCTTCATTAGTATTTCACGATCACCGGCTTCAGGCAGCCCCTACCGTTTTCTACTGAAACATCTAGAAGTCTATGCTTTATTATTAATACTTTTTCAACAGGTTGGGGCTAAATATCGACCAATCGTTATATATAGTTAGAAGATGACGTCACTCAGGTCTTTGTTATTGTTTTTTGCCATCCGCGTTTATGAGTAATGCTCACTGAACTGTTTTAACCCGATTATAAACGTTCCTGGATACACACAGATTTGTGTGCTGGTCCGTTATACTTCCGGATGGCAATGTTATGAGCTTCCAAGACAAGCGCATTCTATGAACTAAACATGAAACAAAGTGAAAAAAGGTGTTTTGTCACTGTGAAGCGTGTTTACTATTATTGTGGGTAACACGAGTCTCACCGACTTTCAATTTCACACATCATAATCTATTGGCATTGCGGAGTCCACCAGATATGTCAGTGGGTATTTCCGTAGCGATCGTTGGCATTTATAGATAGAATGCGCTTGGCCAAGGAGTTCACAACATTGCCATCCGGAAGTATACCGGGCCAACACACAAAACGATGTGTAACCATGGTCGTTTATAGTCTGGTTAATACAGATTAGTGAGAAGTACTCATAAAAGCGGATGGCAAAAAACAATAACAAAGACCTGAATGACGTCATCTTCGAACTATCTATAGCCTGACAGAGGAACCTCTAAGACTCATAGTTTGACGTCATTGTTTAGGTCTGTGCAGCGTCTAGTGAGTTGCCGTTAGTCGAGATGAAGGAAACAAGTCATTTCATTGGTTGAACTATTGAATACAACTCACGATTTGTTTTCGTTTGTGGCCAAAGACTGGCATTTTGACATCATTTTTTTAGTCAGTGTCAGCGTGGCCTTCGTAAAGTTATGGCCTGATACCGTAGCCATCGTTATGTTATAGCCTGAGACTGAAATCCAAAAGGACTGGCAGTTTGACGTCATTATTTGGTTTTTGTACCGCCTAGTGAGTTGTCGTTAGTAGAGCTCATGGAAACAAATAATTTAAAAGATAGTATGCGCTTGGCTAAGAAGCTCATAACATTGCCATCCGGAAGTATAACGGACCAACACACAAAACTGTGTATATCCATGAACGTTTATAGTCTGGTTAATACAGTTCAGTGAGCATTACTCATAAACGCGGATGGCAAAAAACAATAACAAAGACCCGAGTGACGTCATCTTCATCTATTGGTTAAACTATTGAATACAACTCACGATTTGTTTTCTTTTGTGGCAAAAGTCTGGCCTTTTGACGTCATTTTTTGGTAAATAACTTTACGAAGGCCACGTTAGCATTGTTAGCAGCTGGGTACTCTGTTTACACCTGAGTTCGGTGAGAGAACTCAACTATGCGCCACTCAGAGCGGGATATGAACCCAGGACCTTCCAATCCAAAGGCGAATGACACAAGATTCCATAGCGGCACAATTATGGAGATAGACTAGAATTGATATTTTTGTTTATTCATCTTAACAACGCCACTTCTATATTATCTCATTCATCTGTAGTGTTTCATTTATCCTGTTTTGTTGATAAAGGGGTAACCTGAAACGTCCAATTTATCTGTTTTTGTATATTAAATTGAAGCTTACATTCCATTTCACATCGTTATTTATTTTTGTTCATTTATCTCTTCGAGATTCGAGCAGAACCATTTACATTGATAAATGAAAAAAAATGTAACATGTCTTCCTTCGTTTGTAAGAACCTGAGCCGAAATATTTTCAAATGCAGAACTTGCAACTCACTATTTTATTGATTCGATGCTTTTTTTTTGTTGTGTATGTGAGGTTTTGATTCAAATTTTACGTTTCAAAATTGCCCCAACGCACAGAGATGTTTAATAGACGTCCGAACCATTCATTAATTTTTTTTTTTCCAGGTAAAAGCTTACAGACAATGAAGAAGTAGAAAACGGTAGGGGCTGCTTGAAGCCGGTGATCGTGAAAAATACTAACGAAAGAGTGAAAATGGAGAGGCTTCGTATGGGAGCAAAACAGACAATGGACGTTTCGGGTACAAAACCTTCGTCAGCACAACATTTTTGTTTTGACGAAGGGTTTGTACCCGAAACGTCCATTGTCTGTTTTGTTCCAATTAACACGAAGTCTCTCCATTTTCACTCTTTCGTTAGACAACGAAGAAGGAAACGTTTAAACTATTTGGGACAAAATATCGCGATTTTTGTCTTCTGTATTTTATTAAATAAAACCATTTTTTTATGATACCTGTAGTAAAAAGTATAAAAGTGATTCAATTCACTTCGGTCGGTCCCAGTCTTGGGATTAAGTCTTTGGCAAATTATACTGGAGTCAATCATTATCTAAACTGGCATCGCATAGTGACATATTGATAGTCCCTGTCGTAGAATGAGTATTTAAACCAGTAATAATAATAGTAATATTAATAACAACAACAGCAACAACAACAACAACAACAACAATAATAATAATAATTATAATAATAATAACAATGACATTAATAATATTAATATTAATAATAATAATAAAATAATAATAATAATAATAATAATAATAATAATAATAATAATAATAATAATAATAATAATAATAATAATAATAATAATAATAATAATAATAATAATAATAATAATGATGATGATGATGATGATGATGATGATGATGATGATGATGATGATGATGATGATGATGATAATGATGATGATGATAATAATAATAATCAGCATCAGGAGGATGAGAAGGAGGAGGAGGAGCGTAATGATAGTGATTAAGATGATATGATAACGATAATATGACAACAATAATCTAAAAAACGTGATCAAACAACAATATAAAATAAAACAAGACATCTTAATCGAGTAATTATTTATACAGAAAAATAAAATCATCCTTAACCTATAATCTTACGTTTCAGGGGGAAAATAAACGAGATCAAATAAAGATGAAGTAGGCTTACACTTTATATAACCATAATAATATTATTACGAGTAATTCAAAACTAGATAAGAGACGATTTACTTCGCACGGCGTAATGATCTAATGATACAGATTAATGGGTAACCAAATACGTGTGTGGCTATTTTATATATCTGACCTCAGGTCACCCGACATGTGGTGAAAGAATGTATGATATTTATAGATAGTTCGAGGATGACGCCAATCATGTCTTTGTTATTGATTTTTGCCATCCGCGTTTATGAGTTATGCTCACTGAACTGTATTAACCCGACTATAAACGTTCATGGATACACACAGTTTTGTGTGTTGGTCCGTTATACTTCCGGATGGCAATGATATGAGCTTCTTAGCCAAGCGCATACTATCTATATCGAGGTGGGCGAGGAACTAATTACAAGTCCTTAAGAATGACAGTCACGTGCAACGTCCGAACGTATGATGGCTTTAAGAAGTTTTCAAGCTCCTTGAATAGTAAAATTATTTCCACGTGAGTTGTCCTCATTATAGTGTTTGTCTTCTCATTGTCTTCAGGATATGTATACATATATACTTCATTTTTTTAAATATGTTAAAAAGTTGGATGGTGGAAGGTTTGTGTGAGTGTGTGTGTATGAGAGAGAGAGAGAGAAAGATATAGAGAAAATTTGAATGGATTGAAGTTATTGTTATGCGCCTAGAGCTTTATTGTATAGAGGAGTGGGGGCGCAATATAAATAAATTTCATTATTATTATTATTATTATTATTATTATTATTATTATTATTATTATTATTATTATTATTATTATTATTATTATTATTAAGTCTCATTAAGTCCGAGGATCGAAGATCATCGCGAATGTGAGTACGTTGGGAACAAATGGATGTGCTTAGACTTTCAATGTCTTTGAGAAATATTAAGGAATTTATTTCAAAGGAAAGGTAACTGTTTCTTACAGCCAACGATACAATTGAATCAATTGGTTTGATTTGCTTTTATGAGATTTATGGCCCTTGCAAAACATTTTGGTCATTTCGTTAAAAGCGTTGTCTCTGTCTGCGGCCACTGGCAAAATTATTTTTTTACAAATGTTTTTGCCTTTTGCAACGGTGGGAAGACAAGTAACCATCGGTTTCCTTGGTTATAGAAGGAAACTTCAATAGATAGTTCGAAGATGACGTCACTCAGGTCTATGTTATTGTTTTTTGGCATCCGCGGTTATGAGGAATGCTCACTGAACTGTATTAACCGACTATAAACGTTCATGAATACAGACAGCTTTTTGTGTTGGTCCGTTATACTTCCGGATGGCAATGTTATGAGCTTCTTAGCCAAGCGCATACTATATATAGCTCGGACAATTGGTCAAACACGACATCAGCTTGTGGAAGACATTTATTCCAAGCACGGTGAAAGGTCTACCTGGAATAGAAGACAACAGAAAACGTGACAAGACAACATCGAGGAATGGACAGATTTGATGTCATACGAGCTGACATAGAAGGTCAATGATTGAACTGAGTGGCGCCAGATTGTGAAGAATGCATCCGGTCAGTGATTGCCATGACATTTATTCGTATTTGTGGTCAACCGCATCAGTTTGGTATTATGTTGAAATCGACGCGCACATAATTTACAGGTCTAACAATAGGACGCAATTATAGACCTGTTCTAACATAGTTGTTCTGGCATTTATTTTTCATGGGTGTGAGATTCGTTCCAATACAACAATGAGCCCTTTAAAATTTTGGCTATCAGACCTGCAAGTATATGCACGTCGGTCAGAATGGAAAATGGGGGAAGAAAAATGACTTTCAAGCCAACCTTTCTTTGTTTTGTAACCTCATTAAAGGCTTTTATTTGTGACTAAATTTTATTAAATAAGCTTTAAAATCTTATTAAAGCATGAGAGTCAGTCTAAGACTTTAATACTGCTGTAAGACGATTGATCACATATGATAAGAGTTATCTAACTTTAACCCTTTCCTTACCAGCCATTTACAGAATTTTCCCCAAAATTTCACACCCACCCAACACAAGAATAGTGTTTTCTTACACAAACAAAAGCAACAAATACATTCTATGCATAATATTGATCAGCAAAATGAACTTTACAACACAGTGTCAAGTTTTTATAGCTATAATAATAAAACATTTTTTCTTTGAAAAAGTGCTGGTTGGATCGTAATGAATGTGACGATTTTCCTATGGGTGGTAAGGAGAGGGTTAACGACGAGACAGACATCTCATAAAACCATAAATTATAGTGCAGAAGTAGCGTTGAAACTTAGGTCCATCCAAGTCAAAAACGCATCGCTATCATGTGAAAAAGTTCTAGCCTGCATGACATGAAGAATAAAAAGTACCAATTTCCTTTGTTTAGAACCAAGATGTTCGTTGCTGGGTGGACGTGACATCAGACTATTGAATCCCATTAGGCTGGAGTCCAACGAGTAATGTAAACAAATACTTGAGCTTTTATATCGCGAAATATCCACTAAACGTGCTCAAAGTGCTTTACAATGGTTCCCTAGCCAGCAGAAACACTTAACATGTAGGACGTGACTTGACGCCCGTTAGGCGATATTAGATTTTTTTTTCGGAAAAGAGGCAACCACCAGGTTCTCATTTCACACCTGAGTACGGTGAGAGAATGTGAATAAACAGCCTTTTCCAGGTACTCATCTATGCGCCAAGCGAGCGAGGCTTGAACCCACCAGGACGACCTTCCGATTCCAAAGCGAATGTCATACCACAAGACCACACACACACACACACACATAGCGGCACAAATTCTAACAACTTTAGAATTTATATCAGATTTTTTAAGAATTGAGCTTTATATAGGGCAATATCCACTAAATGTGCTCAAAGCGCTTTACAAGGGGTCCCTGGTCAACAGCAACATTTAACATGTAGGACGGGACATGCCGCCTGTTAGGCGATATTACAATTTATTGGACAAAGACACCGCTGTTAACGACCAGGTACTGATTTAACACCCGAGTACGGTGAGAGAATATGAGTAAAAAGCCTTTTCCAAGGACTCAACTATGCGCCGAGCGCGAGGCTCGAACCAAGGACCTTCCGATCCGAAAGCTAGTTTCATACCACTAGACCACATAGCCGATTAAATTGTATGATAGAGAGAACACCACCGGTATAGATAGCTTGAAGATGACGCCACTCGGGTCCTTGTTATTGTTTTTTTTTGCCATCCGCGTTTATGAGTACTGCTCACTGAACTGTATTAACTCGACTATAAACGTTCATGGATACACAGAGTTTTGTGTGTTGGTCCGTTTTACTTCCGGAATACAATGTTATGAAATTCTTAGCCAAGCGCATACTATCTATAGGGTTAAAAGGGGAATGTCGAAATATGATTATAACAAGGAAATTAATCTAGCATTTTCTGGTTATCAGAATCCGTATTCATGACTTGATGGGATAATGGCAGGTCTCGTCAACAACTTCTCCTCGACACGAGTAGCTACGGGCAGACAATAGGATTCAACAGTCTGATGTCACATCCGCCCAGCAACGAGCAGCTTGGTTGGTTCTAAACAAAGAAAATCCCTACTTTTTAATTCTTCATGCTGGCTAGAACTTTTATACAATACACATGTGATCAGAATGTATGTATAAACGTCAAAACATGTTCAGATTTAGAATGTATTTATCCTCCGGATACACTTTTATGCTCGTCGGAGAAGTATTTATTCATAAGGGCGTCCGCAATTGTTCCGATTGTTTAGAACCAGTTACTAAGTTACTATGCGTCATTACAACGGAAGTGAGGTCACGACTGTTGAACCCTATTGTTGTTGGATCCCAGACATGAATCCCAAGATTGACCCATGCCAAAGAGTTCTAGAACACTATCAAACGAGGGGGTGGAACTTTTAGTTTGTATATATATATATATATATATATATATATATATATATATATATATATACATATATATATATATATATATAT
>NC_088365.1:10804490-10811990 GCF_034508935.2 Berghia stephanieae | reverse complement strand
CATCATCATCATCATCATCATCATTACGATTATAATCATCGTCGTCGTCGAGGTCATCATCATCATCATCATCATCATCATCATCATCATCATCATCATCATCATCATCATCATCATCATCATCATCAATCATCAATCATCATCATCATCAATCATCATCATCATCATCATCATCATCATCATCATCATCATCATCATCATCATCATCATCATCTTCAACATCATCATCATCATCATCATCATCATCATCATCATCATCATCATCATCATAATCTTTACCATTTTAATCATCAACAAGAGAAGGAGGCATAACGATATGTTTTCCAATCGGCAATTGAATGTCATCATATTTAAGGTTCCGGTTACAAAAACTCCCATGCCATTTCATAATGAACAGCAAACAAAATGGCATGTCGGAATTCAGAAACAGGATTGTATTATCTAGATAAATCTTTGACCAAAATGCCAAACAAGCCGTAGAAAAATGCCAAAAAATGCCAACTGCTTTTTAGCATAAGAATTTTCCCTAAAATGAGCTAAAAAGTGTAAATAAATGTACCATATATATCATGCAGTCGTGATAATTTTCCATTGTATACCAAGCGAATGGTGGTCGTAAAGCTGAGCTATCATTGTCTACTAATCTATAAAGTAGGTAAGACTAAGTAAGGGTAGGGATTTTAACAAAAAGCAAAAAAAAAAAAATAAATAAATAAATAATAATAATAATAATAATAATAAAAATAAATAAATAAATAAATAATAATAATAATAATAATAATAATAATAATAATAATAATAATAATAATAATAATAATAATAATAATAATAATAATAATAATAATAATAATAATAATAATAATAATAATAATAATAATAACAATGATAATAATGATAATAATGATAATAATGATAATGATGATAATAATAATAATAATAATAATAATAATAATAATAATAATAATAATAATAATAATAATAATAATAATAATAATAATAATAATAAAAGAATGAGAAAATGGCCATACAAAAAAAAAATTAATGCCAAATGGTTTTTAAATTAAAGCTAAGTTGTTGTTTTTTTTAGTTTGGCATTGGCAACAACAATCTGGCTATCCCATCAGAAATCGAAAACCAAAACACGATATCTCAAATAAAGATGATAATGATATCGTGAAACCTCATTTTATCGCCACCCACACCATTGGACGCTATAAAGGATATGCGGTTGACGTCACACTGATTGATGCCGTGTTAATACAATCATCTACATCATAATTAGTTCTCAACAAATTAATCCGTTAAGATTACGCATACGTTTATGAGTTGGTTTAACTATTGTGATGGTCGGCAGTAATGGCGGGCTTTTTATTGAATAGTGTATTTATCTGTCACTTTTCGCGTTTATTGTCTAATTGATATAACTTAGTGAGAACTAATCATAAAAATAATATGGCTTTAACAAATAACTAAGAGCTGAGAGACGTCAATTTCGTTCCTTCTATACTGCCATATCGTTGTATTATGGTACATGTCGTTGTATTATGGTATTCCGTTCTTCGGTTATTTTTTTTTTTTACAGCATCAGTGCATTTATTGCCTAATGGGCATCATCTATATTCATGTGCTCGAGGTCATTGATCACATTGGAATATCTGCTCAAAATGACCCACATTGTAAAAAGTGTTCACATTTTGTAAAGTATCCAACGTTACAATTGGATATTTTGCTCAGCATGACTCATGGGTATGTTTACAACTTTCATAAACAAAGCAGCGTGTTTAGATACATTGAGAAAATAAATGTCCAATCGTTGTACAGCAATAAAACATGTGATCAATGACTAGGTTCAACAAAAACATGAATAGAGATAGTATGCGCTTGGCTAAGAAGCTCATAACATTGCCATCCGGAAATATAGCGGACGAACACACAAAACTCTGTGTAACCATGAACTTTTATAGTCTCGTTAATACCGTTCAGTGAGAACAACTCACAAACGCGGATGGCAAAATATAACAACAAAGGCTTGACTAACGTCTTCTTCGAACTATCTATAGATCGCTCCCATTCAGTTCCTTGAATAGTGACAAAATTATATTACGGACGAAAACACACGGGACTGCCATCTCAGCGTTGAGCGAGGCTTATTCGCATGAGTTGGTGAGATTTGTGATTTTCATTAACTCAAGGAACCCATCAAGCCTTGATAAATTTTGTTGACATCAACTAGCCTAAGTTGTCCCTTGTAATAGAATTCACTTTGTTTGACACAACTTTTGGACAAAATTAGTGACAAAATTATTCCCCTAATTACTATGTTTAGTTTGAAATACAGATGTTATGTTTTACCACCTTTTTGTTTTGACCAATTAATCTGTATATCATCAGTTAATGGGAGCGATCTATATTCATGCTTTCGTCCAACCAGCTCATCAATCACATGATTTGTTGCTGTCCAACAATTGGATATTTCTTAACAAATGTAAACTACTGCTTTGTTTACAAAATTCATCAACATACTCACGTGTCAAGCTGAACAAAATGATCAATCGTGATGTTATATCTTTAAAAAGCTTTGAACACTTTTCACTAAGTGGGTCACTTTGATCACATTTTGCAATGTGACCAATGACCTTGAGCACATGGGAAGTTAATATAGATCATGCCCATTCTACCGTCAGTTTGTTAAACCGCAAGATTGTTACACCGCTGTTTCGTCGCTCCATCAAAGAGTAATTCCGCCATATTATCGTTGTCCCGTCAGTTCCTTATACGGCGATTTCCAGGTTTAGTCATCAGGGTGAATGGCCGATGAAAATCTGACATAAAATCCGACATTTTTCAATTTTAATTTCAAATCCAACTTTCATTCGCCTTGTTGATACAATGGAAACACAAACACAAATAAATATGTCAACATTACGCATCATAGTTTCTTTTTTTTTAAAAAAAGCGTTAATTCAACTTTCTAAAAAAATCATATTAGTTCTAACTTTAAAAGGTACTGCAACAATTTTGAGTCATTCCATCTTTGCCTATAGGAATGAGATTAGCGGAAGAGTAGCGTCCCTTGATTGGACGTCACCCATAGTCTGTGACGTCACAGGTGGAAAAGTTATTAGAGAGATAACGTCATGTTGGTTGTGCGCATGCGTCTCTCGTCCTCGCTTCCGGTGAAAGCGGCTTGAGACACTTCAAACCAAATTGATGTTCTCTCTGTAAGGCGACGTCCAATCAAGGGACGCTACTCTTCCGATAATCTCATTCCCTATTACAAGGAGACGAATAAGAGATAATAAATACCCGACTTCTAAACTCATTTGTCCGGCAATGACATGTTCTAGTATTTCCTGTATTGTGTGTAGAGTAGAGCGTTTTGTTTTGTCTCAAGTTTTCTTCTTGTTTGTCTTTATATTATTTTGTTACCTTTGTACGTTTGTTTGTTTGTTTGTTTGTTTGTTTGTTTGTTTGTTTGTTAATTTGTTTGTTTGTTTGTTTGTTTGTTTGTTTCGGATGATTTTCCAAATCAAGGAAATGCAATCCTTAATCACCATTTGATCTCCAGAATCAACAAAGAGATGATTTTAATATTCCGGTTGAAAAAAAAAACCAACAAAAAAAAACAAAAAAAAAAAACAAACAAACAACAAAAACAAAGAAGAAATTCAAATTCCACTAAAGAATAGTAAACAGCAGCCGTCTTAAATCTTGAATTTAATATCAAGGTAACACGACGTTTGGCGTTGATTTATTGCTCTATCTGATAATAACTTTTCTCAGAGGAGTCCGTATTTTTTTTTTGGTGTTTTTATTTATTTATTTTTTTTTCTTTTGTTTTTAAGGATTTTACGGCGCTTGCAACACATTTAGGTTATATCAGCGCCGGTGTACCACGCGAGAATGACTCTACCAAAAAACAAAAACAAACTAGAGTTAAATTTGCGAACGCGTGGCTAACTCTAGCGTACGCCAATTTAACTCTAGAGTCTTTTTGGCGATAGAGTCATTCTGGCGTGCTACACCGGATCGGGCAGGTTTTTTTTGTTCTACGACGAGTCCAGTAGTCCCGACTCCAAGTTCAGTATAAGGTTTGGCCCGGGAAGGAGTCCGTCCCGATGAAACGGGTTGCCCAACGTGTACACATATGCAGGTCTGACACCTGAACCCACTTATGGGCGAAGTTCAACAATGTTGTAAATGGACAAAATTTTGCCTATTTTTTTTTTTTTGGGAGATTTTCTTTACAACAATGAGCCCATAAGGAATTATGTTATCAGACTTGAAAATTAAGTGCACGTTGGGGGTGGCCCGCCCGTCACCCATTGAAAACTTGATCAATGAATAAATAGGTATTTACAATGAGACATCCAGAATTACTACTTAAAGGTCAGTAGGGTTTCGTTACAAAACAAATTAACTGCGATCGTGTTGGCTTTCGGATTTTGGAATCCCTGTATAATAAGGCGACCATCACTCTGTAATCACGACGGGCGCGGGATTTCATCACCCGATTCGCCTTGTTAGCTAGGATTACACGAATTATCGATATTGGAATGACTGTTGGTTTTCCCTAGAATGTTCTGGATAATGGTTCTCCGAATAGTAATAATAATAATAATGATGATGATAATAATAATAATAATAATAATATATATATATATATATATATATATATATATATATATATATATATATATAGACAGATAGATAGTGGGAGACAGATAAAGCGAGAGAGAGAGAAAGGGAGACAGATAAAGCGAGAGGGAGAGAGAGAGAGAGAGAGAGAGAGAGAGAGAGAGAGAGAGAGAGAGAGAGAGAGAGAGAGAGAACAAAATGGAAATGAACTTCTTTGTTTTTATACGAAAAAGAAAAAGGTGATTAAAAATAGATTTTTTAAAATGACAAAAGAAAGACGAACAGATGTTTTGTAACTATAGTGGTCACCACCAAATAACCCGCTTGTTTGGTGAACAGCATTACCGGGTCATTATTCCAAGGGGGTTATTAAGTGAAGACAGCTTGGAGGCGAAGGAAGGGTAAGGTTAAACACTGAATTTGTCATGTCAATGAAAGTTAAATTTTGCCCAATTAATCTGAATAAGATTTCCCGTCTAAGTTTTCAATAGATGATAGTAAAAAGTTTTAGAATAACAATTAAAGCAGCCAAGAGAAAGTAAGACAAAGGGGAGCTGGGAACAATTAGGGATCAGATGTAGATTCCAAGAGCATACCACCAATGTACTTAGTTTGAGACCACCTATAAGTCTCATCCGGACACAAGCACAAAATGCAACCAAGAGGAATACACTCAAATGCTTACATTATAAATTCAAAATAACTATAACAATACATAACAGAGAGATGATTTAGAAGGAAAATAATATCATCTACCAAAACAATAACTATGCATTTGACTGTTTCCCTCCCAGCTAGGACTCCGGCCAGGCCATGACAAAACCAAGTAAATTCATTCCAAGACAAAGACAGAAAGCATGTTGGAAAACAGATATAAGGGGATAGAAGACACAGTAAATACTTACCTGCCCACTATGAGAGGTCAATAACCCCACCCAGCCCGAGTGACGTCAACTTCATTCTATCTATAGGGAATGATATTAGCGGAAGAGTAGCGTCCCTTGATTGGAGTCACCCATAGTCTGTGACGTCACTGGCGGAAAAGTTATTAGAGAGAGAACGTGATGCTGGTTGTGCGCATGCGTCTCTCGTCCTCCCTTCCGGTGAAAGCAGTTTGAGACACTTCAAAACCAAATTGACGTTCTTTCTGTAAGGTGACGTCCAATCAAGGGACGCTACTCTTCCGCTAATCTCATTCCCTATCGCCTGTTAAATTGAAATAATGTTCAAGATCTGTGGGGCTGATTGGTTCGTGTATCAAGCGGGTATTGAAATAGGGCATGATAGTATGATGTCAAAATATTGGTTCCAATCTCATTGAAAGTGTGAAATCACCCCCCCCCCCCTCTTGAGGACTGGAGACATGCTCGGCGAATAGTTGAGTCCTTGGAAAAGGAAGGCTCTTTACTCACATTCTCTCACCGTACTCAGGTGTAAAATGAGTAGCTGGCCGTCACCAGCGTTGTCTCTCTCCGAAAAAAAAATTGTAATATCTCCTCTGGATACACTTTTATGCTCGTCAGAGAACTGACACTTGTCCATACCCTATTTTTCTCATCATTAATGATACAAGTGTCCGCTCCACATTTTTTTTTAACACTTAACATGTAGGACGAGACATGACGGCTGTTAGGCAATATTTTCGGACAAAGACAACGCTGTTAATTAACGGCCAGGTACTCATTTTACACCTGAGTACGGTGAGCGAATGTGAGTAAAGAGTCTTTTCCAAGGACTCGACTCTGCGCCGAGCGCGAGGCTCGAACCCAGGACCTTCCGATCCATCCAAAAGCGAGTGTCATACCACTAGACCTCATAGCCGCACAAGGTTTCGAGTTATAAACGTGATATAAACAATGTCAGAATGGTTTGACGTGAAAGGGTTAACTCGCTCAAACCTAGAGATTTTTGCTACTTTTCAAAATTGGAAAAAATGTATTAAAAATGAGCATGTGCATAGATATTTTTATTAGTTACCATTAGTATGCAAAAACTAAGAACATTAACTTCGATACTACGCCTATATTTTGTCTCAGAAAACTGATAAAGAGTCATGGGGTAACAGTAACCCGGGTAAACTACGGATGTAGTCGGTGTTAGGGTTGAGTGAGTTAATATTTTGCCGAATTACATAATGGAAAAGAAATTATTGGCTGCATTCAGCCGATCCATCCATCTGTTGTGAGATAATGACGGATAGAATCAAGGTGTCAGTTTTCCAAACTCCTTGTCGACAAAGGGTAATTATGACTCGCGGCCCGGCATAATCCGGTTGTTTGTGTGCTGCTGTGTGCCGGGATGCCAGTTTGGCAATTGAATGACCAAATTCATATTTTCTATATTTTTTTTTTAAAGTACGACATTGAAAAATGACTTTTTGATTTTTTGAGTGTTTTTTATAAGATTAAATCATAAATAATAAAATTCCCCATATTTATCCCCAAGGGGAAATTTGTCTTTAGGGTCTATTCCAAGGGAAGACTGGAATAATCCAGGCGTCAGCCGCAGTGCAACACCGCAAAGTGAGCTAGGGCGAGGTGATTTGCTCAAGGCTACACAACGAGGCGGGTAGTCGAACTCGGTACCTTTTGGGTACGAGGCAAAGACCGTATTGCTGAGCCACGCTGTCCATTACTAATATTATTAATATCATAATATATATATATATATATATATATATATATATATATATATATATATATTATTCAAAATTACACGATTTTATGAAGTCTTACGGTAATTATGACAGCTATTTCGGCTAGAGGTACGAAACTCGCATTCGGATCAGGAGGTTCAGAATTCGATTCCCACTCTTAGCAGCGCACCGTCAGTAGAGTCCTTAAAAAGGCTCTTTATTCACCT
>NC_088365.1:10779490-10799490 GCF_034508935.2 Berghia stephanieae | reverse complement strand
GTGTTACTAAGTTACCATTACGTCATTACGAGGGAAGTGGCGTCACGACTGTTGAAGCGTATTTGTTTGTTTTTAGAGGTTTGTCAGTGCTTGTGACATCAATGTATCATGTTATCCTCTTTTCAATGACTGCAATACGACGCCCAAACAAGGGAGAAAGACTGACGTCAGTCCCAGAAACACAGACATTATTGGAGAAAAAAAAAAAAAAACACGCCAACAAAATAGAGATTTTAAAAATAAATAATAACAACCTGTTCTCACAGTGATTATTTGCGATTTTCTTCACTAGATATCTCACAATCCTGCGGGTATTGTGACCCCTCGTCTCAAAACGGTATTAAGTCGGCATGATTAAGATGCTGAAAATGGAATTAGTGGCCAGGAATATCATGCTTAAGTTGAGATTTTATGCTTTATAAAGGAGAAGATATATCATATTTCACTCATGCTAAATACCAACGTTTCATATTTTTGACCAGTTTAACTATAATTTGACTTTTTAGCATCTGGTCCATCCCGACATAATACCGTTTTGAGACGAGGGGTCACATATATCAACGTGTATTTATACGAGTATAATATGCTAATGTGTGCACATCTGTTTTAATCAACTAAGAATCTCATTGACAGAGAAGAAAACTAATGAAGAAGTATTAAAGCAAGCTGAAACTAAAAGGTTATTCGTACACAAAAAGACAAATACAATTTTAGCTTTTGTTTTTAGGTGTTTAACGGCGCTTTCGACACTATTTCGGGTCATTTAAGCGCCCGAATGTAATTTTTAGGGCACCTAAATCGACATAAATTTATTGAACATCTTTGTCTCACAGGAAAGATAGAAGTTAAAAAGAGTAAAGGTAGACCAAGAAAAACATATTTGAATGGTTTGGGCAGCTGGGTGACAGGGAGGGAGAAGAGTAACATTCGTTTTCTGAGGTTATCTGATCAGAGAGATGAATGGCTCTTAGAGGCAGCGATTCCATAGATAGCAAGGATTACTATCTATGGTCCCCTATCTTAGAGTGTACAGGGTCATTAAGTCATATAAAATCAAGTCTTTTTCTGTTTCATTTTCAAACATATGTTTATTTATATATTTATATATTTATTTACTGATTTATCTATATAATTTTTTCCTTCTTTTTTTGACTTTTTAATTTATGGGGTTTTTTGGGGTTTTTTAAAAACTTTTTAATTCATGGTTTTTTTTTTTTTTTTTTTTTTTTTTTTTTTTTTTTTTAAGGTCGATATACCTATAACTGTTTATTGTCGTATTTAAAAGACGGAGATAATTCTAAATTGGCAAAGCAACGACAAACATAGGATGTCTCCCATGACTGAGGTAAAAAAAAGGAAAAAAAAAAAAGAGAGAGATGAATGTCGTATCATGATCACCGATGTCTGGCACAGACTTGGTACTTGAAGAAGAAAAAGAAGTATTTATTGGAAGGTCTGGTAACCCAGTCAATTATGAGGTCATTGTTGTTATGGAAATACTTTCAAACCAAAGCTACATTAAATTAAGCCCATAATAATTGCGTTCGGTTATCAGACCTGCAGATACGCGCACATTGATTTTAATTTCAAACAAAGCAATAATAATTAAATTGAAGCAAATTTGGAAGGTCATTCAGAAAGGGTACACAATGAAATACTTTTTTTTTTTTAATGAACAAATATTTAAACGACGTATAGATAGCATGCGCTTGGCTAAGAAGCTCATAACATTGCCATCCGGAAGTATAACGGACCAACACACAAAACTGTATGTATCCATGAACGTTTATAGTCGGGTTAATACAGTTCAGTGAGCATTACTCATAAACGCGGATGGCAAAAAACAATAACAAAGACCTGAGTGACGTCATCTTCGAACTATCTATAGTTATATAGGAAACCACTTCGATAAGAGCAAAACTGAATATTATTCAAGAAGATAAGAAGATAATTTATTAATAAATCTATAGATAGTTCGAAGATGACGTCACTCAGGTCTTTGGTATTGTTTTTTGCCATCCGCGTTTATGAGCAATGCTCATTAACCAGACTATAAACGTTCATGGATACACACAGTTTTGTGTGTTGGTCCGTTATACTTCCGGATGGCAATGTTATGAGCTTCTTAGCCAAGCGCATACTATCTATATCCGCCATCTGATTAGACCCACATTTAATAATCAAATCGCTTCAGGGGCGGTTTGGGTCTTTTATAAAAATTGTAATTACCTATATCCACTTTAATCGTTCTGTGTCGTCATTATAGCTTAAAAACGTGCGGCTATGTGGTCTAGTGGTATGATACCCGCTTTCGGATCGGAAGGTCCTGGGTTCGATCCTCGCGCTCGGCGTATAGTTAAGTCCTTGGAAAAGGCTCTTTACTCACATTCTCTCACCGTACTCAGGTGTGAAATGAGTACCTGGCCGTCAACAGCGTTGTCTTTGTCCGAAAAATTGTAATATCGCCTAACAGGCGTCATGTTCCGTCCTGCATGTTAAATGTTGCTGTTGACCAGGGACCCCTTGTAAAGGGCTTTGAGCACATTCAGTGGATATTGCCCTATATAAAGTTCAATTTTTAAGCTCAATTTTTTTTTAAAAAACATTCCGTGTTTTGGTATTTTGTTCAATTTTCTTTTTACGCTGTTATATTTATTCTTGTTTATTCCCCCGCTTTATGATTCTCAAATATCTAGTGTTGATAAAGAAAATACTAAATGTATAATATAACGCGTTACGAGAAAGAATAAAGATACAGTTATCTCAACAGGATTTGAACAGAAGACCCCTACGCTCATAAAGTGATATAGATAGTATGCGCTTGGCTAAGAAGCTCATAACATTGCCATCCGGAAGTATAACGGACCAACACACAAAACTGTGTGTATCCATGAACGTTTATAGTCAGGTTAATACAGTTCAGTGAGCATTACTCATAAACGCGGATGGCAAAAAACAATAACAAAGACCTGAGTGACGTCATCTTCGAACTATCTATAAGTGATTCACGACCCTTAACCAAATACCGCATATAGAAATTAAAACTAAATACGAAACATTTGGTTGTGGGTGCTTATTATGTAGCCCAGGTGTTAATTAGAGTTAATGAAGGTGTTTGCCTAGGTAAAAAAAATATAACAAATTGGGGTGGGGGGGGGGGGGGGGGGGGGGGGGGGGGGGGGGGGGGGGGAGGGGGAGTGAAGGGGATCCCACCGCCCGAAGGGCTATTAATTAATTGTTTGAATTAAAATAATTTCCTTATCGTGTCAGAATTTATAGAGAAAAAAAAACATTTCATTGTGTAAAATAGCACCTCTTGCTGCCAGAAGAAGACTAAAGTAAACAGAATAAAACAAGGAAGACGGAAAGAGGGAACACGAACCAGACTAGCTACACACAGTTTCTGAAAACTGTAGGCATTTTGGAAACATTCCGATTTGTGTGTTGGTGTTTTGAGGGGGTTTGAAAAACAGATCATTAAGCGCCCCGGGTAAAGAAAAAGTAATTATCCTATTAAAAATGATTAGGAGAAATGGACTATTTTGATTTTATATTTATATATTTTTTTACCTATTTACCTATCTATTTTACCTAGTTAGGTTAACCTATTTTTAATTATTTTTTTTTATCTCTTTCCTTTATTTTAAACATAACATTGAAGCGCACTCTTCCTCTCCCCTTCTCCCACTTTCTCTCTGTTTCTCTCACTCTCTCTTTCTTCCCCTTCCTTTCTCTCTCTCGCTCTCACTCTCTCTCTCTGTCTCTCTCTCTCTCTCTGTCTCTCTCTCTCTCTCTCTCTTTCTCGTTTCTCTCCCTCTCTCTCTCTCCTCTCTCTCTCTCAGTTTCTCATTCTCTATTCTCTCCCACTCTCTATTTCTCTCTCTCGCTCTCTCTCTCTCTCTCTCTAACTCTCTCTCTCTTTTTTTTTCTTTTTCTTTCTTTCTTTCTCTCTTCTGTCCCCATTCGATATTTCGTATATATATATATCTTATCAGGTAGGTAGGGGGTCAATAATCACACTATCGCCTTCTGTATTCTTTATTAGCACCCCCCCCCCCCCCCTCCCCTCCCCCTATCTAATGATTGATATATATAGATTTCATCTGTATTTACATTTCATATCATTACTGCATCACGTTGTCGCTCTCTCTCTCTCTCTCTCTCTCTCTCTCTCTCTCTCTCTCTCTCTCTATCTATCTATCTATCTATCTCTCACTCACACACCCACACACACACACATACACACACACACACTCTCGTAATGACGCATGGTAACTTAGTAACTGTCTCTAAACTATTGGAACAATGGCGGACGCCCTCATGAAATATTTTTCCGACGAGCATAAAAGCGTATCCAGAGGGAAAAAAACATTATGAATCTGATCATGTTTTGACTTTTACACATTCTGATCATAAGACATATGAAAAGTTCTAGCCAGAATGAAGAATAAAAAGTACCGATTTTCTTTGTTTAAAAGAGCAATGGCCACCGTTGCTGGGCGACGTGACATCAGGCTATTGAATCCAATAATTAACAACAATATCAACCTCAATTTGATCCCCTGGAATATTCTAGAACAAGACACAAAGCCATGTTATATTCATGAGAAACAATGTAGAGGGACAGAAGAAATAGCAAGGTAGTGTGTGTGTGTGTGTGTGTGTGTGCGTGTGTGTGTGGGGGGGGGGGAGGGGGGGGTTGAAACGTTCCTGCCTATGGGAGCACTGTACCCACCGAACAAAACGAAGGTAGGATCTCATGTTTGGAGTAAACTGACCAGGTGCTGAGTCGGATAATGTTATTCTTCCCTCAGCACCATTCATTGTGCAAATCTAAAAACTGCACAATTTCCAAATTTTCACATTCCCATCTGCACCTGGCTCGGGTAACCTTGGTAACCTTGGTCATTACAATTCTTAATGTCTTGATCCTGTCTAAACGAGGAAGAAATGGATTTTAACAGGAGGTAGAAATTGGGATAGAATCCCACATTTACGTTACGGTGTAAATACCATGTTTGCTGGAATGCAAAATTCTCCTTTCCAGGAATAAGTCCAGAATCAGAAGGGTTCGGTTCAAAATCCGTAAAAAAGAAAATGCAAATCGAATAAATAAAGTGTCAGATGTCTATTTCTAACTCCAATTCCGGGGAACCCACCCCCCCCCCCCCTCCAAATAATTTTGTAAAACAAAGCAAAGCAAAACGAATAACAACAACAAAACTATAACAAAAATAAAAACAAAACACAAAAAAACCCTATAAAGGTGGTAATTTACTGTTGTCTTGATATATTTAACTTGTGTCTTGTATTTGAATTCAAGCGATGTTACAGTGGTCATGATCGGATAGGTGAAATTAGTACAAAACTCTGGCCCTGTTGTTTTAACAAATGTTTTTAAGGGTTTTGCAACACATTTGTGACTCTCCGCCTCGTAGCGGTATTAAGTCTGATTTTTTTAATTTTGGGGTTTTGGTACCCAATCATAGCTTATTTTATGCTTTAAAATTTGATACCAAATTTATAAAATTCTGATTCTTCATTGCCGAAATATGACTGTTTGAAGTAGGGAGAGTGTAAAAACCAAGTTTTGAGAAAATTGACTTTGATGTGAGGCACCATTTTCACGCACAGTCAAATCAATGGGCAAAGATAACTCCTTAGATACGGGCATTGGAAATTTGACGAGAATAGTAAAATTTGCAGAGACGTCAATTTTCAATTTAACTCACAGGAATTTCAGGCACCGCTCGGAGAAATTTCTATGCCGAAAGAGGAATTTCCGCACACAAAAAAAGGGAATTTGGATGGTATTTGGTATCATGTTTAAATATTGTATAAATCTAAATAGATAACTGATTAGAACTATATTATGATATATAAACACATTGCCAAATATACAGCACCAAAGTTTCCTTATTTCAAATGAAGTAAGGTCCAAATCCTAATGGTAGTGAGGATGATGTGTTGGTGGTTGTAGTAGTAGTAGTGGCCGTGGTAGTAGTAGTAGTGATGATGTAGTGGTGGTGGTTGTCGTAGTAATGATGATGTGGTGGTGGTGGTTGTAGTAGTAGTGGTAGTGATGATGATGTGGTGGTGGTGGTTGAAGTAGTAGTGGTGGTGATGGTGGTGGCAGTTGTTGAAGTAGTGGTTGTGATGAAAATGTGGTGGTTGCAGTGTGTGTGTGTGTGTGTGTGTGTGTGTTTGAGAGAGAGGAGAGAGTAAGAGTGCTAAAAGTGCATCTAGTAATGAGTAGAGCAACATGAACTTTAAAAACTAACGAGGCTAAAGTTTGAGGTTGTTATTTGTGATTGGCTATAATTGGCAAGTACAGGAAGTTGAACATGAAAATTAATCCAGTTAGCGCAATTTATTTGTGTGTGTGTGTGTGTGTGTGTGCTTGTGTGAAGAGAGAGAGAGAGAGAGAGAGAGAGAGAGAGAGAGAGAGAGAGAGAGAGAGATTTGAACTAAATTTGTTTGAAGGGTTTTTACGGCGCTTGCAACACTGGTTGCAGTAGTATTGGTGGTGGTAGGGGTGGCGTTGTGGTGGTTGTAATAGTAGTTGCAGAAATGGTGATGTGATGGTGGTAGTAGAGATGATGATGCAATGGTGGTTGTAGTTGTGGTGGCATGGATCGTGATGTGGTAGTTGTTGTAATAGTGGTGGTAGGGATGGTGATGTGGTGATTGTTGCAGTAGTAGTGGGGACGGTGATGTGGTGGTTGTCGTCGTATGGTGGTAGGGACGGTGATGTGGTTGTAGTAGTAATGGTAGTGATCAATGTAGTAGTAGTGATGATGATGTGGTGGTGATGGTGGTTGTTGTTGAAGTACTGGCAGTAGTGATGATGATGATGTGTTGGTGGTTGTAGTAGGAGAGGTAGTGATGATGATGTGGTGATGGTGGTGGTTGTAGTAGTAGTGGTAGTGATGATAGTGTGTTGGTGGTTGTAGAAGTAGTGGTAGTGATGGTGGTGGTTGTAGTAGTAGTGGTAGTGATGATGATGTGGTGGTGATGGTTGTTGTTGTAGTGGTAATGATGATGTGGTGGTGGTGGTGTTTGTAGTAATAGTGGTGGTGTTGGTGGATGTGGTTATAGTAGTAGCAGTTGTGATGATCATGAAGATGATGAGGAGGAGGAGGATGTGGTGGTGGTTGTAGTAGTAGTGGTATTGAAGATAATGTGGTGGTGGTGGTTGTATTAGTAGTGACTGGAAGGGGGGGGGGCACTAGAATTTGACGGAAGTTGACGTAACTCGAAATCTTCTGCTCCAGACCGGATTTTTTCACGGTGAAACCGGAGTTTTGACATCACTGAAATTGGCATGAGCTTAGAATATACATTTGATAATGTAGGCTTACATACAAATGTTTGAAATAATCCAATCATTACTTTTGTATTAATTCCTTATTATGTAAGATGTCCTAAAAATAAATAAAACACACACAAAAAAGAATGCCGACAATTTTATGACATTGCCCACTGTTTGAAGAATGTTTGATATTTACATAAAGAATCAATGAAATAAGAATTATTAATGTGACATTTTGTCTTATTTAATAGAGGAAATACGATTTCAAAATGCCATAAGTTAGAGAAGGGTTTATAATTTCAAAGTACAGTTTTGAAACTATGTGAAGCCGGATGGGCAGGGAAATAAATATCAAGAAACAGGATGAGAGAGTAAAATACACACACATACACACACATACACACACACATGTGAGAGAGAGAGAGAGAGAGAGAGAGAGAGAGAGAGAGAGAGAGAGAGAGAGAGAGAGAGAGAGAGAGAAAGAGAAGACGAGGAACGAGAGGGGGGGGGGGGAGAGAGAGAGAGAGAGAGAGAGAGAGAGAGAGAGAGAGAGACTGCTTGTGCCTTAAGAGGGCGGGGGGGGGGGGGAATAGAGTAAAGATTGAAGCCTGACTGTATAATTGCTTGTGTGTGTGTGTGTGTGTGTGTGTGTGTGTGTGTTGTTTTTTGGGTTTTTTTTTGTATGTGTGAAAGAAACAAAAGGGAGACGGATAGAGTGAGGTAGATATGAAGAAAGGGATGGAGGCGGAGCAAAGAATTGTAGGGATAGTTTAAGAAAGCATTTATTTGTTTCAAAGTAAGTCATAGCCAATCAACTGGAAACATATTGACCAATGAGATTGCAATTAAAGAAATGGGCTGGTCAAATTATTCATTGTATTGTTTCCATTTTGAGTCAGATGACAGCTTGAGGAGGAGGGGGTGGGGCTTACATGAAAACATGTTATTGAATCTCTCAAGTTTTTCTTAGCGATCACCCACATTGTTGATTGTCAGTATACAAAGAAAGCACGACAATACGAACATCGCTCTCCTCTCTCTCTCTCTCTCTCTCTCTCTCTCTCTCTCTCTCTCTCCCTCTCTCTCTCTCTCTCTCTCCCTCTCTCTCTCTCTTGTTGTCCCTCTCTCCTTTTCGTCTATCTATCTATCTATCTATCTATCTATCAATCTACATATCTACCTATCTATTCATCTATTAATAGGTCTGCCTCTTTTTCTGTTTGTCTATCCATACATTTAACCTTTTTCATTTTTTACTTACACGTATTTCCATCGGCAGTTTATTGATTGTTGAAGGCTCTATTTACTATTCTGCTTTTGTACTTAAAATTAAATGTTTATCCTACAACAATCTCTTTAAGTATAAGATTAGGCAACTTGTCCTTTTAAAGTCTTATGTTTTTTAAAATGGTTTTACGGCGATTGCAACACATTAAGGGCATATCAGCGCCAGTAAAAAGGAAGAAAATGGGATTGTAATAAGTTCTAGAAATACAATTAAAGCACCAAGAAAAGGTAATGACAAAGGGGAACTGGGAACAAACAGGGATCAGTTGAATATTCTAAGAGCATACCATCAATGTACTGTGTTTGGGTTCACCTAAAAGTCCCATCCGGACACCAGCACAGGATCCAACTATGAGAAATACACTCTAATGTTTACATTACACATTCAAAATAACAAATAAAACAATACATAACAGAGAAATGATTTACAAGGAAAAACTTATCATCTCACAAAACAATAATTACACATTTGACTGTTTCACTCCCAGCCATGGCCAGAGCAAAACCATTCCAAGACAAAGACAGTAAGTAAATTGGAAAACAGATATAAGGGGATAGAAGACACAGTAAGTGCCACCTTGCCCATTATCGGAGGCCAGGAACCAGCCCAGACTCTGTCCCTGAAGTTGTGCCCTTAGGCAATGGACTTGAAGCACATTGTTCTGTCGAATCAGTTTAGAACGATAGAGTAGCTATAGGCATAGAGATTATGCATTAAGAAAGCCTGTCAGACGTCTTGGTTCATACGAAATGGAAAATTAGGTCAGTATCTCCCGCTTGGGGATAAATCAATCGTTTTGAAGTGCATTGAGCATTGTGGATCTGAAGAAGCCCTAACTCTAAACTTGGAGATTCCAAGGTCATGTAGAAAATTCCAAGAATCACAATCAGTATTTGATATGAAAAAGTTTATAAAACAGTGGCAAAACAAACCCAAAATAATACAATAACCACCCCCCTGCATTGTGTGAGGATTGAACCTCAGACGTCCTGATTAGCGGTCAAACATACTGCCGTTACACTACAACGGTAGTATTTACCCCATAGCAGTTGCAGATGGGTTTTCTTTCTTGTATTTTTTCTTTCTCCCTTTGTTTGGCACTGTTTCATAAACACATTTTTCAGATCTCCATTTCACACCCAATTTGTTACTTTAATATAATCAGTATTTGACCTCATCGTCTCTTCATCAAGAAAAAAAGCGTTTATATAGCGCAATATCCACTAAATGTGCTCAAAACGCTTTACAAGGGATCCCTGGCCAACAACAACATTTAACATTTAGGGCGGGACATGACGCCTGTTAGGCGATGTTACAATTTTTTTTCGGACAGAGACAACGCTGTAAACGGCCAGGTACTCATTTTACACCCGAGTACGATGAGAGGATGTGAGTATGCGTCGAACCCAGGACTTTCCGATCCGAAAGCGAGTGCCATACCACATAGCCGCACGAGGTGGCAGAATAACTAATGGGGCCTAAATCTATTTTTTTTCTCGTGAGCCTCTTGTCTGCTCAGCAGAGGATGGGTCGTGGAGTCAAAGTTAGAATGGGCTAGAGTGATTTTAGCGTCCTGTCCATAGGATAACAGAATCATTGTTATAAGTTTAACGACACCGAATGGGAGATAAACCCCAGTTCCCTGGGTCCAATCGCCTTGAAGAACCGTCTGGATTAACATGTTTAATCAATTCTCTTTCTTTCTCTCTCTCTCTCTCTCTCTCTCTCTCTCTCTCTTTCTTTTTTTTATCTATCTATCTATCTATCTATCTATCTATCTATCTATCTATCTATCTATCTATCTATCTATCTATCTATCTATCTATCTATCTATCTATCTATTTCTCTCCTCCCCATACCTCTCTTTTACTATCTCTCTCTCTCTCTCTCTCTCTCTCTCTCTCTCTCTCTCTTTCTCTCTCTCTCTTTTCTGTCTACTTCTCATTCTCCTCTATTTCTCTCTCTATCTCTATCTTTCTCTCTCCTTCTCCCCTCCCCGTAACCCTCTTACACTTTCTCGATTTGTAAACCTTAACCCCCCCCCCCTTCCCCCCCCCCTTCCCCTCTCCCTTTGCAGTCCCTCACACATCCCTTATCTCAAGGTTCCATATTCCGTGAATGTCAAATTCAATTTCACATTGAGGGGCATATTTCATCGGTTTCGACGTGTAATTAAATGAGGTTAATATTTTCATTAACCCAAGACAGGCAGGGTTCGATTTTCCCCGAATCAAGCCATGATAATTCTAAGCTTCACCAAGAGAGCAGTAATATCGTTACGAATCCGAGCCTTGTAGCAACACTGCTATTGCTTTATCTGTGATTACGATTAGTCACAATTCTTATGGCCAGAAACACAGCAAAAATAGCTGTCATATAGCGCGATATCAACTTAATATGCTCAAAGCGCTTTATAAGAGGTCCTAAACCAACAGTGAAACTGAACAAGTCGAGACAGAATTGACATGGTTACGGCTGGTGCGCCTGGCTATGGTTAAAGAATGTGAGTAAAGAGGCTTCTTCTGGGTGGGGATCCTGACCTCCCATAGTGGGCAGGGAGGTACATACTGTGTCTTCTATCCCCTTATCTCTGTTTTCCAACATGTTTTCTGTCTTTGTCTTGGAATGAGATTACTTGGTTTTATCCTGGCCCTGGTTGGAGTATTTGCTGGGAGGGAAACAGTCAAATGCATAGTTATTGTTTTGGGAGATTGTATTTTTTTCCTTGTAAATCATCTCTCTGTTATGTATTATTATATTTGTTATTTTGAATGTATCATGTAAGCGTTTGAGTGTATTCTTCTTTGTTGGATTTTGTGCTTGTGTCAGGATGAGACTTATAGGTTGTTTCAAACTACGTACATTGGTGGTATGCTCTTGGAATCTACATCTGATCCCTATTTGTTCCCAGTTCCCCTATGTCTTACTTTTATTGTAATTCTAGTACTTTTTACTATCCCATTTTCTTCCTTTTTACTGGCGCTGATATAACCTAAATGTGTTGCAAGCGCCGCAAAAGCCTTAAAAACAAAAACAAAGAGGCTTCTTCAAGCCCAAGACTAGACTCGAACCAGCGTACCAATTGGAAGGCACTTGTCATACCGTAAGACCACATAGCAGCAACTTTTATTTTTAAAAAATCACAACTTCATAATTGAGAAAAATGATTTAAAGAAAATTTAGCATCGCCTTAAATGGATTAAGGAAGACAGCGGGGCAACCTGACATAAGACCAGGTCATCATAATCTTCTATTTCACACAAACTGTTCATGAACTTTAGAAAATAATATTAATAATAATAATAATAATAATAATAATAATAATAATAATAATAATAATAATAATAATAATAATAATGATAATAACAATAATAATGATAATAATGATAATAATAATGATGAAGATGATGATGATGATGATGATGATGATGATGATGATGATGATGATGATGATGATAATAATAATAATAATAAAAACGGTAATTCATTGTTAGCGATTAGTGCGTTCAAACCATAAGTAAGGCCCGTCGGGTCGGAGGCGATTGTTTTATGTAACGCTAAATCGACGATAAAATTTCCTGCTTCCCCTTGGATAAGATGCTTATCTACCGCTAAGTACTTTCCATGCTCTAATACTCCTATCAAAATTAATTCATCTGATTAACAATTTTGTCGAGCACCGTTCTATTTTTGTTAATTCTTACACAAGGGCCTATATCTTTAACTGGCGTGTTTTCAAAATTAATTATATGCAAAATAGTGGTCTACTCTAATGCTTAGCTGCCTACTTGTTTAAATATTCGTAATTTTTAGCAGATTGAAAATGAAGCCATAATAGGGAATGAGATTTGCGGAAGAATAGCGTCCCTTGATTGGACGTCACCGGCGGAGAAGTTATTTGTAAACAAACCAACTACAAGCCAAGCGCTCAAATACAAAATTTATTATTCATATTTCTGTACAAAAATGCATAACGTTGATTATGATATGCATTTTTGTACAGAAATATGAATAATAAATTTTGTATTTGGAGCGCTTGGCTTGTAGTTGGTTTGTTTACAAATAACTTCTCCTCCGGTGACGTCCAATCAAGGGACGCTACTCTTCCGCTAATCTCATTCCCTAAAATTAACTTTTAAATTCAACAATTTAACCTCACACAGATTGAATGACACTTCGAAATTATTAAAATTATGCAGAAGTATAGCATCAACTTTTATGTTCAACAAATTTCGCTCGAAAGTTCTAAAAATGGAGCCAAAATTAAATGCCGTATTTCTATGAATTTTTTGTATCAGTAGGCAGGTCTGTTAATGTAATATTTATCGTTTTTTCTGTGTTAACCCTCTCCTTACCACCTACAGTAAAATCGTCACATTTGTTACTACACAATATAGACATTTGTTCATATTCAGATTTATTTTGCACACAACAATGATCTTTGTTTGATTAATAAGAACATAAAGTTCTTTTGTTTTTTAGAGAAATTGGAGTTTTAAAAATCCATTTTTCTGCTGGGTTAGCCTGCCATTTTGGGGAAAATACTGAAAATGAACGGTAAGGAGAGAGTTAAATGATTATTTGTACTAGCTTGGAAATAGTTTGCAGCGAAATATGCGTGATATTCTGAATGATATTTAGGAGCATAAAACCGGCCCAACTACAAAGAAAAGTAGAAAACGGTAGGGGCTGCCTGAAGCCGGTGATCGTGAAAATGGAGAGGCTTCGTATGGGAACAAAACAGACAATGGACGTTCGGGTACAAACCCTTCGTCAGCACAACAATACACAAGGGAATCTCTGTTGTATCATGGTAGCAAGTCCGGCCCCAGAAGCCAGGAGGTCCTGGGCTCGATTCTTCATCGAGGCAGTTTGATTTTTAAGATTTTTTTTTTCGTGTGATTTTCATTTTGTTCTGTCCAGCACTGTTACATACGCGGCTTAAAAAATCCAAAACAATTTGAGCTTTAAAATAGAGCAGTATCCACTAAACATGGCTCAAAGCGCTTTTCAAGGGGTCACTAGCAGACAGCAACACTTAACAGGACGCCTGTTAGGCGATATTACAATTTATATTTTCCGACAGAGAAAAAGCCGGTTACGACCAGGTGCTCATTTTACACCCGAGTACAGTGAGAGAATGTGAGTAAAAAGCCTTTTCCAAGGACTCGACTATACGCCGCTCAGAGTGAGTGCCATACCACTAGATCACATAGCCACAAAAAGATTTTGTTAAAAATCTGCTGCACGATATAGATACAAGAACAGTTTCTGCAACCATCAATTCGACGCTTAAGTAAAGAGAATCAAAATGGAAGTTTTTAGGACCAGGAGAAAACCAAGTAATTTCATCCAAGTCAAAAACAGAAAGCAAGTTGGAAAACAGATAAAAAGGGATAGAAGACACAGTAAGTACCTCCCTGCCCACTGTGGGAGGTCAGGAAACCCACCCAGATTCCAAGACAAAGACAGAAGCATGTTGGAAAACAGATAAAAAGGGATAGAAGACACAGTAAGTACCTCCCTGCCCACTATTGGAGGTCAGGATCCCCACCCAGAAAGCGATTTTACGATATCCAACTCAACCATGACATATAATACGGGTTTCTTAGGTCAAGGGCTTTAAATACCTGGTGGAAAAAAGAATGGTTCAGATAAAACATTCCCAGACATTATTCATAACTTTGATCATCATTAATTTACACCAAAAAACAATCAACACTAATATCAATCAAAACTTATCGATTACATTTTTGAAATGATTTATACTTTTAGAGTCTTTGATTATAAATTTCAAATTGTTCTAAGTATCAACCATCCTTACAATTTTTTTTTAATCGACGAATAATACGCTTCAACAGTCGTAACGTCACTTCCCTCGTAATGACGCATGGTAACTTAGTAACTATCGGAACAATGGCGGACGCCCTTATGAAATATTTCTCCGACAAGCATAAAAGCGTATCCAGAGGGGAAAAAAACCCATCATAAATCTGATTATGTTTTGACTTTTATACATTCTGATCATAAGACATATGAAAAGTTCTTGCTAGCATGAAGCATAAAAAGTACCGCTTTTCTTTGTTAGGACCAAGATGGCCGCCGTTGCTGGGCGACGTGATATCAGACTATTGAATCCAATTGTAGAAGGACATCTAAAGGACAACTCAAGGACTATTAGAATCTGACATGTTAAAACATGTGCACCAAATACAGCAAACTCTGTTATCATACAACATTATAAAGAACAAGACTGCACACTGGTATCTAGTATGTCCTTGAACTGAAAAATCCTATCCAATAAATCAATTGCTATAAATAGTACAAAACCACACAAATGAGAATTATGCCCCTGTATCCCATATACCTCTATTGATATTAGATCGTGAGACTTCATAGTAGGAACTCCTCAAACAGGAAGAGAATCCACATAAATATAATATGAATATATTACGATGCACTGACAAAAAACACTTTTTTTCGATATGTCCGAAAATAGTTTTACCTACCACACCATCGTCATCATCATCATTGCCTTTTTCACCCTGGGTCAGGGTATAGGCCACAGACAAACAGTTTCCATCTTTCTCTATCCTGAGCTAACTTTTTTTTTTATCTCATTCCAGGTCTTACCACTTCTACGTATATAAGTTTCTTTAATTCTTATAAATTCTGTCATTCCAGAAACTCTTCGGTCGCCCAAGCTAAAAGAAAAAAAAAAGGATTTTGTTTGTCCGTCTGCGTTTCTGTAACGGTTTGAATTTAAACCACATGATTGATTTAAATTTTGCGAAATGTGATCAAAGCCGAATTCCTCTGAAGTGTCAGATTTGATATTTTTTGGACAAGTTGGGGATGATTTTAGTCGATTGACAGTTAAATCCCGTACAATGGAAAAAAAATTACCTATTAAAAATTTAGCCAGGAAACTCGTCCTTCAAAAATCGAGCAATTTAAATAACCCTCATCTTGGTAAAAGCTATCAAACCTGGGACTTCGCGAAGTCTTCCTCAAGTCCAGATTTTACAGTTTTTGCCAAGACGAGAGTAATATAAATCAGTCGATATTTGAAAAATTATTTTTCCGGCCAGATTTTGAAATACACGTTTTTCTTGAGTACGGCTGTATAATGGTTAAAGAAAAAGTGTTTTCGTCTTTTTAAAAAGGCGTTTTGTCAGAGTGTACGGTTATATATTGGGCCAATACGCCATTGTCTTTGAGACGGAACACACGGCTACTGCGATCTTTACTTGTCTGTAATTTCCGTGGTGAGATTGGTGAGCTGTGATAATAAATATATATAGAGGACATAGAAGGAAATGAATGGTGGCAATGTTAATGTATAGGTCCGTATAGCCTTAATTAACACCTCCTCCGCCACAACCACCTCCTCCTCCCACTGTCCTTCATCATCATCAACATCATCAAAATCATCATCATCATCATCATCATCATCATCATCATCATCATCATCATCATCATCATCATCATCGTCATCATCATCATCATCATCATCATCATCATCATCATTATCTTCATCATCATCATCATCGTCATCATCATCATCATCATCATCATCATCGTCATTATCGTCGTCGTAATAATCGTCATCATCATCATCATCATCATCATCATCATCATCATCATCATCATCATCATCATCATCATCATCATCATCTTTATCACTTAATTATATCTCACAATCAGTCAATACACAGACTACTCAATGAATCTATCGAGACAACACTAATCAATCAATGGACTGCCATTCCCTAGAATGACACGTATTTGAATATTATGTGGCCAGTAATCTCACATTCAAATCGATCAATATTTGAAGGACGAGTTTTCTGGTCACATTCTTTAATGTGTGTTTCACGAGCACGGCCGTTAACTTGTTATTCGATTTCCCAGAATGCCAACTGTGACGTAACTCGTTCCAGGATTTTATCCATTGTAAGGAAATCTAAAAATTTTACGTAGCAGAAATGTTTTTAAAGAATAAACTAATAAAGTACTACGATAAGGTAAGATAAACGAATTGATTCTGATCCGGCCAGTGGAATTATAATTTCTAATCTAAAAAGTTTTGAACTTACAAAAAATTACTTGGGATTGTTTTTGTGGGTTTTTTATTTCTTTATATATATATATATTTTTTTTTTTGGGGGGGGGGGGGGGGGGGATTGTGTACTTTGTGTGTGTGTTGATATCGTATGTTTCAAATGTATTTTACTAATTGTAAAAGCGCTGTGAGGCTCAGGTAAAAGACGCTAATAATAAACTCACCACCATTACCATTTAGTGTGGACAAAGAAGCCCAGCAAAAGAAAATTTAAAAATCGAAGTAAAGTGGGCGGGTGAACACTACGACCCATTACCTTTTGAGTAGGTGCTTCACCGATTACGTTGTAATTGTTGGTTGAGCGTATTAATTAGTTTACTGACGTACTCTAGAAAAAAAAAATCGGTATTTAAAAATTTGGCCAGAAAACTTACCCTTCAAATATCGATCGATATTTAAACGACCGCCATCTTGGGACTTCTTCGCGACCCAGGTTTGAGAGTTTTGCTAAGATGAGGAAGGTATAGTGTTTATTTTTGTTTTATTTGTACTACTATATGTTGCATTAGTTTACATTTTTAAAATATTATTTTTCCTTTCCATTTTCACTCTTTCGTTAGTATGCTAAGATGAGGGTAAGTTTAATCAATCGATATTGGAAGGACGATTTTTCTGGTCAAATGATTAAATACACGAGTTTTTCTAGGGTACGGCAGTTAACTGGTTAAAATGGAAGTTCAATGGCTTGTCTTTCAATTCCAAACATCTGTACACCCCCCCCCCCAACCTCTCAACCCATGTTCACATCCATGTCCCAAGCGCATAGAATTTGCATAATAAATCAGGATACAGTTACAAGATGGACATGTCAAGGTCTGAAGAAGTCCTAAATACAAGGAGTCCAATGAGACACAGACCTTCTTTGTTTTCAATCAACCACATGAGGAGGATGGACACAGTTATCGTCCTTTGACGAAACGCCTTTTTTGTTTGCATTTGAATACTAAGCTGCTAAAAGTTGTGAGCTGTAAAAAGGAATGTCCAACTATGATGACTGTGACGGCTTCGAAAAGGGAACAAGCTACAAACCACGTTTGAGCGTTTCGTTTCGGGCTCCAAACCATTCTTCACCCAATAACGCTACCTTCCAATAAATCACAATTATATTCATAATAATAATATGCGACTTTACGGTCTACTGGTTTGAGATTCGGCTTGTGATGGTTATTTCCCGGGTTCGAGTCCCGTCTGTCATAATATATGGGCAGTTTAAGTTGGAATGTTTTTTTCGCTACTTAACACTCCCTTTAATTTACTATACACTTCAAAATTTTGTATGTGAGCCATTTTTTTGGATTTTCGCCAAAACTTCACACTCAACCTACAAAAAAAAAAGATATATTTCACCCAAACAAGATCCAGGTTGTTCTTGCTTTACATACATTTTAAAAGCAAAACGAACTTTTAGAACACAGTATTAGTATTTTATAACGCCCTCTCAACAAACAATTTTCTTCAATTGGTGTGCTGATGTACAAAAGAAATCAGCATTAGAAAAATGTTTTATTTATCGTAACGAATAATGGGACGATTTTCCTGTGTTTGGGAAGAAGAGGGTTAATAATATAATTTATATACTGATAACGGGGCTGAGACCGTGACTGCCAAAGCGATAGGCAGGGCTCTCAAAGGATAATTTATGGGACAAAAAATTCTAATCAGTTTTTCAATAATTTCGGAACGTTTCAGGACCAAATCACTTCTTAAACCAACAAAAAAAAAACCCCTGCAATTTAATAATGCTTTGTGGGGGAAAAAAACGATTGTACTGGTTGTTTCTATGTTGGCTGAAGATGGGATTTTGACCCATTACAGATGCACATTCCTCCCACCAAATCCAAGCATCAGTAACACACTTTATAGTCACCTAGAACAACTACAAAAGACGTCTAACTTCTACGTCATGGCACAAGATCGAAGGGCTAGAGCTCAGGTGGTCGCTGGTTCGGATAAGTAAGTAAGTAAGTAAGTAAGTAAGTAAGTAAGTAAGTAAGTAAGTAAGTAAGTAAGTAAGTAAGTAAGTAAGTAAGACCCATAACGTTCCAGATCAGTAATTTGTTCTATTTAAGCTATTTTATTATTTTTCTCTCAATACTTTTTCGCTAGGAATTTCACAGTATATTTCGCAGGTGTAAACATATATACTTATGAGTAGTTATATCTAATATAGCGCTTAGAAATATGGTTGATATAGGACTGTATCAATATCAAGTCAACGTGTTTCTTTTTGCTTTCAAAAAAAAACCCCCAAAAAACCCGAACAAAAAAAACAAAAAAAAACAAAAAAAAAAAATAAGACAAAAAAACCGTCTATAATGATCTTCTTACCTGGGATATTTTGCGTAATGTAGATCATGGTAAAATCAATATATGGAGCTAGACTTATATACGCATATTAAAGTTTCATTTTCTTTTGATTTCAGTTTTTTTAGAAGTATCTTTGAAACAATTAAATCGTTTTTCCAGACGTCTAATATACATGCTAGTAATTCTATTTTGAATATAGAGAATGGGTTACAATTGTTTTATAAAAATCTGAAAAGGAATGTCTGTTTATAATGATTTTACGGCGTTGGGTAACAGCGCCAGTAAAAAGGAAGAAAATGGGATAGTAAAAAGTTCTAGAATTGCAATTAAAGAACCCAAGAAAAGGTGAGACAAATGGGGAATTGGTTCAAACAAGAAACCAAGAGGACACTATCAAAGTACATACTTTGAGATTACTAAAAAATCTCATCCAGACAGCACATTGGAGGAATATACACTCAAATGTTTACAAACCATATATAATATGTAAACAAAACATAATACAGTGCTTAACAGGAGATGATTTGCAAGACAAAAAATATTATCTTCCAAAACTCTAACTATACATTTGACTGCTTTCCACCCAGCTAGGGTATCCGGCGAGGGCCAGGACAAAACCAAGTAATCTCATTCCATGATAAACAGAGAAAGCATGTTGGAAAACAGATATAGGTGGGGGGGGGGGATAGATGTCACAATAGGTGCCTCCCTGCCCACTATGGGAGGTCAGGAACCCCAAACCAATTGAACAATGAATACACAAACAACAAACAATAAAACAAAATAAAAAGTAAATTCCTGGACAGCTGTATCAAAATTAATGATTAACCCTCTCCATACCAGCCATTTTCAGGATTTTCCCCAAACTTCACATCCAACTAACACAAAAATATATTTTTTATTACTCAAACACAATAGTAGTAAATTCTTGTGATACATAATTTCTTAAGCAAAATATGCTCTACAAC